>NW_011494954.1:360572-360939 GCF_000754665.1 Bison bison bison | reverse complement strand
AAGCCAACTTTTTCACTCTCCTCTTTCACTTTCATCAAGAGGCTTTTTAGTTTCTCTTCACTTTCTGCCATAAGGGTGATGTCATCTGTATATCTGAGGTTATTGATGGATGGAGCCAAAGCAAAAACAATACCCAGTTGTGGATGTGACTGATGATAGAAGCAAGGTCCGATGCTGTAAAGAGCAGTATTGCATAGGAACCTGGAATGTTAGGTCCATGAATCAAGGCAAATTGGAAGTGGTCAAACAAGAGATGGCAAGAGTGAACGTAGACATTCTAGGAATCAGCAAATTAAAATGGACTGGAATGGGTGAATTTAACTCAGATGACCATTATATCTACTACTGTGGGCAGGAATCCCTTAGA
>NW_011494954.1:353342-360472 GCF_000754665.1 Bison bison bison | reverse complement strand
TCAGATGACCATTATATCTACTACTGTGGGCAGGAATCCCTTAGAAGAAATGGAGTAGCCATCATGGTCAACAAAAGAGTCCGAAATGCAATACTTGGATGCAATCTCAAAAACGACAGAATGATCTCTGTTCATTTCCAAGTCTATGCCCCAACCAGTAACGCTGAAGAAGCTGAAGTTGAATGGTTCTATGAAGACCTACAAGACGTTTTAGAACTAACACCCAAATCATGCTTAGTTACGCAAAAACACATTCTATAGAGTAAGAAACATGTAGCCTAATTTTGGCTGAATGTCTCAAAATCTTAAATTTTTGACCAAGCAAAATCTTGTTGGAAGATTATGTATTTAGAAATCATATTCTAGTCTTCTAAGAAACCATATGACTTAGAGCAGTTACTAAGCATACCTCATATTATAACATATAACGAGCACCTAAGTGCAGGTACTGCACTTTGATACATCACCAGACAGAGAAAATGAAAAAAGAGAGAAATGTTATGACTCCGCCTCATATTTTGCTCTCCCCCTAACTTTTGCAGAACTTTATCTCTTCTCTGGGGCCTAAATTTAACTCATAGCCCAATACTTAAGCACAGTAGAAGTTCATTTTGAAAACAAAAGACCTCTCAAAGAAATCAACATTATGCACTCCAGTCAAACCTCATGTGGAACCATAACAGGTCATGCAGAACAAGAACATTCATAGGGATTGTATTTCTCTGAGCACCTGCTTTTCTCTTGCTCTCACCCCTTTCCTCTCTTTCTCTTGTCCCTCAGTGTCTCTCATAGTGTCTCTCTGTCTTAAATCTCTCTCCCTCTCTCTGTCAGCCAAGTGACTTCCTCTGCTTTACCACACGCACATGCTCAAACATGGCTCTGCAATGACTTTACAATATTTTCCTATTCCAGCACTTGATTAACTGTACTCCAGTTCCACACTCCCTAGAGAGAGAGAGTCACATCCACCCATCTTATCTCTCTTCTCTCTGCCCCCAGTCCAACCTGCTATGATGACAAGGAAGGACCCACATAGTTCAAATATGGGACCTACTAGCTACTATAGATATGGGACTATTTTTCAAAGAAAAGGATTAGGATTGGTAAACATCCCAAAAGGCATTTGTCACATTGTGTCTGCTGTCATTAGATGCCAGGGTGCAAATATAGGTAAAAAGTGGCCCCTATTATGTAATAATTTGCTAAGCTGACTATGTGGTCTAATACAATCTTCCAATCATCACCAATTTAAAAATCATTTTTGATACTCAGAAGTGTTTCTAATCTAGTTTTAATTCTATGACTAAACTTCTCTCTGTTTTTCAACTTAAGTATTTTTCCATTTGTCCGTGTCAGAGATCTTGATTCCACAAAAGCAAAATTTTTAAAGTTTGTTGTTGTTGTTCTACCAAGTATAATTTCCCATTTGTAGTTATTTTTGACTGAGGTGCTGAATCTAGCAATTTTAGTACTAAACCATAGTACTGTTTCTCTCAAAATTATCTGACTTTGCAAAAACTAAATAAATAAACAGAACTACCTCTTACAATGCCACATTTCAAGCCTTTGGGAGACAATCCATTATTAACTGTGCTCTCTATACTAAGCAAGATGATTCATCTCCACTAGTGATTTAATGATGTGTGTATTTCTTCCCCATTTTCATTTTCTTTGCATTTTTCAAATTTCATATTATTCCCTTGCATTCTATTGTAATTTAAATCTATAATGGAATAAACTAAATCATATTCTCCTTATTTAAGTAATTTCTGACAGTTAATCTTCCTAGTCCTAACTATAGTTACTTTGAGGATTAAGAAAATAAATTAGATTTAAATTATACCTATAAAAAATAAACTATTTAAATGAAGCCATTTCTATCATTAATATCAATCACTCTGGCCAAACACCCTAGATCATATAACGTATGATAAATGGCTAAATTTGTGCAATTGGCGATGTTACAGTATCATTGCTTCCCCTATTCAGATAAGTCCTCAAATTGTGGCAATATGCATGAAATGACAGCCTTCCTTAATGACTGATGGGGATAGTTTCATCATGGTTCTGGCCACTGTGATGAGCATCAATCACAGAGACAGCCAAAGATGTCAAATCTGCTGAGATGCTCTTTAATCCTGTGATCCTAGAAAGTCACAACTGTCAGCACAGATCCAAGCAATTGTCTAGCTTGGTGGTCCCTAACATTTTCCAGTTAGAAGAGTCGTGATTCCACTTTTAGTTTTGTTTGAGGGAAAAAAAGCACACAATAGCCAAAATGTGGAACATCTTTTGAGACATTTTGAACTATCTTAACCAACCCTCTGGTTGCTTAAGAACTGCTACCATATCCACAAAAGCAGCACTCTGAGCTGTATTTAAGAAAAAAAAAAATTTGTAATGGAAATTTTTATTTACTAATTTAGTATAATACTATATTATACCTAACCTAATAACACACTCAAAAATAACTGTAAAACATGCTATTTATTTGGTCAACAGATAGCGCTTATCTTACTTCAAAAAAGATGACAACCACTGGTCTGAAAGTTTTACGCTTTATAAAATTCACTCTTACCTTAATCATTCAGACAATGAAGGAAAAAGTTTTGTTTTGTTGTTTTATTCTTTACTCAACATTATTAATCGACTGGATTCTCTGTTTCACCTAATGTATAATCCATGGGGGGTCACAAAGAGTCAGACATGACTGAGCGACTAACACTTTCACTTTTCACTTTTTTCATACAAACAAGGCCTGTGATGTTATAGAAAACTACATCTAAGTTATCACAGTTACCTTCCCACAATTCAGGTAGGGTAAAATTATGGTATATTTCCCTGAGGTGTGGTAAACTAGCTTATTTATTACTACTTCCTCAGCATCTCCCTCACAGATGGTTAGATTTTGAAAGATATTAACTAGGCTTGTGTAGGCAAGTACAACAATTTGACTTCAGGAAGCCATTATCTGAGCTAGCCTCCCTCCTGCTAGGGCCCAAGGATATGATTTATAGAAATGAACCAGTGTATTATGTTTAATACATTTTTATAACATTTGGACAAATACTGTATCAAAATTTCCTGTTTAAATGGTTGTATATTATTTGAGTTCATTAGAAAAACTTCCCAAATGTTAATTCCATTAGGCCCTTCACATTCCTACAGTGGCTTCCTAATCTATTAATTTTATAGTCCTCTTTACCAAATCAGAACTCTTACTTCCTTCAAAATTTTATTCAAAACTTATTTCCCCCAAGAACTTTCCACCGTAAACTCCATTTGATTTTGCATTTCTTCCAGAAGCTTTGTAAGGAAGATTTCAAATGTTCTATCATCGTTTTCTTTTTGGTACAGCATGAACAAAAATGGGGTCATAAAGAGTCAGACACTACTGAGCGACTGAAGTGAACTGAACAGTACAAACACGCTTGTATATTCAGTTAGAACTTCTTCATGCTTTGTGATATATTAATCAGTGTGTGTGTATACTTACTGTTACTTCCTTATTTCAAAGATGTGTGTGTGCTTGCTCCTCTCTCTCGATCTTGATAATGCTTGGCGTGAGCCTGAGGCATCATGGCTTATGTGGTGTCGCTTTTTGTTTTCACTTCACCAGGCAGGGTTCAGTACCATTTATTAGTGTTGACTAAGCAACTATGTAATATATTTTTCCTAATGAATAGTGATGACAGACTTTGCAGTTTGCTTATTCAGTAATTCACATATTCAGTTCAGTTCAGTTCAGTCCCTCAGTCATGTCTGACTCTTTGTGACACAATGGACTGCAGCATGGCAGGCCTCCCTGTCCATCACCAACTCCCAGAGTTAACTCAAAATCATGTCCACTGAGTCAGTGATGCCATGCAGCAACTCATCCTCTGTCATCCCCTTCGCCTCCTGCCTTCAATCTTTCCCAGCATCAGAGTCTTTTTCAAATGAGACAGTTCTTCACATCAGGTGGCCAAAATATTGGAGTTTCAGCTTCAGCAACAGTCCTTCCAATGAATATTCAAGACTGATTTCCTTTAGGATGGACGGGTTGGATCTCCTTGCAGTGCAAGGGACTCTCAAGAGTCCAACACCACAGTTCAAAAGCATCAATTTGCCCGTGCACAGCTTTCTTTATAGTCCAAATATCACATGCATACATAACTACTGGAAAAACCAGGACCTTGACTAGACAGACCTTTGGCGGCAAAGTAACGTCTCTGCTTTTTAATATGTTGTCTAGGTTGGTCATAATTTTTCTTCTAAGGAGTAAGCCTCTTTTAATTTTATGGCTGCAGTCAACATCTGCAGTGATTTCAGAGCCCAAAAAATTAGTGTCTGCCACTGTTTCCTCATCTATTTGCCATGATGTGAGGGACCAGATGACATGATCTTAGTTTTCTGAATGTTGAGTTTTAAGCCAACTTTTTCACTCTTTCATTTTCATCAAGAGGCTCTTTAGTTCTTCACTTTCTGTCATAAGGGTGGTGTCATCTGCATAGCTAAGGTTATTGATATTTCTCCTGGCAATCTTGACTCCAGCTTGTGCTTCAGCCAACCCAGTGTTTCTCAAGATGTACTCTGCATATAAGTTAAATAAGCAGGGTGACAATATACAGCCTTGATGTACTCCTTTCCCAATTTGGAACCAGTCTGTTCTATGTCCAGTAATAACTGTTGCTTCCTGCCCTGCATACAGATTTCTCAAGAGGCAGGTCAGGTGGTCGGGTATTCCCATCTATTTTCAGGATTTTCCACAGTTTGTGGTGATCCACACAGTCAAAGGCTTTGGCATAGTCAATAAAGCAGAAATAGATGTTTTTCTGGAGCTCTCTTGCTTTTTCCATGATCCAGCGGATGTTGGCAATTTGATCTCTGGTTCCTCTGCCTTTTCTAAAAACAGCTTGAACCTCTGGAATTTCACAGTTCACATACTATTGAAGCCTGACTTGGAGAATCTTGAGCATTACCTTACTAGTATGTGAGATGAATGCAATTGTACAGTAGTTTGAGCATTCTTTGGCATTGCCTTTCTTTGGGATTGGAATGAAAACTGACCTTTTCCAGTCCCGTGGCCACTGCTGAGTTTTCCAAATTTGCTGGCATATTGAGTGCAGCACTTTCACAGTAACATCTTTCAGGATTTGAAATAGCTCAACTGGAATTCCGTCACCTCCACTAGCTTTGTTCATAGTGATGCTTCCTAAGGCCCACTTGACTTCACATTCCAGGATGTCTGGCTCTAGGTGAGTGATCACACTATCGTGACTATCTGGCTCATGAAGATCTTCTTTGTATAGTTCTTCTGTGTATTCTTGCCACTTTTTCCTAATATCTTCTGTTTCTGTTAGGTCCATATTGCTTTTGTCCTTTATTGTGCCCATTTTTGCATGAAATATTCCCTTGGTATCTCTAATTTTCTTGAAGAGATCTCTAGTCTTTCCCATTCTATTGTTTTCCTCTATTTCTTTGCCATGATCACTGAGGAAGGCTTTATTACCTCTCCTTGCTATTCTTTGGGACTCTGCACTCAAATGGATATATCTTTCCTTTTCTCCTTGCTTTTTGCTTCTCTTCTTTTCACAGCTGTTCGTAAGGCCTCCTCAGACAGCCATTTTGCTTTTTTGCATTTCTTTTTCTTAAGGATGTTCTTGATCCCCATCTCCTGTACAATGTCATGAACCTCCATCCATAGTTTATCAGGCACTCTGTCTATCTGATCTAATCCCTTGAATCTATTTCTCACTTCCACTGTATAATCATAACGGATTTGATTTAGGTCATACCTGAATGGTCTAGTGGTTTTCCCTACTTTCTTCAATTTCAGTCTGAATTTGGCAATGAGGAATTCATGATCTGAGCCATAGTCAGCTCCCAGTCTTGTTTTTGCTGACTGTATAGAGCTTCTCCATCTTTGGCTGCAAAGAATATAATCAATCTGATTTTGGTGTTGACCATCTGGTGATGTCCATGTGTAGAGTCTTCTCTTGTGTTGTTGTAAGAGGGTGTTTGCTATGACCAGTGCGTTCTCTTGGCAAAACTCTATTAAAAATTACTTATTGATCACCTCCTGGGGAGCCTGGCACTGTGTTAAGTATTTGGGATAAGGAAGACACTCTGGCCCTGTAGAATTTGCAGTTCAGATCAAGAAAACACTCAAAGCAGTTGAATCTTGATACTATCAAGCACTCTTTCAAGGTTCACATATTAGTCATAAAGACTATAGTGTTATTCATACCTATTTCCCTTGCTTTTCTCTGTAACCTGTTTATTGCTGTTAGCATAATAAAGGAATATGTAGATTATAGTAACTGTAAGAAATCCATATATTTTCAAAAGGAACTAGTGGTAGATCATATATTTATTGTCCTGACCTTGGAGCAGGTTAGAGAAGACACAGAGGAAAGGAATGTTACCTGCTGCCAACTATTGTTAAGACAGAACAATGGGAGATCCACCTCCCTGAGCACTAGTTGATGTATTGCCTAAAAATCTCTAGTAATGTCAGTCATAAGAAATATACCTGATAATACTTCAACAATAAAAAATATTTGAAATTATACTCATCAAGGAAAAGCTTGAGAGAACTATATGATTCTTAACTCTGTTATTCTTGCTTTCTACCTTAGAGTTTGCCAATATCATCACTAATATTTACTGCTTATTATTTATGTGTATTATTTGAATGCCAGCATAGACTTACAGATGTGCTGTTTTTAATGACAAAGATAATAAGTGAGATGGTGATTAAAAATATACTATAAGTTTAGTACCTTCATTAAAATTCCAGAGATTTTTATAAAAGAAATAAAACAATGAACTAAAATAACAGATAACACATAGAAGTTTAAAAAGATAACACATAGAAGTCAAGGATTTTTAGAAGCTCCTAAATTAAATATAAAATGCTTCATTCTAATGAAGGCTAACTTTTAGAATTTGCTAATGGAATATGATCAAATAGGCAACTTAATATACAAGTAAAGTGGCTCTTAAGTTGAAATGGGGTAGAATATCATGTATATATCTTAGGAATTTTATTTTACTTTATTAGCTAAAATTTTCAATTAACCAGATTTTTTATTATTTAACCTACAAAAGGAAAAGGTAGATTACAAGAAAGCAAGCTTCTAGTATGG
>NW_011494954.1:349399-353242 GCF_000754665.1 Bison bison bison | reverse complement strand
GGGGGGCGGGGGCGGGGGGGTTATGCTATGTGGTTTGTGGAATCTGAGTTCCCTGACCTGGGATTGAAACTGGGACCACTGGACCATCAGGAAATTCTGTGGATTTTTATTTTAAAGAAATTTCTAGTACTCTTTGATCTAAATCCTTTATACCTTTTCAGTTCAGTTCAGTTCAGTTGCTCAGTCATGTCCAACTCTCGCAGCCCCATGGACTGCAGCACACCAGGCCTCCCTGTCCATCACCAACTCCTGGGGTTTACTCAAACTCATGTCCATTGAGTCAGTGATGCATTCCAATCATCTCATCCTCTGTCGTCCCCTTCTCCTCCTACCTTCAGTCTTTCCCAGCATCAGGGTCTTTTCCAATGAGTCAGTTCTTCCCATGAGGTGGCCAAAGTATTGGAGTTTCAGCTTCAGCATCAGTCCTTCCAATGAACACCCAGGACTGATCTCCTTTAGGATGGACCGATTGGATCTCCTTGCAGTCCAAGGGACTCTCAAGAGTCTTCTCCAACACCGAAGTTCAAAAGCATCAATTCATCGGTGCTCAGCTTTCTTAATAGTCCATCTCTCACATCCATACATGACTACTGATTTCACAATAACCATAATATTCATTATGATGGTCTGAGATACTAAAGAATTTCAGTTTTCAGGTATGTAAATATATTCACTATATTGCACTTAATTTAGCTACAAAATCAACAGAATTTCAGTAAGGTGACACTCCTGGTGTACTAAGTAGTATCTGAGCAGGAGGCAAAGTGAATTCCCTCCACATTGTAAGGCCAAGGCAAACACAGGGTTCATGACCACACTGTAAGCAGTCAGATTCCAAGCATAAACTGCTAGACACCTAAAAAAGAAAAGAGCTAAAGAAAATAGGCTAATCATTAATTTTATGTGTTATATTTGTTTACTAGTGTGGCCATAGCCAAATACCACAGACTGGGTGGCTTAAACAGCAGAAATTTTTTTCCTGAGTTTTGGAGGCTGGAAGTCCAAGATCAAGGTATTAGCAGGTTTCATTTCTTCTGAGGTCTCTCTCCTTGCCAAGCTTTTCTGTCCATGGAATTCTCCAGACAAGAAAAATGGAGTGGGTTGCCATTCCCTTCTCCAGGGGATCTTCTGAACCCAGGGACTGAACCTAGATCTCCTGCATTTCAGACAGATTCTTTATTGTCTGAGCAACCAAGAAAGCCCATTAATGTTAAGGGGGTAACAATCCAGCTACCAGCATGTTTTGTAGTGAGTTGAACACTATCCCCCAAAAGATACATCCACTTGGAATCTCTGAACGTGAACTTTTGTGAAATAAGGATCTTTACAGATACAAAGAAGGAAAAGATCCCTATATGAATTAGATCTTCATGAGTTAGAGTGGGCACTAAATCTAATGATGAGTGTCCCTCTAAGTAACAGAAAAAAAGAAGACATTCAGAGACACAGAGGGCAAGGTGATGGGAAGACAGAGCAGAGACTGAAATGCTGTGTCTGCAAGTCAAGGAACACCAAAGACTGGCCCCAACTATGGAAGCTAGGAGAGAGAAGCATAGAGGAGAGAAGCATGGAGTGGATTTTCTCCCTGAATTCTAGAAGAAAACAACTCTACCAACAGCTTAATTTTGGACTTCTTGCCTCCAGAACTGTGAAAGAATAAACTTCTGTTGTTTTAAGCCACCCATTTGTGATTATTTGTTGAGGCAGCCTCAAGAAATGAATACAGATATTCGTACAGGGAAATAACAAACATAGCTACCATGCACTGATGAATCCCAGGTGAAAGGTAATACACTTAGTATTATTATCTCAGAAATCTTCTAGGCATCCATAGGAGATAGGTACCATTTGACACATTTTGTTCTGAAAAATTGAGGTCTAAAGGGGTCTAACTAAACTTCCTTGGTAGGCACACTTAGTAAATGTCAAAGTCAGGATTCAAACTATCACTTTGACTCCCTTTTGTAATCATTCCTTTATGCTGCTTGGAACTAGTAGATAAGAGTATCTTGAAGCAATAATGAATTAGAGATTTTGTGCTGAAGGTGCTCAGTTCATTGAGCTTAGGCAGTGATTCATGGAGGCACTTACAGAGAAGAGGCAGATAGAAGAGGTAGTTGCCCTTGATATTAATAGGGAATGCCTTGCCCCAACTTCATCCCATCACCGAGGCTGAGGGATAAGATTATCCTTCTCTTCTATCCTGTATCAGCTGGTTTCCTATGATTTATTTCTTCCCTCAAGGCTCTTCTAAACCCAATCTCTCCTACAGTAATTTGCCTTCAATTCAGCTCTCTGTTGACTCAGACTGTAAAGAATTCGCCTGCAACGCTGGAGACCTGAGTTCGATCCCTGAGTTAGGAAGATCCCCTGGAGAAGGAAACAGATACCCACTCCAGTATTCTGGCCTGGAGAATTCCATGGACAGAGGAATCTGGCAGACTACAGTCCATGAGGTTACAAAGAGTCAGACACAACTGAATGACTTTCACTTTCACTTTTCAGCTCTCTGTACCTAGTAACTGCAATCTGATTTCTGGTTGCTTCTTTATTGCTCTGGACTGTGAGTATCATAAACAGAATAAGTGGATACTGAGGGCAAGTAGATCAGGAATAGAGACACCAGTGGAGTTTTATGTGAGCATTGTGCTAAGTCGCTTCAATCATGTCCAACTCTTTGTGACCCTATGGACTGTAGCCCACCAGACTCCTCTGTCCATGGAGTTCTCCAGGCAAGAATACTGGAATGGGTTGCTATGCCCTCCTCTAGGGGATCTTCCTGATCCAGGGATCGAACCCTCGTCTCTTAAGTCTCATGCATCAGCAGGCAGGTTCTTTACCACCTGTGCCCCCTGGGAAGCCCCTATGTGAGCATTCTTGCCACTTATAAGGTTTTCCTCTTCCCCATTAGTTGCCCTAGAAAGACTTCTTCAATCTCAACTTCTTACCAGGTTCCAGCTGAAAACTTCTGTTGTGTTGATGGAGCCCAGATTTTCTAATATATAACTCTAAACCATGAGAGAAGAAATGTTTCTGTAGCTTAGATATCTTCATATATTTATGTATTTCAAGCTCAGAAAGTGCATTTATTTTCTAATCTCCTCAGGAGCCTACAATACTGTCAGCATAGTCTAAGTGGACAAGTAGAAGTCCACTAAACACCCAGAGGTATTAGCCATGGAACTGCTAGAGCCATCCTGGCAAGTAGAACCTTTAGGATCTGGCCTTTAAAATTAAAGCAACATATATCTATATTTATTTATAGTTATATAAATACCCATTCCTGGGTTTTTATATGAAGAACATAAAGACACTGATTAGAAAAGATATATGCCCCTTTCTGCTTATTGCAGCATTATGTATAATAGGGAAGTAACAAACTAAGGGCCCATTAATAGATGAGTGGATAAAGAAGATGTGGGATATATATTCAATGGAATATTATTCAACCATTAAAAAAGAATGAAATCTTACCTTGTGCCACATTTGGATGCATCTAGACAGTCTTATTGCTAAGTGAAATAAGATAGAGGAAAACAAATACTGTGTGATTTCACTTATGTGTGGAACCTAAAACAACAAAACAAACAACAGAACAGAAACAGAGGTATAGACATAGAGAACAACCAGGTAGTTGCCAGAGGGGAAGGACATGAGGAGAGGAAAGAAGAAACTGAGGGCAATTAAGAGATACAGACTTCCAGTGCAAAATAATGAGTCACAGTATAAAATGAACAATTTGGGGAATATAGTCAATAACTATGTAATGACTTTATATAGTGACATTTCATAACTGGACATATCATGGTGCTCATTTTGAAATGTGTGGAAGTACCAAATCAC
>NW_011494954.1:340750-349299 GCF_000754665.1 Bison bison bison | reverse complement strand
TAGGTATATAACATATGGGCTTCCCTGGTGGCTCAGACTAGGAATATAACATATAACATGGTGAATATAACATATAACATGGTAAATATAATTAAGACAGCTGTATGTTATATATGAAAACTGTTAGAGTAAATGTGAGTTTCTCATCACAAGAAAAAAAGCTTTTCTCTTTCTTTAAATTTATATCTATATGAAGTGATTGATATTCACTAAACTTACTGTTGGAGAAGGCAATGGCACCCCATTCCAGTACTTTTGCCTAGAAAATCCCATGGACGGAGGAGCCTGGTAGGCTGCAGTCCATGGGGTCGCTAGAGTCGGACACGATTGAGCGATTTCACTTTCACTTTTCACTTTCATGCATTGGAGAAGGAAATGGCAACCCACTCCAGTGTTCTTACCTGGAGAATCCCAGGGATGGGGGAGCCTGGTGGGCTGCCATCTAAGTGACTTAGTAGTAGTAGTAGTAAACTTACTGTGATAATCATTTCATGATGCATGTTAGTCAAATCATTATGCTGAATATATTAAACTTATACAGTGCTATTGTCAATTATATCTGAATAAAACTGAAGAGAAATAAAAGTTAAATGATGTTTATCTTTATTTACAGTTGCAAAACTAGAAGATGTCCAAATTCCACAACCCCATAAAACACTATTGTTGAAATAATCAAACTATCTTTTGCTACACTGGCTATAACTAAAGACTTGAGAACAAACTGAAACCCAGGTTAGAATTCAACATTTGAAACAGTCTTCTAAGACAGATCACAGAAGCTCTTCAGTCTCACTCTGATTCCCCATCAGCAGGGATAGCCCAACACAGGGAAGGTTAATCAAACAGCAGAGGGGAAAAAGAAACCTTTCTACAAAAATTCAATGGTAGCTCCACCAGTTTAGAAACCTAGAGCTGACATTGATTATACTCATGGTGTCCACCGTCAGGAGCTTACAGAAAGCATAGACAAGGTAGGCACAAGGCAGTTAGGGTGAGCCACAGAAGAGACCCCCACCAAGGGCAGTGGGATACTCTTCTTTCTATTACTCAGCTAGCAGTTTGACCTTCCCTCATTCTATATAATAAAACTGAACTGTGCTGTGGTTTTTCTACCCCTGTCCCGGATATAGGTGTGTTTCTGACCTAATTTTCTTTGTGTTGTCCTGGCCTCTCTTTATGCCCTCAACTCTGTGCTATTTACCTGGGATTCTTAACCTAGTGACCTAAATGATCATTTCTCTAGATTCTATCTTCTAAACAATCAAACTGGTTGTAGGGCTCCAACTGGCAAGACTTTGGCTACTTCTGCTGTCACTCATTCTACCAGCTGCTTCTCTATTCCTTCTGCCCCAGACACCAGTGGCCTAGTGCCCTCCTGATAATGCTGGTGCTTTTGCCTTCGGAATAATCAGGCCAAGAGAAAGAGCTTCACAAAAAGACCTTTTGTGCTGGCAACTGTTAAGACAAGGCAATCTATTCAGCATGAACCAATCCAGTGAAGCAAGCCTGGCAGACAGAAAATGAAACAAAACCACAACATCACACAACAAGTTGAATTAATTAACTCAGTTATACTAGGGCAAACTTAGCTCTTGAGAGTGCAGACTCTCCAGTAAAGTTGCAGGATGCACATCCATCCCTGGCTTCTCCAAATTGCTGCAAGACCTTAAGCAAAATGTTTAACTCAGTTTCCTTGTCTGTAAAATGGGGATAGATGTGTTGGGAGGGAAACATGAAGTTATTCATGTAACCATCTACAATAATGCTGGCACATAAATGCTCAGTAGATTATTAATGGTTTGATAGAATCCATCAACCCATTGCCTCTAACTTAGATACAAAACCATCAGCTCAGTCAAAAAATGCCCTGACCTGAAACAATGAGAAGGAACCAGGGTAAAGTTTTATTACCTGTTTATATTAAGACATACTGTGAACTAATCTCTTCTCTGGCCCAGACCTACCCCATAGTAGGCAGATTAGAGTAGAAAATGAACCTAACCTGTAAAAGCTGATTGATAACTAATGATTGGTAAACAAAGCAGGTAAAGAGAGCAGACATATTAGTCTCATCAGAAGTCCTAGAAATATCAGGCTTAGATTCACTCTACTCGAGATACCAAGCAAATCTCAACCAGGTTACCATGTTTCTAAACAAGGGGACTCTTAGGGTGAAGTCACTTTAAAGAAAAGAGTGTAGTCAATGCATTTTTCTTCCAAATAATTCTCTGACAAAATTCTTTTTTTTTTTTTTCATCTACTAAGCGAGGGTTTATTAAATGCCTACTGAGTATTTAGCACTACTAGCTGCACATCCACAGACAAAGCACAGTGAGTTTCTGGCATCTTTAAATGGGATTTCTAGTCTATTTAGCAGCCGTGTCTGAAGCAACAAATTGTTTTTTTGAGCCCTGAGCAGTAGCCAGTGACACAGTGTAACTTAACACCAACTTTCTGTTGTCATTTTTGTGAGGCCAAGTCAAACTCTAGGTTTGACAGTAATTCTGTTACAACTTGAATATCTTCTGGCCTGAATGATCCTAACAACGTTGAGACAGGCACATGGTTTTTCAGACACAGAAAGTGTCCAGACAAACAGAGGGACAAGACTCAAAGTTTTTGAGCCCCCATAGTGCTTACTCTCTGTACTACACAGACTTACCACTTGGAGTTCCAGCCATTTCAACTCCACATTGAGGAGCTGAAAGTTTCACCATCTGATAGGCATTCTCCCCTTCCTAGATGAAATATCTAGAGAATCAGCTGTGATGAACAGAAGTAGGGGGCTTTTGAGAGGAGAAAGGCATGCAACACAGCAAAAGGGATGAAAGGGGTTCAGATCTCAAAGAAAGTAATAGAGAAGGAGGGTCAAAACCTACAAGTTGAATGTAGAAAAGCAGAGTGATGGTTTTACAGAATAGAGTGGAAAAAGACACAGTTAAAGGTGTTCATTACCACAAAAAGAAAGGTGTCATATGGAAAAACAGGTATTATAAGCCAGAGCGTTATGTTTTCAGTACACTGATAGTCTCACATCCTTTTGTGTATTAAACAACAGAGGCTAATTTGAGGCAAAGATGGGACAAGAGAATCCTAAGTGACAGGTTCTAGAATAAGGGTAAAGAAATTAGGGAGAAGTTGAAGTCAAAATAGATACAGGAAATAGACTTCCCAGGTAGTGCTAGTGATAAAGAACCTGTTTGCCTAAGCCGGAGACTCAAGTGACATGGGTTCAATCCCTCAATCAGAAGATCCCCTGGAGGAGGACATGGCAATCCACTCCAGTATTCTTGCGTGGAGAACCCCATGGACAGAGGAGCCTGGTGGGCTACAGTCCATGGGGTCAGATCCGACTGAAGCAACTTAGCACAGTGATAAAGAAAGGTATATGATAAGGGGGAAAAAAGCATACAAAAAATAACCTTATGATTTCCTTTGAATTTAGACTCATGTTACCTTTGAAAGATAGACATTTTGTACAGTATATTTTAGCATTTTGAGTGCTAAGCATTGGGGCACTTAGTTTAGGGAGATGTAATTATTACATTTCAAGATTTGTATCCTGAAATCAACTTTAACGTAGTAATGATTATACTCATCATATTCAGAACATAATAATTAGATATATTCAATTAAACATTATTAAGTACTACCTTTACTTCTTATATGACCTGTGATCTTTTGCACTCAAAATTTAAATGTACATGTGAATTTTACACAGACCTATCTACTTTTTCTCTAAAAGCTAACACATTAATAGCCCCTGACTGAATTCCCCTTAGAAGCTATATTTTTCTAAGAGAAATCAACTGAAGACAACTTTAAAATATTTCGAACCAAGAGGACTGCAATATTCAATCAAGTTAATGTTATCAGTGTGGTGATTATTTGAATATCTTTGATGTCAGGGCCATGCCTCAGAATTTCAAAATTCACTTTGCTTTGAAATCAAAGTATACATGCTCTCTTCCTACTGTAATATAAAATATATATATTAAAATTTTATCAAAAAATTGGACACACAAAAGGAAAGTGCAAACTTTGCCAAGGATTTTGATAAAATTTTAATTTGTTTTCAAATATCTTATTATCTATGAAATATATAAAACATAAGCTAACTGAATGTGGTATATATTTTCTATTTGTATGACAAAAGACTGAAATTTCACTCCCATGGGTTAACATTAGCATTTGCATTTTTTAAAGACAGACATGTATTTAATAATGGAAAAATAATTGGGTCAGGATTCGGGAAGCCTATGTTTAAGCCTCAGTCCTGCCCTTCTTTGTCTCCTAGCTATGCAACTTGCATCACTTTTTTTTTTTCTCTTTAAAGCTGGTTATAATATGTTCCCTACTTAGTTCATTGAACATTAATAAGGTGGATTCAAACCAAATCTATAAAATCACATGCATCATAATTAGTTATATAAATGCAGTTTTCTTAGGAGTTATAAACAGCTTTATCATTTAAAGGTTTGTTATTACTTTGCCAACAAAGGTCCGTCTAGTCAAGGCTATGGTTTTTCAAGTGGTCATGTATGGATGTGAGAGTTGGACTGTGAAGAAAGCTGAGCACCAAAGAATTGATGCTTTTGAACTGTGGTGTTGGAGAGGACTCCTGAGAGTCCCTTGGACTGCAAGGAGATCCAACCAGTCCATTCTAAAGGAGATCAGCCCTGGGATTTCTTTGGAAGGAATGATGCTAAAGCTGAAACTCCAATACTTTGGCCACCTCATGTAAAGAGTTGACTCATTGGAAAAGCTCTGATGCTGGGAGGGATTGGGGGCAGGAGGAGAAGGGGATGGCAGAGGATGAGATGGCTGGATGGCATCACTGACTCAATGGACATGAGTCTGAGTGAACTCCGGGAGTTGGTGATGGAAAGGTAGGCCTGGCGTGCTGTGATTCATGGGGTTGCAAAGAGTCGGACACTGAACCGAACTGAACTGATCCAACATATGACTCTCTCTCCTCTTATTGCCAAACACTTATACTTTCTTCTACTAGTGGAAAAAGTAGAAGAGGGAAAAGAGAGATGAAAACATTTCAGTTCCATCCCTTTAGTATCATACTTTAAACCATCCTGGTTGAAGATTTTGAGAGAGGTGGTATTGAATTCAACACTTAAAATCAAATGTTTGATGTCTTGTTTGTAGCTTTTGACTTTGAATGGCTTCAAGTAAAGAGTTAAGAATGGAAGCAAAGAATGCAACAAAAAATAACATTTCACAAATCAATGTTCCAGAAAGAGGATATTTTACTGTTAGAATCACTTTTTATTATTCTAGCCCTAGCATAGCAGGGGATCAGGGATATTTATGGTATGAATGAATAAATGAATGAGTGTCTTTATGTTTACAATAAAGAAAAAACTTATACTTAATTATACTTAATTGTTTGCCATGGAGTCACTCTTACCATGAGTTTTTTCTGTCCCCAATTAATTGCTTTTCCCAGGATTTCTGATTTGTTGCCATTTTGTCAAATGTAGGACCTATAGTCATTTTTAAGTTGCTTGGCAAATTCAGTAGCAACATTTAATCTCTTCTACTTAATCTAGACGTGAGATTTCCAGAAGCATCTTAAAGAGGAACTGGGCTTAGAGAAGTTTTTAAAAAAGCCACTGGCCTTGCAAAAGAGTGATGTAAGAAAGTAAAGAGACAAAATTGAACAAATGAGTTTGGGGAGAAAGCCAGCCTTTTGCAAAATAAAAGGAAACACAAAAATTGAAGTACTTTTGACCAGCCTAATGAAGGGTTTTGAAATTGAGGGTCCTTAGAAGAAACCTGGAATTAGAACAAGTTAAAGAAGTAAAGAATGTAGGAAATGAATGGAGAGGGCTTGTTTGTCTAGGGTTGGTGCCTTAATAGGAAAAAGGAAGGCCAGTAGCAGCGGCTGCAGCTGATAAATTGCCATGTTTGAGAAAGGAGGCAGGAAAGCACAGTGCTAATGACAGTTAGAGATTTTTTTTAAAAGAGCATATGAACTAATCCAAAGGAATTACTTAAAATTATAGTTCACCTTTCTCTCTCTCTCTTTCTCAGAATTCTTTAAAGAGAAGAGAGAGAGGGAAAATAAAGGGGTAATTTATAGGATGTACCTTACGAACGATTATTACAAGAATAAAAAAGAGAACTGCTGGCAAATGAAAGTGCATTAGAAATGCAGCAATTAAAAGGTTCTATAAGAAAAAGAAAAAAATCAGAGCTAACAGTCTTCTATTAACCTATTGTGACTTAGAACTCACATTTCACTTTTTTCTATTACAAAGATCCCTGTTACCACGTGTAATACCACATGCAATTTCTGTTGTAGTAGCCATGTGTATGAATAGACCTTAATTTGGTTTTGTATATTCCTCTAGCTCATCACTTTTAATTTTAGGTGATGAACCATCGCTACTCTGTTAGCAACTGGTATCTATTTTGGTAATATAACAGTTATCAATAAGTGACAAGGAGAAACAATGAAATGTATAACAACATTGAAGGAAAGAAAAGGACAAGGATAGATGTAACTGGCGCTGAAGTGGACTTATTCTGGGAAAACTGAGATAGTATGTAAATGTTGGAAAGCAGAAAGTTAGAGATTGAAAGGAGTGTGAAGAATCAGTTCTTAAGGAAATTAACCTAAATTCCTGATGGATGTTTAAGCATTCTATGAACACATGAAAGAGCATGTGTTTCTAAATGTTAAATTAAGATTTCATGCTTAAATTAATATTTGAGCATTAAATGCTCAAAATTTCATGAGGAATCAATATCCATTAAAATACTCAGCATGTTTGGCAATGTTCAAAACACTCCTCACACTGTCTCATTTAAAATATTTCTAAATTGTATAAAGTAGGAACTAACAAAAACTCCACTTTATAAATGAGAAACTGATGAACAGAGTTGTGAAGCAGCTTGCCCAAAGTCACACAGGTAGTTAAGTGGCAGAAATTTCAAATACAGTTTAAGTCTTGGTTTAAACACAGGTTGACTGCTGAGCCAGGCCCTGGTAACCACTGTACCCTCTGTGTCCAGGAGAACCATAAAGATAAAATATTACGCTTGTAAGTGAAATGCTTACCAAAAAGCCAGCAATAGTATTTAAGGACTTCATTGAAAAGGCAGCACTTGCTGAGGAACTAAGAAAGATTTTAGTGTTCTCTGCTCCAGGGCTGAAGATGGTCTCTCCTGGCCTTATTGATGGGCATTGAACCAAATGCCCCTCAAAGATAATGTCTCTAAGTGCCTAAATGATGGCAAGGCAGTGTCTGAAACATTGGTAAAAACAGCAGAACTGGAAAATAGAACAATCAGATGTCCCTGTTTAGGTTCCTCTTTCTTCTGTTGTATATACTCTTCCCCTGGTTCCAGCTCAAATTATATCACATGAAATAATGTTTGAAGATTATTTGTGTGCTACTTGAGGGATGGTAATGTTTCATAAATGTTTTAATATTATCCCCAATAATCCTTGCACCTCATTTTTTTTCAGGGACAGCGTAGGAATTAATTTGAGAGCAAAGGAAAGTACTCCAGTACCTTAATCGTTAAACATTGATTTGATAAAAGAAAAAGCCAGAGATGGGTGACTGCAAGTCACCCTGTCAGTTCAAAGGGGAAGCATCCCAGAAGATAAGCACAAAAGCCTTTTGTCTTGATAACTAGATGCAGCATTCCCTTTGACTTATGAAAGGCCCATTGTGAAGCTGAGACTTCATAATATTAAGAATAAAAGTAGTTTAACTTTTTCAACAATATAAAATTTACAAAGTGCATAGGCAGATATAGTTTCTCTTGATCTAACTCTGAGAAGTAGATACTATGTATCTTTGGGAAAATCACTTATTCTTCCTTGAGTTTCAGCTTCCTCAATTGTGAGATAGAAAATACAGCCATTCTCCTTAAGCAAGTTACTTAACCTCTCTGTTTCCTTAGTTTGTAAGATGAGAGAAACAATAGTATTAGGTTGAAATTCAACAGTGTTTCAACTACAGAAATGTGAATTTCATCTGGTTTATGCTAATGGTTACAGCACTGTTATAAAGATTGAATGTATAGATACAATTAAAACAGAGCCCAGCTCTTAGTACACATTCAGTATTAGTTGTGTGAATATGATCTCAGTTCACTCTCATAATAGCCCTGTGAAAGATAATAGGGTTCTCACTTTTGAATATAAACTCATGTAAAAATACTTAAATAGTATTTATGAATTTATAATGAAAGAAAATGTAGCTTTGTCCTGTGGTTTCTAGGCTGCTCAATATTTATATATTGTATAAGATCATGGCATCCGGTCCCACCACTTCATGGGAAATAGATGGGGAAACAGTGGAAACAGTGTCAGACTTTATTTTTCTGGGCTCCAAAATCACTGCAGATGGTGACTGCAGCCATGAAATTAAAAGACACTTACTCCTTGGAAGGAAAGTTATGTCCAACCTAGATAGCATATTCAAAAGCAGAGACATTACTTTGCCAACAAAGGTCCGTCTAGTCAAGGCTATGGTTTTTCCAGTGGTCATGTATGGATGTGAGAGTTGGACTGTGAA
>NW_011494954.1:337696-340650 GCF_000754665.1 Bison bison bison | reverse complement strand
ATGGGGAAACAGTGGAAACAGTGTCAGACTTTATTTTTCTGGGCTCCAAAATCACTGCAGATGGTGACTGCAGCCATGAAATTAAAAGACACTTACTCCTTGGAAGGAAAGTTATGTCCAACCTAGATAGCATCTTCAAAAGCAGAGACATTACTTTGCCAACAAAGGTCCGTCTAGTCAAGGCTATGGTTTTTCCAGTGGTCATGTATGGATGTGAGAGTTGGACTGTGAAGAAGGCTGAGTGCGGAAGAATTGATGCTTTTGAAGTGTGGTGTTGGAGAAGACTCCTGAGAGTCCCTTGGACTGCAAGGAGATCCAACCAGTCCATTCTGAAGGAGATCAGCCCTGGGATTTCTTTGGAAGGAATGATGCTAAAGCTGAAAGTCCAGTACTTTGGCCACCTCATGCGAAGAGTTGACTCATTGGAAAAGCTCTGATGCTGGGAGGGATTGGGGGCAGGAGGAGAAGGGGACGACAGAGGATGAGATGGCTGGATGGCATCACTGACTTGATGGACGTGAGTCTGAGTGAACTCCGGGAGTTGGTGATGGACTGGGAGGCCTGGCGTGCTGTGATTCATGGGGTTACAAAGAGTCAGACACGACTGAGCGACTGATCTGATCTGATAAGCCAGTTTACAAGGTCTTTGAGCTGCCTCTCCCTCCCATTCAAATTTACTATTCATGGGGGGATGGGCTAGTTTCATACTTGGGGTTTTAATAAATCCTCATGTGACTTTGTTTACCTTATAAAAAGGCTTGAGGCCAAAAGAATTCCTATACTCATAAGTTCAGCATGCCAATATATCAGAGGAAGTTTTTCAATGGATTTGGTATTGCTTGGTTAAAAAGAAATAAAATAAAATACAACTTATTATATAATATTATAATGCACAGGGATAAATAAACTGAGTTCAGAGTTATTTGTTGGTATATTCTGATTATTTTGTGGGAAGTTTTTCATTTTGATTTTGATTTTTAAAATGCCAGTTGTATGGCTCCTTGCCAGTTGACATTGTGCCTTTGCAAATATATGTGTATATTAAAATTGGCGTGTATTAAAAAGGAATAATTTATTAAATTGAAAGTATAGGATGATAAATATTATGGAGGCAAAATCTGTAAAAGAAACAAATATTTTTAAAACAATTTAACCTATATTTTATAAAATGCCTTTGAGAATGAACTAGACAAATGATATGCATATTATGGTAAAGTATATTCTACTGTGAATAAATGTACTGTATAAAAGTTAAGATATTATTATAGTTAACAAGTCTTATTATTGGATTATCTTACCAATAATTTAAATAGTATAGAGGTTATTTTTGGCTACTCTTCAAGAATAAGTAAACCAATTCTAACTTGTACTTTGAATATTATTTACTTAGGAAAAAATGTACAAGAATTTCTTCCTGTAAAATATTTTTGGACACATGTGAAATCTAAATCACTAAGATATAGTCATATTTTGTGAACACACACAAAAAAAGATCAAAAGAAAAACATACAGTAGCTTTTTCTCCCACCCTTTCTTTTTTCTCAAATTTAATCATTTGAGAGGATTACTGTAATTTTTTAAAAGATCGAAAGGAACTGCAGTAATCTTAGTGAAAAGGAATTTTAATAATTGAGGATACAAAATATTATCCTATTTGACTGAAAAATAATTTTTTCCTTTAGTAATATACATGTGTGTGTGGTGAAAGAGAAAGTGTGTATGTAGAATTACATAGGACGAATAAATTTATATAGATTTTCTGTTTGTTTTAATTCTAGGATCTTATTATTTTTTCACTTATTTCTTAATTGGAGTATAACTGCTTTACAGTGTTGTGTTAGTTTCTGCTGTACAACAGCAGGAGTCAGCTATACATATACTTATATCCCCTCCCGCTTCAGCCTCCCTCCCACCCCTACATCCCACCCCTCTAGATCATCACAGAGCACAAAGCTGAGCTCCCCGTGCTATACAGCAATTTCCCATTAGCTATCTATTTAACACATGGTAATATATATGTTTCAACGCTACTCTCAATTTGTCCCACTCTATCCTTCCCCCACTGTGTCCACAAGTCCTTTCTCTATGTCTGTGCCTCTATTCCTGCCCTGCAAATACATTCATCAGTGACATTCTAGGATCTTATTTCTAAGTGGTGACTTTAGACACTAGCTAACATCATCTTCATTTTACCAAGAAGACAGACTAAGAAAGTTGGAGTGATTTACAGAGTTTAATCCAGGACTCAAATTCCCTTGTCCAGTGCTCTTCCTTTACATATGGAAACTGGAAAATTCTGAAAGAGATGGGAATACCAGACCACCTGACCTGCCTCTTGAGAAATGTGTATGCAGGTCAGGAAGCAACAGTTAGAACTGGACATGGAACAACAGACTGGTTCCAAATAGGAAAAGGAGTGTGTCAAGACTGTATATTGTCACCCTGCTTATTTAACTTTTATGCAGAGTACATCATGAGAAATGCTGGGCTGGAAGAAACACAAGCTGGAATCAAGATTGCTGGGAGAAATATCAATAACCTCAGATATGCAGATGACACCACTCTTATGGCAGAAATTGAAGAGGAACTCAAAAGCTTCTTGATGAAAGTGAAAGTGGAGAGTGAAAAAGTTGGCTTAAATCTCAACATTCAGAAAACGAATATCATGGCATCTGGTCCCATCACTTCATGGGAAATAGATGGGGAAACAGTGGAAACAGTGTCAGACTTTATTTTTCTGGGCTCCAAAATCACTGCAGATGGTGATTGCAGCCATGAAATTAAAAGACGCTTACTCCTTGGAAGGAAAGTTATGACCAACCTAGATAGCATATTCAAAAGCAGAGACATTACTTTGCCAACAAAGGTCCGTCTAGTCAAGGCTATGGTTTTTCCTGTGGTCATGTATGGATGTGAGAGTTGGACTGTGAAGAAGGCTGAGCGTGGAAGAATTG
>NW_011494954.1:335518-337596 GCF_000754665.1 Bison bison bison | reverse complement strand
TCTAAAGGAGATCAGCCCTGGGTGTTCTTTGGAAGGAATGATGCTAAAGCTGAAAGTCCAGTACTTTGGCCACCTCATGCGAAGAGTTGACTCATTGGAAAAGACTCTGATGCTGGGAGGGATTGGGGGCAGAAGGAGAAGGGGACGACAGAGGATGAGATGGCTGGATGGCATCACTGACTCGATGGACGTGAGTCTGAGTGAACTCCGGGAGTTGGTGATGGACAGGGAGGCCTGGCGTGCTGCGATTCATGGGGTTGCAAAGAGTTGGACACGACTGAGTGACTGATCTGATCTGATCTGACTACTGACTTCTGATTACTAATCTATCTTAGAATTCAACCATTCCATATTCTTATTTTCTTTCCTCTTAATTGATAATAAAAATTCCTAAATTTATAATGATATTATTAGGGTAGACATATACCTATTGAGCTTAGAAATAAAATGCAAATTTTTGCTTGTGACTAATAGAAGACTTTTGGGTCATATCCACAATCTCAAGAATTAAAATAGGGTCTCTATTGGTAAGAATTAGTGAAATATATTTATCTGGAAAGTGGCTAATGAACAACAGGAAGATTTGTAGATTTTGTCTGTCTTGGTTGCTTCAATTTCCCTTCATTCTTGTTCAAGGACAATGAACTCAAATTAAGCAGACTGAATAGTTTTTAAGAATTATGAAGATATTGTAACTCATTTAGAAAATCTAAGCAATATAAGAAAGTGTCTTTTCCATTTTTTTTGGCTGTGCAGCTTGTGGGATCTTAGTTCCCTGACCCTTGACAGTGAAGTGCAAATCCTAACCACTGGACCACCAGGGAATTCCCAGAAAGTTGCTTTTTCAATTTAAAAATCCACATGAACTGCTTTCCCACCTAAGCATTTCTTTTCCTTCTACTTTCCCAATTTGCCATCTTGTTTGATGTTTTTACCAAGTGATTTAGATGCAACTAAGAATTCACTTTTCATACTGTGCATGGGGTTCTCAAGGAAAGAATACTGAAATGGACCACATTTTGTCAGACTCTCCACCATGACATGTCCATCTTGGGTGGCCCTACACCCTAGTTGGGGTGTAGTTTCATTGAGTTAGACAAGACTGTGGTCTATGTGATCAGATTGGTTAGTTTTCTTTGATTGTGGTTTTCAGTCTGTCCTCTCTGATGGAGAAGGATAAGAGGCTTATGTAAGCTTCCTGATGGGAGAGACTGACTGAGGGGGAAACTGGATCTTGTTCCGATGGGCCAGGCCATGCTCTGTAAATCTTTAATGTTGAAGGGTGGGACTGTGTTCCTTCCCTGTTATTTGACCTGAGGCCAAACTATGGTGGAAGTAATAAAAAAAAATGACAACCTACTTCCAAAGGTCCCCTGCACTGTATGCTCTGCCACACTCAGTGCCCCCAACCCTGCAGCAGGCCACCACTGACGGAGCAGCAGCCTCCACTGGATACTCCTGGACACTCAGGGGCAAGTCTGGGTCAGTCTCTTGTGGGGTCACTGCTCCTTTCTCCTGGGTCCTGGTGTGTACAAGGTTGTTTGTGCCCTCCAAGAGTCTGTTTCCGCAGTCCTGTGTAAGTTCTGGTATCTCTATGGTGGGGATAATGGTGACCTTCTCCAAGAGGGCTTATGTGATACCCAGCTCTACAGCATCCAGAGCCCCTGCCCCTGCAGTGGTCCACTGCTGACCCACAGCTCCTCAGGAGATACCCAAACACAGGTATGTCTCAGTCTCTGTGGGGTCTCTGGGCCCTGGTGTGCACAAGGTATGTTTGAGCCCTCTGAGCATCTCTGGCAGGTATGGGGTTTGATTCTAAACACGATTTTGCCCCTCCTATTGTCTTGCTGGGGCTTCTCCTTTGCCCTTAGATGTAGTACAAAGAACTGCACAATTGCGCTCATTTCACATGCAGGCAAAGTAATGCTCAAAATTCCCCAAGCCAAGCTTCAACAGTACGTGAACCATGAAATTACAGGTGTTCAAGCTGGATTTAGAAAAGGCAGAGGAACCAGAGATCAAATTGCCAACATCTGCTGGATCATAGAAAAAGCAAGAGAGTTCCAGAAAAACATCTA
>NW_011494954.1:332692-335418 GCF_000754665.1 Bison bison bison | reverse complement strand
ACCACCTGACCTGTCTCCTGAGAAATCTGTATGTGGGTCAAGAAGCAACAGTTAGCACTGGACATGGAATAGCAGACTGGTTCCAAATCGGGCAAGGAGTACATCAAGGCTGTATATTGTCACCCTGCTTATTTAACTTATATGCAGAGTACATCATGAAAAACACTGGGCTGGAGGAAGCACAAGCTAGAATCAAGATTTCCGGGAGAAGTATCAATAACCTCAGATATGCAGATGACACCAGCCTTATGGCAGAAAGTGAAGAAGAACTAAAGAAGCTCTTGATGAAAGTGAAAGAGGAAAGTGAAAAAGCTGGCTTAAAACTCAATATTCAGAAAACTAAGATCATGGCATCTGGTCCCATCACTTCATGGCAAATAGATGGGGAAACAATGCAAACAGTGAGAGACTTTATTTTGGGGGGGCTCCAAAATCACTGCAGATGGTGACTGCAGCCGTGAAATTAAAAGATGCTTACTCCTTGGAAGAAAAATTATGACCAGCCTCGACAGCATATTAAAAAACACAGACATTATTTTACCAACAAAGGTCCATCTAGTCAAAGCTATGGTTTTTCCAGTAGTCATGTACAGATGGGAGATTTGGTCTATAAATAAAGCTGAGCACCAAAGAATTGATGCTTTTGAACTGTGGTGTTAGAGAAGATTCTTGAGAGTCTCTTGGACTGCAAGGAGATCCAAACAGTCCATCCAAAAGGAAATCAGTCCTGAGTATTCATTGGAAGGACTAATGGTGAAGCTGAAACTCCAATACTTTGGCCACCTGATGCGAAGAACTGACTCATTGGAAAAAAATCTGATGCTGGGAAAGATTGAAGGTAGGGGGAGAAGGATGACAGAGGATGAGTTGATTGGATGGCATCACCGAATCAATGGACATGAGTTTGAGTAGGCTCAGGGAGTTGGTGATGGACAGGGAAGCCTGGCGTGCTGCAGTCCATGGGGTCACAAAGAGTCGGACATGACTGAGCAGTTCTACTGAACTGAACTGAACTGAAGAATTCACTATTAATTTTACCCAAACATAAAAGCAGCAGGCAAATATGAGAATAATTTATTTCTCATCCTGAGAAAGATAATCTCATTGGATAAAACGACAACCTGATGACAAAAAAGCTAACCATCTGTCTAAGACAGTTGTCTAAAACAACCACCTGCCATTACCTCCACTCACTCATACTCTATTTTCTCATTTTTATTTTTCTTCTTAGCATTTATAATAATCTGCTTACCACATATGTTGGTATGTTGGGTTGGTGTCTTTTTTCCCCTCACTAGATAGTAAATTCCATGAGAACAGAAAGTTTGATAGATTTTTGTGTTCTTATAATCTGCCTGGTACATATAGATATTTCATAAATATTTGAGTGAATAAACTAGAAATTAGTTGTTTGTGGAATGTAATTTTGTAGTTAACTGAATAAAACTAACAATATTTGTTAAAAAGATTTCTAAAATCTCTGCAGTGACCATGGTAATATTTCAATTATGATTGAGCTTCATATTATTTTTAGGATCATAGTTCTGAATATCATTTATTATTATACAGTATAACATATAGAATGACATAGGAATTACAGTAAAATCCATATTGACTTCATGAATGACCCTGGTTTGAAAACAGCAATTTTACAATTATCCCCTTAACCATAAGATCAATATTAACATAACAAGTAATTTGCCAACTTGATAGGATACTACTGGGATATTGGATTTGTTGTCTTTTAGTTGCTAAGTCATGCCTAACTCTTTGTAACTCCATGGACTGCATATGGACTTACAGTCCATCCCCAGGCTTCCCCATCCCTCACTATCTCCCAGAGTGTGCCCAAGTTCATGTCTGTTGAATTGGTGATGCTATCCAACCATCTCATCCTCTGCCGCCCTCTTCTCCTTTTGCCTTCAGTCTTTCCCAGTATCAGGGTCTTTTCCAATGAATCAGCTCTTTGCATCAGGTAGCCAAAGTATTGGGACTTCAGCTTCAGCATCAGTCCTTCCAATGAGTATTGAGGGTTGATTTCCTTTAGGATTGACTGGT
Organism: Bison bison bison; assembly: GCF_000754665.1. Lineage (NCBI taxonomy): Eukaryota > Metazoa > Chordata > Mammalia > Artiodactyla > Bovidae > Bison > Bison bison. Next base: position 333,360 of record NW_011494954.1, on the reverse strand, counting down.
TTGATCTCCTTGCTCTTGAGTCTTCTTCAACACCACAGTTAAAAAGCATCAATTCTTCCAGGCTCAGCCTTCTTTATGGTCCAACTCTCACATCTGTACATGACTACTGGAAAAACCATACTTTGGACTATATGGACTTTTGTCAGCAAAGTGATGTCTCTACTTTTTAATATACTGTCTAGGTTTGTCATAGCTTTTCTTCCAAGAGGCAAGTGTCTTCTAATTTCATGGCTGCAGTCACCAGCCAACTGTAATAATATAATCACTAAAAAAGGGAATAAAGAATAATTTTACAATGACCCCCTTAACCATAGGTTCAATATTAACATAACAAATATTGTGCAAACTGATAGGATACTACTGGAATACTGACTACTTTTCTTTAAAGTAACATATAAAAGAAGCTTCTGCACAACAAAGGAAACTATTAGTAAGGTGAAAAGGCAGCCTTCAGAATGGGAGAAAATAATAGAAAATGAAGCAACGGACAAACACCTAATCTCAAAAATATACAAGCAACTCCTACAGCTCAACTCCAGAAAAATAAATGACCCAATCAAAAAATGGGCCAAAGAACTAAACAGACATTTCTCCAAAGAAGACATACAGATGGCTAACAAACACATGAAAAGATGCTCAACATCACTCATTATGAGAGAAATGCAAAT
>NW_011494954.1:327793-332592 GCF_000754665.1 Bison bison bison | reverse complement strand
GAAGACATACAGATGGCTAACAAACACATGAAAAGATGCTCAACATCACTCATTATGAGAGAAATGCAAATCAAAACCACTATGAGGTACCATTTCACGCCAGTCAGAATGGCTGCGATCCAAAAGTCTACAAGCAATAAATGCTGGAGACGGTGTGGAGAAAAGGGAACCCTCTTACACTATTGGTGGGAATGCAAACTAGTACAGCCACTATGGAGAACAGTGTGGAGATTCCTTAAAAAACTGGAAATAGAACTGCCTTATGATCCAGCAATCCCACTGCTGGGCATACACACTGAGGAAACCAGAAGGGAAAGAGACACGTGTACCCCAATGTTCATCATAGCACTGTTTATAATAGCCAGGACATGGAAGCAACCTAGATGCCCATCAGCAGATGAATGGATAAGAAAGCTGTGGTACATATACACAATGGAGTATTACTCAGCCATTAAAAAGAATACATTTGAATCAGTTCTAATGAGATGGATAAAACTGGAGCCTATTATACAGAGTGAAGTAAGCCAGAAAGAAAAACACCAATACAGTATAGAAAGATGGTAACAATAACCCTGTGTACGAGACAGCAAAAGAGACACTGATGTATAGATCAGTCTTATGGACTCTGTGGGAGAGGGAGAGGGTGGGGAGATTTGGGAGAATAGCATTGAAACATGTATAATATCATGTATGAAACGAGTCGCCAGTCCAGGTTCCATGCACGATACTGGATGCTTGGGGCTGGTGCACTGGGACGACCCAGAGGGAGGGTGGGGGGAGTAGGAGGGAGGAGGGTTCAGGATGGGGAACACGGGTATACCTGTGGTGGATTCATTTCGATATTTGACAAAACTAATACAATATTGTAAAGTTTAAAAATAAAATACAATTAAAAAAAACATATAAAAGTGCATAATTTCCAAAACTATATTATAATATCAAATTTGTCAATTCACAATTTAATATTGACAAAGTTAAATTTATCAGTATTAAATATTTAGATTAGAATATTTCACTCGTGTAATAGAATGAAATGAAATTATTTACTTGTGTTTAATCTCTAGTTTAGTTAATCAACCAAGTAATAATTGTTACTATATCTGGCACACTTGAACTATCTGGAAGATTGTCATTATTATTCCTATTACTAGCAAGAAGTTGTTTAACTTTCCCCAAATGTTAAAAATTTTAATGGAGATTACCTTTAGAAAGCTTTTCCTTTTGGGAGGACTACTCTTTAGTCTGTGGTGTAAGCAGTTAGAATATGACTAGAGAGGTGGGAAGTATGTGAGCCCCAGGTTATTTGAGACTTGATGCCATTTTATTCAAAAGATTTTGCCCTATGTCTAAAAGGCTGCCAGCCTGAGGGAGTCACTTTTTGTCAGGCACGGTGGTATGCTGACAGAAGCTGAGAAATAATAACAAGCCTTCTTGGACTTCATGGACTCTTTCTTAGTTTGTGAGAAAATTAACTTTTCACAAATATTGTGATTTGAAGAAATTTATGGTGTTCATTTAAGAAAACACTCAGAATTCCATGTTACTAGGACAAGTTAGACTAAAGTCAACAGCATAGTGTAGTGGGTTCAAAACACGAATCTGCTCTTTAGTTATGGAAACTTAGACAAATTATTTAACCTCTTTATACCTCATTTTCTTATATGCAAAATGAGAATACTAACACCCAAGTTATAGGATTATTATGAGCACTAAATGAAATAGCACATGTTATCTCATTGCTTAAAGTAGTATCTGGAATATAGGAAACACTACTTCTATCCATTATCATAATTATTGGAGATCAGGGAACAAAGACAAAGGTAACATGCAAAATCAGAAGCTACATTAATAATCAGTGATTTCTTGGGACTTCCCTGGTGATCTAGTGGCTACAACTCTGTACTCCTAATGCAGGGGATCCAGATTCAGTCCCTGGTCAGGGATCTAAATTCCATATGCTGCAACTAAGACCTGGAACAGTCAAATAAAAAAATCAATCCCTCAATGATTTCTTAGAACACATTTTGATCAATCACTGTCTGAACAAATATATTTATTGTTACATATCTGACATTGTATGATGGCATGCAAGTACTTTTTTCCAATTTGTAAAACTAGAAATATTAATATCAGTACTCCTCACAGATTTAATTATAAAACTTAGCAAGTTGCCAGGCACTATTAATAAGCACTCAAAAAAATTAGTTGTGCTACTATTATTATTATTATTATCATTATGATATAGTAAGATCAGAGTTCGAGAGATACATGTGAGGGCAGAATATGAGAGGAACAGAAGAGCTAATACTTCAAGTCTTTTGAAGAAGAGTTTTTTTTTTCCAGATGGAGAGGAGAGGAAGAACATTCATGGATTCCTCATGTGTTTTTACCTAAATTTGATTTGTTTTCAAAATGTCAGTGGGCCTACAGTTATTCCACTGAGAAAATGCTTTTGAATTAACCATGTCCACAGAAACTAATCAATCAACAGGTAATTGAGCATCAAATCTGTGAAATATGCAGATAAAGTGTAAGACAGACTTCCAGCTGGTTTTCCTATATTCACATTCTCTCTTCATTAGCATACTTTCCATGAGGTTGACATACTAATCTTCCTGAATACACTTTTCATCATGCCATCACTGCTAAGAAGCATGGAGTCATTCTCAAATGCCTTCTGTATGCAGCACAAATGACTCTGTCTAGCTTCAAGGATCCTCTACAGCTTTGCACTTCAGGATCTAGCACCAGCACCAATACCATCTGGGAATTTGTTAGAAATAGAGAATCTCATAACTAAATTTAGACCTACCAAATTAAAATCTGCAGTTTAACCAAGATCCCCAGGTATGGAAATTAAAATTTGAGAAGCACTTCTCTACAATACCTGTTAATCTACAAAGAACAAAATCACTTACCCATAATATAACTGATGGTCCCATAAAGAAGAATTAAATCCTTTCTGTAATATTTCTGCCTTCAATGCAATTTTTTTTTGTAAATTAACTAATTAATGTATTTATTTTGACTGTGCTGGGTCTTCATTTCTGCACTGTCTTTTCTCTAGTTGTGGTACTCAGGCTTCTCATCCCAGTGCTTTGTCTTCCTGTGGAGAACAGATGCTAGATCATGCAAGATTCAGTAATGTTGGCTGCTGGGCTCTAGAGCACAGGCTCAACAGTTGTGGCGCACGGGTTTAGTTGCTCTGCACCATGTGAGATATTCCCAGATCAGGGATCGATCCCCTGTCTCTGGCATTGGCAAGTGGATTCCTTTACACTGATCTACAAGGGAAGCTCCAAAGCAATTTTTTTGTTCATGTTCCTAACTCCACTAGAAATACTTTATTTCCCTCCCACCTACTATTTAAATCCCATCCATTCCTGAAGGCCCAGTGGAAAAATCTCATATCTTCTGGCAAACTAAAACCATTTTAAGCTACACTAACCTTCCTGAATACTTCTTGCTTCAAGCATTTAAGTCAACACCATTTATTCCCTCTTACTATTCATACAATATTCATTGAATAATCATTTTCTCAATGTTTATTGTTTACCAAGCACTTTTGTACTGGCTAGAATGCTAACAAAGATTTAGACTTTCCCTGCCCTCATTAAGCTCACAATCAGAACAATAATGATTCAGTAGAAATACCTTAAACTCCACAGGCAAGAAGTACCAGCTGGAGGATATAGGGGTACAGATTGTTTTTTTTCTTGGTTAAATTATCTTAAATGAAGGTAGTAATGTTGAAATATATTAAAAGCTTCTGTGTCATGAAATAGATGAACATCTTAACTGACAAAGACAAAACAGATACTGGGCTTTGTTTTGTGTTAAATCCATAACCCTATAGATTATTATAAGGTTTCTTAGGCCAGCCATGTGTTTTTCTTCATTCATTCAACAAATCCCAGAATTTAAAAGTAGATCCTATTTGTCCTTTTGTGGCTCCTTAAGTTTCAGGCATGGCAATCACTAAATAAATACTTGTTGATTGAAGACATTCTTTGATCTTAAGTTGGGGACCAGGTTTACACACATGGAACAACCATTGCACAAATGCAGCCCCTTCCTCCTACTGCTACTCATGACATAAGGAAATGCTCATGAATTTGCAATGACATTTTAGTTTATTACTAGTGTCTTTAGGATCAAAAACGTTCCTCCAGAGTGCCATGGAAATTTCTGTTTCTCTGTAACTTATGCTTGTGTTCACCAGAGACTTGTTGGAGCACAGCCAACCAAATGGGATTGGCTAATAAAAGTGTTTGTGGGTGAGCATTTTGGAAACAAGTTTCAAGACCATTTGCTAGCAAACTCTCAGCAGGTGGAATTTTAAACAACATAATGTAAAATTTGATTTACAGAGGCCTAAAGGGGCAGATGACACCACCCTTATGGCAGAAATTGAAGAGGAACTAAAAAGCCTCTTGATGAAAGTGAAAGTGGAGAGTGAAAAAGTTGGCTTAAAGCTGAACATTCAGAAAATGAAGATCATGGCATCTGCTCCCATCACTTCATGGGAAATAGATGGGGAAACAGTGGAAACAGTGTCAGATTTATTTGGGGGGCTCCAAAATCACTGCAGATGGTCACTGCAGCCATGAAATTAAAAGATGCTTACTCCTTGGAAGAAAAGTTATGTCCAACCTAGATAGCATATTGAAAAGCAGAGACATTACTTTGCCAACAAAGGTCCTTCTAGCCAAGGCTACGGTTTTTCCAGTGGTCATGTATGGATGTGAGAGTTGGACTGTGAAGAAAGCTGAGCGCCGAAGAATTGATGCTTTTGAACT
>NW_011494954.1:308738-327693 GCF_000754665.1 Bison bison bison | reverse complement strand
TGGGAGGGATTGGGGGCAGGAGGAGAAGGGGACGACAGAGGATGAGATGGCTGGATGGCATCACCAACTCAATGGACATGAGTCTGAGTGAACTGCGGGAGTTGGTGATGGAGAGGGAGGCCTGGTGTGCTGTGATTAATGGGGTCGCAAAGAGTTGGACACGACTGAACTTAAAGAGGCAGAGGAGATAAAAGACATGATGAAGTTTATAGTATCCATATTCTTTGAGAGTAAAAATACAAGTTAGCATTTCTTGCTGTTGCAAAACATTTCATCAGCTCTTTAGGTAGACACATATGCTTCTGGTAGACAGCCTTTCTTCAGTAGATCTCAAGCTCCAAACAACAGCCCTAGAGTACATAAAGTCATAAAGTTTATACACTATGCAAGGTCTTTCTGAGACCCTTGGTTTTTTCAATGTGATTCAAAAGTATGATCACACAAGGAAATTTCAAAACCAATCTAAGTAAAAAGATTATTTCCAACTAACATAAACCAGAAATATACAGAACCTAGTATTACACAGAAATAAAACTATTACACACATTACTTTGACTCAAGAACCATCAATTTCCTTATATTTATAACCTTCAAGTTGGCTTCAGCTTTCCTTTACATTATTCAGCAATTTTACTAAAGATGAGCACTCCCACATGGTGTGCAATTTTCTCTTTAACTGTTAAATTCTCTGGGTATGGAAGAAAAGCTGTGAACCCTTAATTGAGCAATTATTATTTTCTTAGTGAATATAGAGCTTGAGGATAATGCCAAATCTTCCTTTCATCAAGGAAATAAGTCTGACACAGGCAGTGGTGTACACGTTGCCTGGCAAAACCCCATCTTCAGGTGGAAGAGCCAAGTTAAGACTGAAAAGGGAACTCATTCTTCACCTCTAGTCACTTCTTGGTATCTACTGAGGTTCTTGAAGGAATGCCAATTAGGACCAATTTATATGTCTCCTTGTAGATTTTAGATAACTCTTCAGTAAGAACTGTTTGTTTATCTCATTTAGACCATTTTTCCAGAGCAAGAGTTGCAAACTTGCTGCTGAATATGCTGTTTGCAGACCATTGCTAGGTTTCCATGTGGATATAAAGCACTGGTACTTGAAAAATTCATTAAGAAATGAGTCATTTGAACTCCCAGATCTAAATTTCTGGAGTGGTTCTACCACATTTTTAAAATGCTGTTCCAGAATTCAAGCAACAGAAAATAAAGAATTCATATGCAAACAGTACATGAAATATACTTAAACAAGGCATTTGTTGCTTCACAGCTTGTGCCATTGTTTAAGTAATTCTAATTGTTTTTATGTTTTTCTTTATAAAGAGCTGGAATCTGCTTTTCTGAACTTGTATCATTATTCTTAGTTTTCAGACACTCACTAACTTGTATCATTATTCTTAGTTTTCAGACACTCACTGTCTCCTTTATAATAAAACTTTCAAATATCTGAGGATAGTCCATGCTTGCCTTCCTGGTTAGATTTCTCTTTTCAATTAAACATCTCCTATTTCTGTACCTATTCCTAAGGTTATATAGCTTCCAAACTTCATCATGAATGAGAAATTAGCTTTTCAATAACTACATTTTGAACATAAGCTGCCAATAATCAACTCAAAGTTCAAAATATAGACTTGTATTTTATAGAATATTTGTATGTATAAGGTTTGTTTGAATCCCATATCTAGTGGGCTGTAATACATGAGGTGCAGTCTAGCCATTACTATTGAAACGTTAGACTGGTAGACCCAGGTACTGATAGCATATTTTTTGATTGTCTCAATTAATGAAATTTTTACTAGACACTACTAAGTGATGATTGAAAAAATCATGCTGAAATATTACTGTCAGTTACTGGTGTAAAATTTCTCACCACAGAACTATCACAACCTCAGAATAAAATGTTTGTTGTCTAAATACAAATTTTAGCAGCCACTAAAATTGTTAGGAAGACCTTAGATCACTTTGCTCCTTAATTATGTTTTAAAAAAATTTTTATTTTTTTTAACATTTTATTTTTTTTAATTTTATTTTATTTTTAAACTTTACATAATTATATTAGTTTTGTCAAATATCAAAATGAATCTGCCACAGGTATACATGTGTTTTACACAGTATAAAATTAAAATAGTTACTATTTGCAAAATTCCACTTATTTATAAATATTATTTATTTAGTTATTTATAAAAACATATGCTAACACTCTAAATTCAACCTGAAGATAGTTTGAGTTCCTTATCTTCCCACAAATTTTTCTCTAGTCTTTTGCAAAATGCAAAAGTGATTTGTCCAACAACGTAGATGGTTAATAATCACCCAGGTGACAACAGCACTTCAATGCATCTTGCTTTCACTTCTCATTAAAATTGCTCTATTATTGAAGCTTAACCAAATTTTCTTCATGCTTGGCTTTCCATTTGAGTCTGATACCCTACAGTTTTCTTTCAATATCAAATTTTGCTTTGTCTTGAATTATTTTCTTTCCTCCTTTAACCTACTTTCAAGAAATAGAAAAAGGCTCTTTGATGTGCCAATTCAAAGTGTGTTCGGATAAAAGGTAAATAATTCAATAGCCTTTTGAGGAGGGTTGACATTTGAATGTTGGAGGTTGTTTCCTTCACTCATCGGCTCTCCTAGTGAGGTCAGCTGACCCATGTTAGTGACTTGCTGGAGTGAGTTTTGAATTTGTGAAAAACTTCTAATAAAGAATAGTGATAGAAATAGCAAAGAAGAATCAATGAAATAGGAAAGTCCAAGTGTATGTTCTTATCAAGTGTTATACTTGTCCAATAGTTACAAACCTCTCTGAAAATATTTATATGTGTGGGTGGAGGCAAGTTGCCCATTAAATTGTGGGAAGTGTTATCAGATTTATCAGGACTTTGTTGTTAATTTGACTACACAGTTTTGGCTCATAGAGAAATGAGGAGGAAATATCTGATTAAAGTGTGCATTGCTGCTGAGGCAACTGAATGTTGCCATAGCAATTGAGATGAAATGTGCAAGAAGTGAGATAATTAAATCTAACCCCTTTAGTAGTTTTGACAGTCAATGCACTGCCAATAGGAAAAGTTATCTACAGTATTAAGATAAAACACATTCCTCATGGAAAGTCTCCTTACTAGTATTTTGTTGTTCCCTTCCTAAATACATTGCTTTAGGTGTATAATTTGAATGTTCCCTTGTAATAATCAAATACAGTTTTGACCTTGGTCTGCAGTTACCTAGAATTTCAGCTGGTTTATTGTATCATGGGAGCAGACATCTATAAAAAAAAAAATCCATTTTTCCCCTCTAGTTCCTAAAAAAAGTATACTAAAGCCAAAGCTGTCATATTTGAGTTTGAAATTCAATAATATCTAGAACGTGCTGCCCTCTTCAGGAACTGATGCTCAAAAATACTTTGAATTTTTTAGCAGTTTAGTAATTATAAATATAAGCTATAACATCAAAAATTATTAATGATTCTTTAGAAATAAGCACTACACAAAATAAAGTATTTCTCAGTCTAAAATTTTCCATTAAAATCTTTCATTAAAATCAATAAATACAAAAAATTGAAATAAAATATTGATATTTATGATTAATATAAAAAGCAGTCTTCTTAAACTATGGTCATGGGAGAACTTCTCAATCATTCCAGAATGTCAGATATCCATAATCATAAGCCATATATTTCTTTAATATTAAAAATATCTTTTAAAAATGTGAAAAACGAAGTAGGACACCTTTCAAATCTTAATTTTATACTCCAGCAAAAAGTCATTAATTTTGTCAATATTTATCATTTGAAATTTTCACTAGTTTTCATTTACTGAAACATCATCTTTCTTGGAAATAATGATTTCAAGCTACACTAACACATTATAATTTTTATTCAGGATTACTTTATTCAAAAATAACATTGAAAGATCTGAAATGTCATTATCCAAATAGTCAAGTAAACCCCTTTTCTGTATATGTTATCTAAAAATTTCTTAAGCTATCACCGTTTTGGCAGAGGGAGATGAACTGTGTGTTTTTCTTTAGATAAAGTTTATGATACATAAAAGAGAAAATGACAAATATATAATGACTATATATATCAGGATATGAGAAAAGCATATTTTCTTACAGCTGACATGTTCCTTTATCTTAGAACTATTGACATTGAGAAAGATTATTTAGTGCTAATTATTAAATGTAAGAGTCACTGTTAATTTAAACATTTTAAAGGACACAATAAATTCAAGAACACATATGTTTTTTCATAATATAATTTATTGTAATTCTTTACCAAGCAATGCAATTAAAACCTGTTTTCAATGAACAGAAAACAATAAGAAAATATATATCTCTTTATTATCACTTATTTAGTGTGTAAAAATAGGAGCATGGACTCCTAATTTTGTTTTTCAGCTTCTGTATCAGATTTTCAGTTCAAGATTCCACCAAGAAAATGTATTTACATATAAATAGATCTAACAGTCATTAATGCTGACTTCAAGAATGTAAAATGCTCCTCAGTTTTTCCTTAAAGAGTTTTAAGTATGGCTGTCCCATCTGTTTCAGTGAAAAATTCAATCGAGCTAAAGGGGATAAAGAACAACAACAACAACAAAAAATACTTGACAATGTTCTCTTAATCTAGGAATATTTGTTTGGGAAAAATAAAATGTTTTATCCCTGATTTTGAAAGTAGTTAGCACAATTGCGTAATCCAAAGGGGCTTCCCAGGTGGCACAGTGGTAAGGAATTCATCTGCCAATGTAGGAGACACAAGAAACGTAGGTTCGATCCCTCAAGAGATGCTAGTTTGATCCCTTGGCCAGGAAGATCCCCTGGAGTAGGAAATGGCAACCTGCTCCAGTAATCTTGCTTGAAAATTCCATGGACAGAAGAGGCTGGCGGGCTACAGTCAATGGGGTCGCAAAGAGGTGGACACAACTGAGCAACTGAGCACACCATTCTGTCCAAAGGCATGTAACACATGTTTAAAAATTCTTAGAACAATGAATTGTGTTTTCTAAGGCAATGGCACCCCACTCCAGTACTCTTGCCTGGAAAATCCCATGGATGGAGGAGCCTAGTAGGCTGCAGTCCATGGGGTCGCTAAGAGTCGGACACGACTGAGTGACTTCACTTTCACTTTTCACTTTCATGCATTGGAGAAGGAAATGGCAACCCACTCCAGTGTTCTTGCCTGGAGAATCCCAGGGACAGGGGAGCCTGGTGGGCTGCCGTCTATGGGGTCGCGCAGAGTCAGACACGACTGAAGTGACTTAGCAGTAGCAGTAGTAATAGATTTACTTCATTTTATTTTGCTGCTGATGCATTACATTTGGCAGTTAGGATCCCTGTGGATGGAGGTATAATAAATAATAATATTTCTTTGCTTTTCAGGGTATTTATGGCACAATGATAAATTTCATCTTTCCCAGAATGGTAAGTAAAGAGCTCTTTCTATATTTGATAGCACTGAACACAAACAAGAAAAAGTGAATTGCTATAATAGAAGTGGAGTATCATTTGCTAAATGTGTTGAATTATCGGATAATTATAAGGTAGCATATACTCCTCAAATAAATGGATACCACATTCAAATTCTATGAGCATTCCAAAATACTCACCAAAATATGCTACAGGGCTCTTCAGAGGGAATCTAAGGTTTTTGTTTTCTCTGTTGGATTGCATTTGAACATAGTGTATTCCGTAGTTTATTTTCTGGGGTAATTTATTTTAAAATATACACAGAAATAGAAATAAATGTGGCTTACATTCTGTGAGAAGAAAGATACATATTGAGAGTGGGTGAGCAAGAGTCCTTTGGAATTTTTACTGTTACATAAAAACTGATTGTAATTTATGTTTGACCAGGGCTTTGCAGCATCTGTGAATTTTAAAATGTTTGTTTTCTAAGAGCATATATCATAACTTCTCCTAGGCAAGCTAGCTACTATATGATTTTGTTTAAACACATAGTTTTGTTGTCTTTCTCTTTTTATTACTTAAAATGGTAATATTTAGTTTTAGTCTTAATCATAATCTCTTTATAATTTAGATAACAATAAAACCAATCTTATTAAAAGGGAAAGGTTAATGTAAAATGATATTTCTTAGTAAGCTATTTCTGTCTCCTATAAAGTTCTTCCCCCAGTGGTTCTTGCATATTACCTATAAAAAGAAGGAATTTCTCACTGTAGAAAAAAACGCCTTGAAATAAACTAATAATCAAAAAGTGCTATGTTAAGTGAAAAAGCAGAGCACATTATAAATACATTATATATTGTGCTTATGTATTGAGGGAAGAGAGAATTGGGATCATACTATAGGCTTAGAAAAAGGACATAAAAGGTTCACAGACAGTGGGAATATGGGTAGTTTGCTGCTGCTGCTGCTGCTAAATAGTCTTCATTTTTTCTTTATTTTCTGAGTTTCCTATAATAAATAGATATTATTCTTATCAGAATAAGAGCATTATTTGAATAGCAGACTGTTCAAAATAGTATACTATTATTAATTAAATGTATATACATAAAGTTGAGGAAATACCTCTGCATCAATTTCATGGCCAAAATGATCTTATACAATTAAAAACAAACAAATAAAAACCTTCCATTTAATCCCATAAGGATGTAAAAATATAAAATGAAGATTAACTGGGTAAAAGTGTACAATAAAATAATTAAATATTTAAAATACAGTTGAAGCTATTACATTTATTAATTTTACTCTAATACAGAAATACTCCTAGAATTCAGGCATATGTATGAAAAAAATACAGTCATTTTTAAACCGAAATAAAAAGATCTGCAGATTCACATTAGTTTTTAGCATATAAGAATTTGGTGTTTTATGAACTTTTTTCAGAAGAAGAAAAGATTAAGGTAGGAAAAGACCAAAACATGAAGGTACAACTTTAAACTCATACTTTAAATCAGTAGATCGTACTGGTTAATATTAGCAGAAAACTTTGATATAAAATCTACAGTGTGATTTACCCACCTACAACCAATTGTCTTTGCATGTAAGTGCAGACTTATTTTAGGTCCAAGATTAAAACAAAATAAAGTATGTTAGCAAAAAGTGTTGCTTTTAACCTTAAATAATGTTAATAAACCATAAGTTAATAGTAAACATAGTAAATAATGCAACTAATCAAATATTTTTGAGATTAAAGACTTCTTCTCAAGGGTATTTTATTATCCATTGTAAAGTCAGCATTAAAATATCATCGTTATTTCTCACAACTTATCTGGAAATAGGCCAATAATTTCAGAAGACAGTTGAGGGAGGGAGAGGTACTCCAGAAAGGATATAGTAGAGTTCACATTAACACGTCCCAGGTCTTCACGTTCATCCTACTTGCTCTCATTTTACATAAAATTATGACAGAACTAGTTCTCTAATTGCCTAGCTCACAAATTGGAAGGCACACTATCAAAGTTGGGAGGGACCAGAGAAGAACTTTCAAATCTATTCACCACCAGTAAGAATTGAGGAATCAAAGATTAGTGGTATGATATTGAGTAAGATATACCATAAACTTGGGTTTAAAACTCCTGATCTGTTAAATCCAACAGTCACACTGGAAAATTTTTAATAAAATCTAAATTCTTTTCCAGCCCTGGAATTTTGCAACAAAATAGTATATCCTTAAACTTACTACACAGAACATGAGATAATACTGGGAGATTTTGAAGTTGTTACAAAGAAAAAGGTTTTAATGATTAAAAGGGTAAATTTCATTCATCTGCAAAATTCACTTATATTGATCTAAATTATATTCTGTTAATGAGGGATTAAATATTTTGATGATATATTTCCCATAATACCATTTTTAAGATGTATCTAAAATTTTAACCTGAATTTTCTCACTTTGCTTTGAATTATAGTATGTGAGAGAAAATCTAACATCAGCTTCTTCTAAAGAATGGAGGGCCAAATTCATACCTATTTGTATATGGAAATATAGATTTCTATAGGTTTATGCTGCCAGAATGCTAATCTGAAATACTGGTGCTAAATCCCTTCGGTTGTGTTTGACTCTGTGCAAACCCATGGACTATATAGCCCACTAAGCTCCTCTGTCTATGGGATTTTCCAGGCAAGAATACTGGAGTGGGTTGCCATTTCCTTCTCCAGAGCAATCTTCTCAACCCAGGGATCGAACCCATGTCTCTTATGTCTCCTGCACTGGCAGGCAGCTTCTTCACCACTAGTGCCACCTGGGAAGCCCTGAAATACTGGGGGAATCAAAATTTTAAATTTATAATTTTATGTTTTTAATCCACTCTGTAACATCTTTAGCACAATTAACATGACATTTTAGAAAGATGATAAACAAAATCAACCTCTTGCCCATATTCAAGAGCAGAGTCAATGTGAGAAACTATTAAATAAATACATCTGCTAATTCAAAGTATTTCTAAGTGTGCAACTTTAAACAGCCAAAGTTCTGAATTACTATATGAAACGACTTGAAATGTAAACATATATTTTGTTGACATGTATCTGTTAAAACTGAACTTTAAAACAGAATAATTCTTTAATGTTATTAAAAATTTTTAATAGGTTGGAGATAAATGCCAACTATTTATATAAAGCAAATTTATCAGTGTAATTAATCTGTATTTCAAAAAAATAGATCTCCTCTCTCATTCTCAATGAACAAAGATTGAGTACATATTTCTGTGAATAGTCACAGCATCTAATCTTCAATTAACAATAAAATATACTATATTTCTATGGACATTAGTAAAAATTCATAACTTTATTTCATTAATGATAAAAGTTCCATAATGGATTTAACTATAGACAGTAGTCATTTTGCCATTTATTTTTTAAAATTCCACAACAGTTTCCAAAATATCTAATGTCAATTTTTAGGTCAGATTGATAGTAATATTAAAGCATTGTTAATTGACCAACAGGTTGATTACTTTTAACATTTTGAAAGGAGAAAGATGAAAATAGGCCTCTCTTTTTCTTTCAATTAAAATTGCATGCAATTATTCCTGAAGACTATAGATCTCTTTGGGGATTTCCGGTTTCAAACAACTTTTTGGTTCATTTCACAGGAATAATATTCATCTTAATTAGGAAAACAATTGATGGGCTTTTTACAAGAGGGAGTTCACTCTGTGCACTGATTACTACCACTAGATTATCCTGTTTAAAGAGAAAAAAAGCCCTTCTTTTAAGCAGTTAGTTGAATATGTTATCTATTAGTAGCCATTGTCTTTGAAGACAGAATGTTTTTCTTGATGAATGGTTAATCCATTTTACTTTAACCACCAAATTTTCCTAACCACTATTCTAAATTGACTTCTAAAATGTTTTCAAATATGTAAATACCACCAATCAAATATATAAACCAAAATTATTAAATAAATAAAAAAACTCATGTGTGGTATATTACTGAATTGTTTTACACAGGTTATAAGGTTAAAACACTTGCGGAGGGGGGTTCAGGATGGGGAACATGTGTACACCCGTGGCAGATGCATGTTGATGTATGGCAAAACCAATACAATATTGTAAAGTAAAAAATAAATAAATAAATAAACTAAAAAAAATACACTTGCTTCACTTAAAAATTATTTTTTGATATGCAGTAACTAAAAAAATAAAGTTTCAAATACATAATGAGAAGTAACACAAACACTTGAGAAGTAACCACAAATACTTGAGTACCCTGTGAACTTTCAGGCTCTCGACTTCTTTTCTGCAATTACTTAATGTCAATTCAAGGTTAAACAATGTTCGAAATTTTCTCTGTCCCTTGTTTTTCCTTGGGATTTTGTCTCATGTATTTGCATCCCTGCTGCTGCCAAGTCGCTTCAGTCGTGTCCTACTCTGTGCGATCCCATAGACGGCCTCCTACCAGGCTCCTCTGTCCCTGGGATTCTCCAGGCAAGAACACTGGAGTGGGTTGCCATTTGCATTCCTAAACATACCATTGTTTGGTTTACATGCCACAGGACTGGAAAAGGTCAGTTTTCATTCCAATCCCAAAGAAAGACAATGCCAAAGAATGCTCAAACTACCACACAATTGCACTCATCTCACATGCTAGTAAAGTAACGCTCAAAATTCTCCAAGCCAGGCTTCAGCAATACGTGAACCGTGAACTTCCAGATGTTCAAGCTGGTTTTAGAAAAGGCAGAGGAACCAGAGATCAAATTGCCAACATATGCTGGATCATCGAAAAAACAACAGAGTTCCAGAAAAACATCTATTTCTGCTTTATTGACTATGCCAAAGCCTTTGACTGTGTGGATCACAATAAACTGTGGAAAATTCTGAAAGAGATGGGAATACCAGACCACCTGACCTGCCTCTTGAGAAATGTGTATGCAGGTCAGGAAGCAACAGTTAGAACTGGACATGGAACAACAGACTGGTTCCAAATAGGAAAAGGAGTATATCAAGGCTATATCGTCACCCTGCTTATTTAACTTTTATGCAGAGTACATCATGAGAAACAGTGGGCTGAAAGAAACACAAGCTGGAATCAAGATTGCCGGGAGAAATATCAATAACCTCAGATATGCAGATGATACCACCCTTATGGCAGAAAGTGAAGAGGAACTAAAAAACCTCTTGATGAAAGTGAAAGAGGAGAGTGAAAAAGTTGGCTTAAAGCTCAATATTCAGAAAACTAAGATCATGGAATCTGGTCCCATCACTTCACGGCAGATAGATGGGGAAACAGTGGAAACAGTGTCAGACTATTTTTCTGAGCTCCAAAATCACTGCAGATTGTGATTGCAGCCATGAAATTAAAAGACACTTATTCCTTGGAAGGAAAGTTATGACCAACCTAGATAGCATATTCAAAAGCAGAGACATTATTTTGCCAACAAAGGTTCGTCTAGTCAAGGCTATGGTTTTTCCAGTGGTCATGTATGGACGTGAGAGTTGGACTGTGAAGAAAGCTGAGCGCGGAAGAATTGATGCTTTTGAAGTGTGGTGTTGGAGAAGACTCTTGAGAGTCCCTTGGACTGCAAGGAGATCCAACCAGTCCCTTCTAAAGGAGATCAGTCCTGGGTGTTCTTTGGAAGGAATGATGCTAAAGCTGAAACTCCAATACTTTGGCCACCTCATGCAAAGAGTTGACTCATTGGAAAAGACTCTGATGCTGGGAGGGATTGGGGGCAGGAGGAGAAGGGGACGACAGAGGATGAGATGGCTGGATGGCATCACCGACTCGATGGACATGAATATGAGTGAACTCCCGGAGTTGGTGATGGACAGGGAGGCCTGGCGTGCTGTGATTCATGGGGTCGCAAAGAGTCGGACATGACTGAGCGACTGAACTGAACTGAACTGAATAATATGTAAATGAAAGTGACTTTTCCATTCAAAAGCAAGTCTTGAGATTCAACCATTTATTGCACATAAGTATAATTCATTACTTTAGACTGTTGTATAGTATCCACTCTATGACATAATTTGTCCTTTTTAATGCTGATGAATTGTGGGATTGCTTCAGTTCTTTGCTTCTGCTTTTTACTATCATACATAGTGCCACTATGAACATTCTTCAGCATGCATAGATGGATAGATACAAAAATTTCTCTAGGTCAAATAGTTCTCATCCTGGAGTGATTTTGCCCCAAGGGAATATTTGGCAATGTGTGGGAACATTCTGGCTTATCATAACTTGAGGTATGGGCTGTCTAGGTGACTAAGCGGTAAAGAATCCACCTGCCAATGCAGGTCCAGGAAGATCCCCTAGAGAAGGAAATGGCAAACCACCTCAGTATTCTTGCCTGAGATTTGGAAAACCCTGCAGTGGTCACAGGATTAGTAAAGGTCAATTTTCGTTCCAATCCCAAAGAAGGACAATACCAAAGAATGTTCAAACTATCATACAGTTGTGCTCATTTCACATTCTAGCAAGTTTATGCTCAAAATCTTCAAGCTAGTTTTCAGCAGTACATGAGCCAAGAAGTTCCAGATGTACAAGCTGGATTTTGAAGCAGCTTAGGAAACAGAGGTCTAATTGCCAACATTTGTTGGATCATGAAGAAAACAAGGAAATTCCAGAAAAGGATCTACTTCTGCTTCATTGAATACGTGAAAGCCTTGGACGGTATGGATCATAACAAACTGTTGGAAATTGCTAATGAGATAGGAGTACCAGATCATCTTACCTATCTCCTGAGAAACCTGTATGCAGATCAAGAAGCAACAGTTAGAACTATACATGGAACAACTGACTGGTTCCAAATTGGGAAAGGAGTATGACAAGGCTGTATATTTTCACCCTGCTTATTGAACTTATATGCAGAGTACATCATGTGAAATGCTGTGCTGGATGAATTGAGCTGGAATCAAGATTGCTAAGAGAAATATCAACAACCTCAGATATGGAGATGATACCACTCTAATGGCAGAAAGTGAAGAAGAGGAACGAAAGAGCCTCTTGTTGAGGGTGAAAGAGGAGAATGAACAAGCTGGTTTGAAACTCAGCATTCAAACTAACATCATGGTATCTGGTCCCATCGTTTCATGGCAATTAGAAGGGGAAATAGTGGAAGTAGTGACAGATTTTACTTCCTTGGACTCCAAAATTACTGTGAACAGTGACTGGAGCCATGAAATTAAAAGACACTTGCTCCTGGAAAGAAAAACTGTGACAAACCTTGACAGCACACTAAAAAGCAGAGACAGCACTTTGCCAACCAAGTTCCATATAGTCAAAGCTATGGTTTTTCCAGTAGTCAGGTATGGATGTGAGAGTTGGACCATAAATAAGGCTGAGCATGGAAGAATTGATGCTTTTGAACTGTGGTGCTGGAAAACTCTTTAAGAGTCCCTTGGACAGCAAGGAGATCAAACCAGTCAATCCTAAAGGAAATCAACCCTGAATACCTATTGGAAGGACTAATGCTGAAGCTGAAGCTCCTATACTTTGGCCACCTGATAAAAAGAGCCAACTCACTGGGAAAGACCCTGATATTGGGAAGGATTGAGGGCAGGAGGAGAAGGGAGAAACAGAGGATGAGATGGTTGGATGGCGTCATCGACTCAATGGATATGAGTTTGAGCAAACTCTGGGAGATAGTGAAGGACAGAGGAGCCAGGCATGCTGCAGTCCACAGGGTTACAAAGAGCCAGACAACTTAGTGACTGAACAACTTGGGGTATACTACTGTTTTTTAGTAGGTAGAGACCAAGGATGCTCTAAATATCCTATAAGGTGCAAGACAGCCCCCACAACAAAGAATTATCTGAACTAAAATGCCAGTAGTACAAGATTGAGAAACTTTGCTCTAGAATATATTCTTGAAAATGAAATTGCTGAGTCATAGAGTATGGAAAATTTCATATTTATTGGATAATTGCTAACTGTTGTTCAAAGTATCATTTTATACTCCTACCAAGAGTATAAAGATCAATGTTTCAAAAGATCTGCCTTTTAACACTTAATATAGTCAGATACTTAAAATTTTTATTGATTTTTGTGAAGGAAAAGTAAAAAATTCTCATACTTTCAATTCCTGGAGAAGGAATGGCAATCCACTCCAGTATTCTTGCCTGGAGAATCCCATAGACAGAGGAGTCTGGCAGGGTACAGTCCATGGGGTCACAAGAGTTGAACACAATTTAGTGTCTAAACCACCACTACCACTTTCAATTCCTTGACTACTTTGAACATTTCAACGTTAAATTGTAGGTTTTTTATAGTTATCCTCTATCAAGTTAAGACATTTTATTCTTAATTTCCTTTTTTAAAAATCTTTGAGGATATTTAATTTTACCACGTGTTATTTCTTACATTAATTTAGAGGAAAATATGAGTTTTATTACAAAGGGTTGCTAAGACCTGAAATATCTCTCACCCTAAGGTTGTTTGCTGAGTGAGGTGAACATGAATTTCATGTCTTTTCTGGCACAAAGGAAAAGTGACGAAACCCAGCATTCAGTGCTAGAATGCAATATAGATATGCCCTCATCAGTAACCTGATCTACAAATAAAACCATCCCATGGAGGGCTGCAAGGAAAACTGCAAGTCTTAAATGCGTTAAAAAAAAAAAAAAAAAGAATTCTCCCTTGAAAATTTATAATCAGAAACTAACATTACTGTGTTCCCAGTAAGAAGTTTATAATCTCGTCTAAAGACTCAAAGATAAGAAATTAAGTTTAAACCTGTCCCTAGATATGCCTTTTGTGCCCATCAGAATCAAAAGAAAATCTCCTCTGGAGAGCCTAACTTTACTCCATGCTGCTGAGAATTTTTACAGAAAAAAAATTCCTTAAGTACAAACCCACAACTAGAAATCACAAAGACACTGTAAAACAATCAAAATCAAAGCCAAAATCAAAAGCAGTGAAAGATAAACAAATAGGAATCAGGTTAAAAAAAAAAAAAAGATAAAAAGCAGAATCAGACCCACAAAGACTTCAAGTATTGAAATTGCCATTTTCATTCTTTCTTGTCCTGTTCTCTTTTATTCCTGTCCCTGTTGCCCAAAAAACTACCTCCAAAAATCAAAATTTTTTAGAATTTAATTTCTGCAAAATAACATGTACACCCTCCTATAAACTTAGAAATTAATAATATCACTAAGTTTAACTTGTTAAGCTAAACCTAGTTATACTGAGATGGAATTTGGTCTTGACATTCATGTTTCAAACTATAAGAACTGCAGTGAATAAATAAATAAATAAGAGTATAAATAAGAATATTTTAGTCAAATGAACAAGTATCATTGTAAATACTGTAGTAGGTTAAAATAATATATTGCTGGCTATAATATAGAAATTTTTTGTCTTTGTTTTTTTAAATAGATTTCCTTTAGCTAAATACTCAAACTGATAGATAGATTATAAACTTTTATTTGTGCAGCATATTTCCACAACACCATGAGGCTAGTAGAATCCTAGCTCCCTGAAGAGGGATTGAACCTGGGTCTTTCACAGTGAAAGCACTGATTCCCAAGTACTGGCCCACCAAAGAATTCCCAAATATAGTGTTTCTTTTTCAACAAGCTTCAAATATCTTTACATTTGGGTTTTGAAATTTTTAAAAAAGGATTTGTTTTCTCACTTAACCTTGCACCACTGATTGGTCTCATGTTGGGCGCTTGGCCAAAGCTGAGCCAATCATTGTCTGTCCTTATAATTTTATGAACTGGAATCACAAAACAGACTCCTAGGCAAAGAGAGAATTTATCACTTGATGAATCCCAGGGAAGACTGATTCTGCACCTTAATTCCGTTATTAAACTTTCTAGGGATCTATGAACCAGTAAATTACCTTTGCTGAAGCTTGAGTTGTTTCTGTAACTTGCAACCAAAACAGTCCTAATACCCTTATATAAAGAAAATTAAATTCTGAGATGGTTTTCCTGCATGCTGATAGTCATAGGAGGCAATGATTGAATAATACTTTTAATACCTTTTTCATCATAAGGGAAGGGAATTGGGAAGAGTTCCTGAGTGAATTTTTCTGAAGCCCTACCTGGATCAGAGCATACCTCTCTCCTCTGATTTATTCCAACACAGGTCAAAGTAAAGATCAGTTCAGTTCAGTTCAGTTGCTCAGTTCTGTCCAACTCTTTGTGACCCCATGAATCGCAGCATGCTAGGCCTCCCTGTCCATCACCAACTCCCAGAGTTCACTCAAACTCATGTCCATCGAGTCCGTGATGCCATCCAGCCATCTCATCCTCTGTTGTCCCCTTCTCCTCCTGCCCTCAATCCCTCCCAGCATCAGGGTCTTTTTTAATGAGGCAACTCTTCACATCAGATGGCCAAAGTATTGGAGTTTCAGCTTTAGCATCAGTCCTTCCAATGAACACCCAGGACTGATCTCCTTTAAGATTATTTCTTATGACAAGGTTTAGGGACCACTACTATATATACAAACTTCTGGAATCTAGAGAGCTTCCATCAGGAAGTCACTTCTGGTTGTAATGTTACTTTCCAGTTACTTTCTACCTGAGATTTTACATGGCCTGAATGGAAGAGGAAAGGACTGAAATTTAAGGGATGAGTATAACAGTTACTGAGCATTTTATACTATGTTAAGGACCTGGCTGGTGTGTTTTATTTTTAGTTGTTAAGGGCTGCAATGTGTCCCTCCCAAATTCACGTGTTGAAGTTCAAACTCCCTGGGATTCAAAACATGAATATATTTGCAGATAGTCTTTAAATGTTATTAAGGTTAAATGAGATCATTGGGAGAAAGCCTTAACCAATAAGACTGCTATCCTTTTAAGAAGAGATTAAGTTCCAGACACACAGAGGAAGACGACATGAAGACACAGAGAGAAGATGGCCATCTACAAACCTGGGAGAGCTCTCAGAAGAAATAACCCTGTCTCTCAAATCTACCCATAAAATTTCTTTCAAATGTTGCTCTACTCTTTGTTTTCATTATTACCACCTTAATTAAGGCTATGTTTTTCTTATTTGAAATATTCAAATAACTATCAGTTCCTCATTTTCATCTTCTAATTCAAACATTCATAGTCACACTAGCAAAGTCACTAGATTGTGGATTTGTTGAGAATGAAGTCTGCTCTGCACTCTTTTCTTATCTGCTGTATATAATTTATGGTTCCCAAACCCGGCTGTGCATCAGAACTTGGGTGGCATTTTTTAATAGTCTGGTGTCTCAGACTATATCTGTTGAATCAGAATCTACAGGCTTGTGGGCTAGAAATTGGTATTTTTTGTGTTCCTAAGTTGATCATGTAAGTAATGGGCAATTATTACTTTTATTCACCCTTTTTACTAACAGTCATATAACAGCTTCCTCAAAACTTTCTACCTCAACCTTTTTCCTATATTTCTCACTGTGCCTTCCATTATCAAGATGTGTTTTGAATAATAAATCTACTTACGCTTTTTAAAAATAAAATGGTTATTCGTTTACATTGATGATACATTTCAAGAATTTTCTTGTTGAAGGCCTATATCTATCGTATGTTGTGTCCATATCCTGAGAAGCTACAGAAAAAGTGAGGGAAATACTTTAATATGTATAACAGTAAAAATAAATGAAGCCTATCTAATCTGTTCACTGTGAAACTGATTAAGTAGGTCTTAACACTAGGATGTTCCCTTCAATACTGCCTCCAACTATATGAAAGAGTTGGCAGAAACGCTGACTTCTCTTGTAGTTATTTTGTGGCCTGGCTCTGTTCATATTGATACAAATTGTGTGGTAGGAACACAGAGGAAAAGTGGGTTTAGAGTTCACCCTGGAAAAGGAGGAAGTAATGTCTCAAACTCTTTTCTAGTCCTCCACGTGTGCTCAGTTGCTTCAGTCGAGTTTGACTCTGCAACCCCATGGACTGTAGCCCACCAGGTTTCTCTGTCCATGAGATTCTCCAGGCAACAGTACTGAAGTGGGTTGCCCTGTCTGCCTCCTGGGGATTTTCCTGACTCAGGGATGGAACCTGCGTCTCTTACATTGGCATTGTTCTTTACCACTAGCGCCACCTGGGAAGTCCCTAGTTCTCCATATTGTAAGCTTAATTTATACACCTATCATACAGAAGGGCTCTGCAAGTGGTGTGCTAGTGGTAAAGAACTAGCCAATGCAGGAAACCTCATAGGTGCTGGTTTGATCCCTGGGTGGGAAAGATCCCCTAGAGAGGGAAATGTTAACCTACTCCAGTATTCTTGTCTGGAGAATTCCATGGACAGAGGAGCCTGACAGGCTACAGTCTGTAGGATCACACAATATCTCAAGTGATCTAGCTCATAGCACATATCATATGGAAAAACTTGACAACTTTGTACTCTGAATGGAAAAATCTACTGCTTTTCTTACTTAAACAAAAAGAACAGCTTCAAGACCTAAAGCAGTGGCTCTTTGTATCTACTCACAGACAGAAAACATGAATCTAGAAAAAGATAACTAATTATGGCAATCAGTTCAGTTCAGTTGTCGCTCAGTCATGTCCGACTCTTTGCACTGACTCTTAGAGACAAACTCTGCTATCAGTCTATACTTAAAATCAAAGGCACTCTCTCTAACCATCCTTAGACAACAAAAGAAAAACTTGCTGAATATATCAGCCAAATTGATTAATTCTACTGATGTTTGTTTTGTATCTATTATATCAACCATCATATAAGTAGATTAAAACAGACATGATTCCTGACTTTCTGAAGTTTTCAGTTAATAGACGTACTGGTTTAAAAGAAAAAAAAAAAAAGAGGGATACTTACAGGAGCCTGGAATGGAGTTAGTGAGGTAAAGTGTATGAGAAGAGATCATGCCCAAACCAAACTTCCTAGAGGGACCACTTATTTTCTATTCAGATGTCAACAGCTGGGAGTACCTTGGAACTTGAACAAACAAATGAGCATGACCTTTTTCAGTAGAATATTTGCAACCTGTGTATACTTTGCAAAAAGGCTGGTACAAAAAATAATATTATCCATGGTCTACTTTCTCTGTTCTAAATGTATAATTTCTGCATTCATTACACAAATATTTTATTCAAAGTATTTATAAAATTAGACCATTTAAGCAGACTTAAAGACCTCAATATGAACTGATATATTAACCAACTACCTAGTCCTTGACTTATTTTTTCCTGGTTTATGTGTCTAACTCTACATATGAACATCACTGGATGGTCAATACTGAAATCAGATTGATGATATTCTTTGCAGTCAAAGAGGTAGAATCTCTATACAGTCAGCAAAAACAAAACTGGGAGCTGACTGTGGCTGAGATCATGAACTCTTTATTGCAAAATTCAGTCTTAAATTGAAGAAAGTAGTGAAAACCACTAGACCATCCAGATCAGATCAGATCAGATCAGTCGCTCAGTCGTGTCTGACTCTTTGCGACTCCATGAATTGCAGCACACCAGGCCTCCCTGTCCATCACCAACTCCCAGAGTTCACTCAGACTCACGTCCATCGAGTCAGTGATGCCATCCAGCCATCTCATCCTCTGTTGTCCCCTTCTCCTCTTGCCCCTAATCCCTCCCA
>NW_011494954.1:277413-308638 GCF_000754665.1 Bison bison bison | reverse complement strand
TCTTTGCATGAGGTGACCAATGTACTGGAGTTTCAGCTTTAGCATCATTCCTTCCAAAGAAATCCCAGGGCTGATCTCCTTCAGAATGGACTGGTTGGATCTCCTTGTAGTCCAAGGGTCTCTCAAGAGTCTTCTCCAACACCACAGTTCAAAAGCATCAATTCTTAGGCACTCAGCCTTCTTCACAGTCCAACTCTCACATCCATACATGACCATAGGAAAAACCATAGCCTTGACTAGATGAACCTTTGTTGGCAAAGTAATGTCTCTGCTTTTGAATATGCTATCTAGGTTGGTATGACCTAAATCAAAACCCTTATGATTATACAGTGGAAGTGACAAATAGGTTCAAAGGGTTAGATCTGATACACAGCCTGAAAAATTATGGATGGAGATTCATGACATTGTACAGCAGGAAGGGATCAAGACCATCCCCCCAAAAAAGAAAGGCAAAATGGTTGTCTGAGGAGGCCTTACAAATAGCTGAGAAAAGAAGAGAAGCTAAAGGCAAAGGAGAAAAGGAAAGATATAACCATTTGAATGCAGAGTTCCAAAGAATAGCAAGGAAAGATAAGAAAGCCTTCTTCAGTGATCAATGCAAAGAAATAGAGGAAAACAATAGAATGGGAAAGACTAGAGATCTCTTCAAGAAAATTAGAGATACCAAGGGAACATTTCATGCAAAGAAGAACACGATAAAGGACAAAAATGCTATGGACCTCACAGAAGCAGAAGATATTAAGAAGAGGTGGCAAGTATACACAGAAGAATTATACAAAAAAGATCTTCATGACCCAGATAACCATGATGGTGTGATCACTGGACTAGAGCAAGACATCCTAGAATGAGAAGACAAGTGGGCCTTAGGAAGCATCACTATGAACAAAGCTAGTGGAGGTGATGGAATTCAAGTTCAGCTATTTCAAATTCTGAAAGATGATGTTGTGAAGGAACTGCACTCAAAGAGCCAGCAAATCTGGAAAACTCAGCAGTGGCCACAGGACTGTAAAAGGTCAGTTTTCATTCCAATCCCTAAGAAAGGCAATGTCAAAGAATGTTCAAACTACTGCACATTTGCACTCATCTTAACACAAGCAAAATAATGCTCAAAATTCTCCAAGCCAGGCTTCAACAATACATGAACTGTGAACTTCCAGATGTTCAAGCTGGTTTTAGAAAAGACAGAGGAACCAGAGATCAAATTGCTAACATCCACTGGATCATCAAAAAAGCCAGAGAGTTCCAGAAAAACATTTACTTCTGTTTTATTGACTACACCAAAGCCTTTGACTGTGTGAATCACAAGAAACTGGAAAATTCTTCAAGAGATGGTAATACCAGACCACCTGACCTGTCTCCTGAGAAATTTGTATCCAGGTCAAGGAGCAACAGTTAGAACTGGACATGGAACAACAGACTGGTTCCAAATCAGGAAAGGAGTACATCAAGGCTGTATATTGTCACCCTGCTTATTTAACTTATATGCAGAGTATGCCATGTGCAATGCCGAGCTGGCTGAAGCACAAGCTGGAATCAAGATTGCCAGGAAAAATATCAATAACCTCAGATACGCAGATGACACCACCCTTATTGCATAAAACAAAGAAGAACTAAGGAGCCTCTTGTTGAAAGTGAAAGAGGAGTGTGAGAAAGTTGGCTGAAAGCTCAATATTCAGAAAACAAAGATCATGGCATCTGGTCCCATCACTTCATGGCAAATAGATGGGGAAACAGTGGAAACAGTGTCAGACTTTATTTTTTTGGGCTCCAAAATCACTGCAGATGGTGACTGAAGCCATGAAATTAAAAGACGCTCACTCCTTGGAAGAAAAGTTATGACCAACCTAGATAGCATATTGAAAAGCAGAGACATTACTTTGCTAACAAAAGTCCGTCTAGTCAAGGCTATGGTTTTTCCAGTAGTCATGTATGGATGTGAGAGTTGGACTGTGAAGAAAGCTGAGCGCCTAAGAATTGATGCTTTTGAACTGTGGTTTTGGAGAAGACTCTTCAGAGTCCCTTGGACTGCAAGGAGATCCAACCAGTCCATTCTGAAGGAGATCAGCCCTGGGATTTCTTTGGAAGGAATGATGCTAAAGTTGAAACTCCAGTACATTGGCCACTTCATGCGAAGAGTTGACTCATTGGAAAAGACTCTGATGCTGGGAAGGATTGGGGGCAGGAGGAGAAGGGGACGACAGAGGATGAGATGGCTGGATGGCATCACTGACTTGATGGACGTGAGTTTGAGTGAACTCTGGGAGATGGTGATGGACAGGGAGGCCTGGTGTGCTGCAATTCATGGGGTCGCAAAGAGTCGGACATGACTGAATGAGTGAACTGAACTGATGATGATTTAATGAGTGAATGTATATAAATACTGAGTGCATGAGCCCTATTAAGCACTCAATAAATGTTGCCTGTGTTGTAATCCCTTTACTTGTTGTGTTTTTCCAGTTTTAGCCAGTGTCTAGTGGTCTGATTTTATTCATTAAAAAAATATTTATTGAATAGGGCTTGGTTCATACAAGGCCTGGATATACTATACTAAACAAATCAAAGTCCTTGCACTCATAGAGCTTACATCCTAATACAGGAGAAAGAAGTAGCTGAAATATGTAAAATAATGGCAGCCAGTGATTAGAGGAATGAAAATTTTAAGGGTTAGAGGATGTCAGAGGGAATTATTTTAGGAAGTGTGGTCTGGGTCCTCTCTGAAGAGGTGACATACAAGCAGAGATATGAATGAACCAGCAGGGAAGAAACATAAAGGAGTAAAGACATTTTGCTTTCTCTAGTTCATGAATGATTTTTACTTTTTCAACTTTAGAAAATAGGCCTCCTCCTGTATGAATTTTATACCTCATTTCATGCTAAGGAGATCATTTTTGGTTCTCTTTAGCCTTTTTCACAAGCCCCAGCTTATTTTGTGCTTTAGTCTTGCTGATGTTATTTTTATGGGTCTATGCTACTCTCTAATATCTGTGCTTGATTTCATGTCCCTTTTTACCACCTTTTGCACATGCTGTTTGAAATTCAGAGCCTGACAGTAGGTCCCTGTGCAGCATACTGGTTTCTCTAGTTTCCTCCTCATTTTCTTGCTCATTAGAATCATTTGTGTTTGTATATGCAGAACACTGCTTACATCAAACACCAAGAGCGCATGGCTGCTTTTTCCCAAGGTCCCAATCTTTTCCATTTTACCTACTGGTTTCTGTCAGAATTGGGTCCAGAGTAGAGTTCCCCTTACTACTTACTCTGCCTTCTGGGAAATGAAATTATCAGCAAGGCTGGTCAAGAAATTGTCAGTGTTTTACCTTCAGAGGAATGAAGGTTTCTATAGATACTTGGAGACTAATATCCCTAACACTAGGATGTGTTGCTCCCTGATAATTTTCTGGTCTGTACTAAAAAAGCATCCTTCTGGCTGAGAAGTCTGTAACACAGTCATGTAATGCTATTTCTTCTCTGTGTCTCCTCATTTTATGTTCGTCTAGATTTTTCTCCAGTGTTCCTCTACCCACTTGAATTTACATGTAGGTTCCTTGCTTCTAACCAGCAAAGATTATTCACCTACATTTTAAATAGCATGATCGAATTTAAAATAAACTGGATTAAAGATTAAATTGTTTATATCCCCAACCTTTGTAGCACCAGGGACCAATCATGGAAAACAATTTTTCCAGAACTGGGAGTGGGGAGGATAATCCAAGAGCATTACATTTATTGTACACTTTATTTCTAATCCGTTGCTGCCACTGATCTCATGGAAGGTGCCAGTATGAGGCCCAGAGCCCTGGGGACACCTGGTTTATATGACCAAACTTTATACCCAGGAAACCAGGAAGTTTTCATACTGTGTTATATTAACAAGCAGAGTGAAATCCTAGAAAACTTTGGAATAGAAAGTAGATTCTATTCTAATGAAGCCATATACTAGCTTGCAGATTTGTTGCAGGAAGGGGGACCCCTTCCAGGGCCCGAAACCAGGCTCTTGTTTAACACTTGGAAATGAATTGTCCGAGGAGACACATGTGCTGACAAAGCAAGAGATTTCATTGGGAAGGGGCACCCGGGTGGAGAGCAGTAGGGTAAGGGAACCCAGGAGAACTGCTCTGCCATGTGGGTTATGGTGATGGATTAGTTTCCGGGTTGTCTTTAGCCAATCATCTGACTCAGAGTCCTTCCTGGTGGTGCATACCTTGTTCAGCCAAGATGGATGCCAGAGAGGAGGATTCTGGGAGGTGGTTGGACCTGTGGTGTCTCCTTTTGACCTTTCCCGAACTCTTCCAGTTGGTGGAGGCTTATTAGTTCTGTGTTCCTTTCCAGGATCTCCTGTCATAAAACAACTTATGCAAATGGTTACTATGGTGCCTGGCCAGGGTGGAAGGTTTCAATCAGTGTGTTTCCCCTAACAGCTCCCCCCTGAGAGACTTCATACTCAAGATACTTCTTGGGAATTGGGGTGGAGGTCTCTTTCTTCTGTAACTTCTTCCTGCTGTGCATGGGCGTAGGCCTGCCTAGAAGAGCAGAAGTCTCTCTCTACCTGATATCAGTTTATTTCAGTTCAGTCGCTCAGTCGTGTCCGACTCTTTGCAACCCCATGAATCGCAGCACGCCAGGCCTCCCTGTCTATCACCAACTCCCGGAGTTTGCTCAGACTCACAGTCAATGTATTTTTTTGTCTGAAACCAGCATTCACCCTTGTAATAACAGCAATTTAGTTCAAAACTGTTGGCTCCTCTCAGAGATGAAATAGACAGGGGCCAAACAGGAAACCTAACAGAATGGTCTTCACTGGTCCCCAGAAACAGGAGGCAACATTTGGGGTGAGGGCTGCAGGGTCTGTGACTTTTTTTTTTTTTGGTTGGTGGTGAGGCAACAGAGCTGAGCTCCAGGAATCTTGTGTTTAGTCTGAAGTTACCATCATCCACCTGGGTGGGGGCTCCAGTTCTGTAGAAGAACTCAAAGACATTCTTATGCATATTTCTTTGAGTAGGAACCAGGAGCCCGTCTGGAGGCTGTACTACCATTTGAGTGTTTCTCTTGTTTCTGTATCCCCTCTCTTCCCTGATTAGCAATTGTTTGAATCCACCCTTTGGACCTCAGGGAAGGTCTAGGAGGCTGATTGAAGCCTATATCCTATAGACAAGAAATGGAGAACACACAACAGATCTCTATTTCAGAGCCCCACAGAGTTCTACTTAGTTTAAATTTAGGGAACTAGGCAACTATGACTGTGATAACTTCCTGTGAAAATGGAGCATAGGACTGCTTCAGCTTGGAGTAGAGTATAGTATACTGAATTGGAAGTATTCCTGAGTTTTAAGTTCTAGATCTGAGTCTTGTATGATTAAAATCTCAATCCCTTGGTCTGCCATTTTGGTGTAACAGACCCAATTAGAAGTAGTTGGAGGAGTGATAACTGGAATTTAGTAGACAAATCTCATTTCTTTTTAGAAGAATAGGCCTGAAACCCAGTCTGGACCTGGCACTTCAGGGAGACTTGTAGCCAGGTAGCCAGTTGCCTAGTTTTATAAAAAGTAAGATTGCAGTTACTAGCTTCCAGCAGACATTGTTTTGAGAATGGTGGCATCCAAGCCTGACACGACTCAGAAAACTCAAGTGTTTAGCAATACAAGGTCTAATCTGAAAGTACACCCACAGCATCACCCAGTTATTTCCCAGGATGTCTGAACCATAGCTACTCTATTTTGACTTTTAATTGTAAACTTTTCCTTAATAGCCAAAGCAGATTTCACCGTTAATGACATCAGTGTTTCTCTAGGTATGAGAAGATGCAAGAACTGGGACTCATAAAATCTCCTGAAAATATATAACTATCTGAAGGTCTGTTCTGCCAGTTTTTTTTTTTTTCCCCAGAGCACAGAGTGCCTCATTCCTGATTTTCACCCCAAACTCCTTTCAGGGGCATTGAAAGTCGGCAGTTGCAGTGGTCATGATTTAATCTTTGTAGATGTAGATGGCAAGTGTCAGTTTTCAGTTGGCAGAGCCCCTTTTTGCTCATAGACTTGACCATGATTCTGAGGGGGGCATTTCATGACCATTTTATCCCATGGTGCTGAGAATGTCCATTCTCAGGTTTGGCAAAGATTTTGTTCACAGGCCACTCAATGTGCTGTTACTGGACTAGGCCATAAAACAGTATCCAAAATTCTCTGGACCACCAGTCTTACTAGCCTCTTGGTCCAGGAAAACATTTTCTCTTGTTGCTTCTTCCCATATGTAGT
This sequence comes from Bison bison bison, assembly GCF_000754665.1. Taxonomy (NCBI): domain Eukaryota; kingdom Metazoa; phylum Chordata; class Mammalia; order Artiodactyla; family Bovidae; genus Bison; species Bison bison. The sequence continues at coordinate 302,387 of NW_011494954.1, read as the reverse complement.
GTTACACTATTACCATCATCAATCTCATGTGGAACTATATAGTATCCTATCAGAGGCCTCAGTCACACTTTTGGCAGTGTAAGAAACAGCAATTCTGTAAAACAGGTGAAATACAAATAACATAGCCAGCAGCATTAATAAAGTCACAAGTAAGACTTAAGAGCTTCCATTAGATGTAGCCCAGTATATCATAGGTCATTGGACTTAGTCTACTCTGTACGAATCTTTATCTTCCAGGGAAATTATATATTGGCACTGTTTATAAGGCACATAGCCCAGTTTTCTAGTGTTACTAGACTGATTATCCTTAGTATGATTTAGTTGTTTCCAACATTGAGGAGACTTTAAACCTAAATTACCATAGCCTGGTGTTATCTATATAAATCCATCTCATAATTGTGGGAGATTTTTTTCTCCTTTGTTGAAACTTTGTTGAAACTTTGCTTGTTGCTCTGATTGAGCTTGAGTAATAGAAGAAAGCTCAAATTTATGGCCAGAGTCAGAGCAGGCATTATTAATTGGCCTGGTGAGAGGATCCCATCTAGTAATATCACAGTGACCTGAATATGACTATAATTTTTTTTCAGTAAATTTTATCAGGGCCAACCAGTTAGAACCTTGCTTGTAGAAGGCAATGGCACCCCACTCCAGTACTCTTGCCTGGAAAATCCCATGGACGGAGGAGCCTGGAGGGCTGCAGTCCACGAGATCGCTGAGGGTCGGACACGACTGAGCGACTTCACTTTCACTTTTCATTTTCCTGCATTGGAGAAGGAAATGGCAACCCACTCCAGTGTTCTTGCCTGGAGAATCTCAGGGACGGGGGAGCCTGGTGGGCTGCCATCTATGGGGTCACACAGAGTCGGACACGACTGAAGTGACTTAGCAGCAGTAGACAAATTTACCAAGCTAACCCAGAACTAGACACAGGTAATTGGCCACGAACCCAACAATTGGATTGATTTCTAAAACTAGCATAGGATCAGGCCTATGATAGAAAAGCATTTGATTTATATGCAAAGGTCTAAGAAGTCAAGAAAACATTATAAGTGATCATACGAATCAGGTCCAGCATCTCGGGCAAGCTGTCTACCTCTGATGTCATCTTCTCATCCTGGTGTAGTGTAGTTTCTCCTCTGTTTGAGCATCATTTTAAGGTGAGATCAGGTCAGCTGTCTTCTCTATATACCAATCCAGTGTAGGGGCCTTTGGAAGTGGGAATTAATCTAAAAGTTAATTTCCCTTCAGTTTCGTGCATGAGCTAGTTAAGAGTACCTGATAAAAAAGTCCTTCCATCCAGGTTGGAGATAGTCGCTTAAATTATGCCTTTTTCCAGTTCTGGTTGCAGGTCATGAGGCATCTGATCTTCATCCAAAGATAGACTACTGAGATAAGCTTCAGAAACAAACTTAGGGTGTTCTTTAAGAATTCAATTAAATTTTACATTAATATCACATAACAGCAAAGAACTACCCAAGAAATGAGTCTTACTAGATGCAGACCTCCATTAAAAAACGGGTTTAACATTTTTTGAAATATCTTTTTCTCCCTAAAGTTACCCTCATTTTTATCAAATATAATCAAATTGAGGCTAGTTTGTTTGCAAAATAGGTCTGTTCTCACTAATTTTCATCTGATGATTTATATAATCATAATTGATTATAGACTTTTTATTTTGCTGAAACATTTATAGAGTCTCAGGCTGAACTTTTAAAATAAAACAGGGCTGGGAAATTCACTCCAAAGGCTTATCACAGATTTTGCCTAACAAATCTAGGTGAATTCTTTCCTTTTTAAGGTCTCAAAAATTCCTTGAGATTTTTGTACCTGTTAGTGAGATAACCTTCTTAATTCATTTGCTAAACTTACTGGAAACCTAAGAATTTCCAATTTCTGGAGGAGTCAGATAGAAAATATAATTGTTTTGTTTATAACGTATAATTTTACCAAGTTCAGTTCAGTTCAGTTCAGTCGCTCAGTCATGTCCGACTCTTTGCGACCCCATGAATCACAGCACGCCAGGCCTCCCTGTCCATCACCAACTCCCAGAGTTCACTCAAACTCACGTCCATCGAGTCAGTGATGCCATCCAGCCATCTTATCCTCTGTTGTCCCCTTCTCCTTCTGCCCCCAATCCCTCCCAACATCCAAGTCTTTTCCAATGAGTCAACTCTTTGCATGAGGTGGCCAAAGTACTGGACTTTCAGCTTTAGCATCATTCCTTCCAAAGAACACCCAGGACTGATCTCCTTTAGAAGGGACTGGTTGGATCTCCTTGCAGTCCAAGGGACTCTCAAGAGTCTTCTCCAACACCACACTTCAAAAGCATCAATTCTTCCGTGCTCAGCTTTCTTCACAGTCCAACTCTCACATCCATACATGACCACATAGCCTTGACTAGACAGAGCTTTGTTGGCAAAGTAATGTCTCTGCTTTTGAATATGCTATCTAGGTTGGTCAAAACTTTTCTTCCAAGGAGTAAGTGTCTTTTAATCTCATGACTGCAATCACCATCTGCAGTAATTTTGGAGCCCCCAAAAATAAAGTCTGACACTGTTTCCACTGTATTGTCATAATTAATTTGAGAGGAAGGCTTTCCCTACTCCCAGAAAACATTAGATTCAAACCTGTAATTTTTCAGAGAGAAACCATAAAAATTATAAGCATATTTGCTGGTTCATTCAGTCCTTTTGTTAACTTTTGTAAAGTCATCAGGTTTTCCATTAGAATACCAGGACATATGGACAGGGAGGCCTGGCATGCTGCAATTCATGGGGTCGCAAACAGTCAGACACGACTGAGCAACTGAACTGAACTGAACTGAACCAGGACATATCAGAATGTTAAGAACTCCATATAATTTATAGGATATCTGTATTAGTAATTTTATCATACATTATAACGAGTAGATTTATTACTCATTTGATAATTTTTTAATTTAATTTAACCAACCAAATAAACACAGTTTAATATCTCTCTTTGGGATGTTTCAGGGGCCCTCTGAAGAACCCCAAAGTTAGCTAGAGGTCAAAAATTTCAAAAGAATTCAATCTAGGAAGTTTTATTGAAAAGATCAATTGAAAGGGTTTAGAACATTTGATCAGATTTAGTCAATGGTGATGGATGTATCATTCAGCTTGTTGATATGTCACAATGAGTGTAAATACCAAGGCTCAAGGTCTAGTGAAAGTCAGCTCCACCATCTTGGACCCAGTTGGCTCTAACCAGTTTTCTTATGGCTGTGTCATTCCTAACAAAATCCATTTATCTAACTAATTGTAATCCAATTTTAGAAAATCCTGATCATGCATAACTGTTTTTAGTATTTTTTTCATACCTTTTTTTTTTTTTTTACTGAAAGCACACTTCCTGCTTTTCTTTAGCAAACAAGAGCTAACTTTTATATTAGCACTTTACAGATTGGTGAGCATAAATACCAGTGATAATTTCTAAAACCCTTGCTTTCTTAAAATATTTTAGGATGGCACCAAACATTATTCATTTATAGTCCCAAATCTCTTTAGTTTTTCTGTAAAAGGAAATCAGTGTTTAGTAGTAAATGTTTCAAAATCTTATTTTATTTGGAAATGACCTAATTATTCAATAGACTTCCAATATTTAGTTTAGCACAACCCTTAGAAGTTCAAGTTATGCCAATCTGGAGAGACTATTTTAGACAGATATTCCTAAAGCATAATTATTCATAATAGAGCTTATCTAAAAGCTCATATCTCATTTACTTTTTTTTAGAAGTTTCTTCACTTGAGGTAATTTCCTTGTTGACAAACTTGTAACAGATATGATAATATTTGACTTATATTAAACCTAGGTACAATGAAAATATTTTATTTAATATTAATTACTCTAAGACATGTCTATATCAGATAGGTCAACAAACAAACATTAATATCAGGTATTTAATACTGAATATTTACCAGTTTACATGAACCTGGAATTTATTGTTTAATTTATAATTATTTGATTTTTAAGCACTTACCTTTTTTTAAGCCAATTAAATAAAGCTCATTTACAAATTAACCTCAGAAATATTACCCAGAGACAAAGACATACCAAGACATAATTAGGCAGACACAATGCAAGATTTAGCTTCATTTTCTAAGCTTAGTCATGAATTAGATATTACAATATAAAATCTACTAGTTTATAAAAAACAGTTGGAATAAATAAAAAATTTAAAGGCTTTTCCCAATTTTCCCTCAGTCTCAGGTGTTAGAGATGGTTTAGATAAATGTTCCTGAGAGCCCTGGTCTCAAGGCACAGGGAAAGAAAATCAAGTTTTAACAAAACGGCGGCAGGTCTAAACCAAATGGTGGCCAGACAAAACAAAATGGCCATCAAAAATTACAACACAGAACACAGAGTTAAAACACACATATAGACCTGGCAGTCCTGATCAGGCACTCCCTTAAATACAAGAATACAGTCTCTCAGAAAACCTCCTATAAAGACACAGAACTTCAGATCCAAGTACTAACAGTGTAAATGAAAATATCTCAGGTCCTCAAACATTTCAAAGGGAGGAAAGGAAGCCAGGTTGAAAGAAGAAGGGGGAGGAGGAGGGAGAGGGGGGCAAAAGGGGTAGCCTTACAGACGTCTTCTACCACCTGCAGATACCCAGGCATTATGGGACTTTACCCTAGGCCTCCAGAGAAGGGAGGACTGGAACTCAGCCCTACCAGAAATCAGACCAATACAGAATCAGAATTCGAGTTCTTTGCCAAGAAGAGATGATCAGTCTCCAATCCTCAGCTCAGGCTGAGGCCCTTTGACCAGATTCCTGCATCCAGGACCGGGGGACTAGAGAAAAAGGGGAAGGATAGGAATGGTTAAGGAGAGGAAAGAGAGAGACAAGGGGAGAGAGGTCAATAAAGTCTCTTGTTCCTTACCAGTCAGGGCATTCTGGCCAGTTGTCCATGTCAGGAGAGACCAGGAACAAAAAGGTCCCAGTTGCGGCCGCTGGGTCTGGTCCATTGGCAGGTACTCCACTGAGTACCCCGAGTGGTCAGGATGTCAGTTGCAGGGAAGAAGAGTCCCACCAGAGTCGCCATTTGTTGCAGGAAGGGAGACCCCTTCCAGGGCCTGAAACTGGGCTCTTGTGTAACACTCGGAAATGAATTGTTTCAATCAGTGTGCTTCCCCTAACAGATTCATCACATGTCAGAATCAAGGGCCATTCACTTAAAGATGAAAGATCTAGACCCTCTGCTTTTACGATGAACCAATTGTGGCATAAAAAGTTAGTTGATTTTTCCACAGTCTCACAGTTTGTTAGGGATAGTTACTGTGAGAAAAGGTGATTTCTTCCTTAAGTCAGTAAATTTCACCCCTACTATGTTAGCTTCCATTTATAGCCCACAGGCTTATTCTCCTTCTGTGAAATCCAAATAATAATATCTGCCACCCTTTCTACCTCACACCTTGTTGTGAGAAGGGAAGGAGATAATAGGTGTGTAATAATAGTGGCTGTATAAGGTGGTATTATGATGATACTGATTTTAATGACTTAATCTGTAGGTTTCTCTGGGGCTTTTTTTTCCCTCCTTAAGTGATTTGCATTTTTAAATTTAAATCTGTGGTGAAATGTGCTTACTTTGTTAAAGATTCACACCAAATTGTAGGCTGCATCCCACAGAAGAAAGAGCCTGAGTTCTGGCATGCCTGAGATCAAGATGGTAATCTTTATTTCCTTATTCAAGGGATACATGATAATGTATCCTTTTAACTTCTTTAATTTTAGTTTTCTCACCTGTTAAAGGCTACACATTCCTATCTTTTATTGTTATGAAAATTGATACAAAAAGCCTAAATATCACTGATAATTTTAATTTTTTTTTTCCTGTTTGGTTTTTCTCCTTATTCCTCAGATTTTGAGCTTCTTGATGGCACACACAATTTATTTATCCTTGTATTCCTACGGTTTTGCACTCAGGAGCTACACAGTATGTTTGTTAAATGAATTATTTACCAAGGTGAACAACACAGAGTGGGTCTGAGGGTAGCAGCATTTTGTAAGTCAGTGTTTTTCCACTTCTAAACAGCACAACACTGAGTTTTGTAGAGGTACTTCAGGAGCTGCTAAAATTAGTAATGAGGGCATAACTGAGAGTGAACTGCTGGCCTTTATCTTGCTTTAATCAGAACAGAAATATTTGTTCCTTATTAATATATTGGGCTGCGATATAAGATTGTTTTCAGAGGAAAAGGTTCTCAGCTAAAGGAAAATTGAAGCAAGGCTTTAGAGTCTTAAAAATCACATCTCCTAATACTTCTTTTACCATTAGGCATCTTAGGCAAGTTAACCTTTCTTCGTCACAATTTCCTCATTTATTATAGGACTTACAGCATTTCAGGCTGGTTATAGATGGGCAGGAAGATATCATATGCATAACAGTTATTTCCCAATGTATTCAGCCAAGAATACCAAAGTAAGGAATTCCCCTGCATCCCAGTGATTATGATTCCACGAGCTCACTGCCTGGGTCCAGGTTCAATCCTTAGTGGGAGAATTAAGATTGCACGAGCCACACAGTGCAGCCAAAACCAAAACAAACCAAACCAAAGTGGTTCTACCCGGTTCCAGGTGGCCGCTTGCATCAGGAGCAGGTGCATGCAGGCACTGCGTACCATGGCTTGGCTTCTCTCTTCTTTGGTTTCCCTATGAACCACACCACTGCCAAGGACACTGTTGCTGGGTTGAAAACCACAGTTTTCCAAAACTCAAACTGGTCACTCTAGAAGAATTTATACTCATGGTCTGGGTACTTCTATGTGGGAAAATGCTTTTAAACATCAGGCTCTCCCAGTTCTAGAACCAAACTAGCACAAGCAAGAAAACCTCCTGTAGGCAGAATGGGGAGGAAATGGCAAAGTCCCTGAATAGTATGTCTGCCTCCAGCTTCAGTGTTCACATCTCCCTGGAAGTTTACTTGGAAAATTAAATAAAGTAGGGGTAAAACTGTAATATTTAGTAATGTGTAAATGGTTGGGCTTGGGAACCTATAGATCAGAACAGATGCTGGCCATAAACTACCAGCAAGCCTTGCCAAGGCTTGCCAGCTGAATGAGAGACCTAAAATGAAACAATATTAAAATGTCTTCATATCTGACACAAAGATGGTTCTTGACTAATGTTCATCTCCTATCCTGCTTCCCTTGTCTCTTGAACAAAATCCAGTAAAAATTAAACAAAATGGTAAATCCAAGAAGACATCCCCAAATAATCCAAGAAGTCTAGCTTATTATCTTAGTAGTACAATATATGAATAAGGGGATAATTTCTAACACTGAAATTCACTCTGTGGTCTACAGTAAAATAGGTATATTGAAAAATTAATTGTAAACTATTCCCTGAATCAGAACCCACATGTTAAATAATAGTATAGTATATCTTAGTTATATACAGTAGGGCCATCGTCTGTCTTCTGAGTTTATCAGTTTCCTTGCTAGGAAGAGTTAATTCATTTAATTTAGTTAAATTCTGTCAGTTGCTTTAAGGCAATGTTTCCCAGGGTTGGCAGTAGAAATGGGGAACACCTTCCCCATTTTGAACTTGAACCTTTTTCTCCACTCCCTCAAGTCCTTCCAAGATTTTGGTGCCTTTCTTCCTACTAAGAATCTGCCAGAATGAGCCTTTGGAAGTGTGCATACAATACACTAGGTAACTTGGCTCAGGAAAAAGTAAAACTAACCGTTTCAGGGTAGAGGTAAGGGGGTGGAGATGTCTTATTGTTGTTAGAGCAAAAGAGGAAAGAAAGAAGACATCTATGGAGCAGATAAACTGTATCAACTCAACAGCGAGAAGACAGGGTTGAGGGGGCATGGACCAGAAGTAGAGAAGAGATGGAAGGACAAGTAATTGACCAACTTCACCATTCAGTCAGGCTTCTCTCTAGTCTCCCCATCAGGTCAAACATTTGCTTAGCATTGGGAATCTTATAGCAGCTTTTCTCTTTATGGGGCTGCTAAAAAGACTAAACATAAATTTAAGTGGTGGAGGTGCTCAGTCACGTCCAACTCTGCAACCTCATGGATTGTAGCCCACCAGGCTTCTCTGTCTATGGAATTTTTCAGGCAAAAACACAGGAGTAGGTTGCCATTTCCTACTCCAGGGGATCTTGCCAACCCAGGGAACAAACCCATGTCTCTGCATCTCCTGCACTGGCAAGTAGATTCTTCACTGCTGTGCCACTTCGGAAGCCCAAATCTAAGGTTATCATACATAAAGGCATATGTTGCCTCTATTGACTTTTCCTGCTCTTTTACTTTCCAATCTTTATTTTCTCTTTGCCTTACCATTCTTAGTTACTTTTTATTTTAATGGAGGTACGAAAGTGAAAAGTGAAAGTAACTCAGTTGTGTCTGACTCTTTGAGATCCCATGGTCTGTAGAGTCCATGGAATTCTCCCGGCCAGAATTCTGGAGTGGGTAGCCTTTCCTTTCTCCAGGGGATCTTCCCAACACAGGGATTGGACCCAGGTCTCCTGCATTTCAGGTGGTTCTTTACCAGCTGAGCCACAAGGGAAGCCCTAATGAGGTATAGTTGATGTAAATATTATATATGTTTCATGTGTATAACACACTGATTCACAATTTTTAAAGGTTATATTCCATGTGTAGTTATAAAATATTTTTTTATATTCTGTGTTGTACAATGTATCCTCATGGCTTATTTATACATAGTAGTTTGTATCTCTTTATCCCTTACCCCTATCTTGTCTCTCCCTTCTTCCCTCTCCTCATTGGTAACTACTAGTTTGTTCTTTATGTGTGAGTCTTTTTCTTTTTTGTTATATTGAGTTAATATAAGTGAGTAACTTGTTTTATTTTTTAGATTCCACATATATATGGTATCATAGGGTATTTGTCTTTCTCTGTCTGACTGGTTTCACTTTAGCATAATAACCTCTAAGTCCATCCATACTGTTACAAACGGCAAAATTTTATTCTTTTTTATGCCTGAAGAGTATTCTATTGTATATATGTACCATATCTTCTTTATCAATTCAGCTGTTGATGGACACTTAGGTTGCTTCCATATCATGGCCTTAGTTATAGTTGTTAATGCCTATAAGTCTTTGTAAATTATTTTTGGACTGTGAAGGGTTATAAGTCAACAAATATGAATTAGGATTTTTATAAGACAATCTTTAATTGTATTTAAGTCTTATAAAGTATAAGTTTAACCAGATTATCTTCTTATGGATTTAAGGAAAAACAAACCATTTATACTAATAACAAAAAAAAAAGAATGGAAATCGTAAGCTATGAACATAACTAAGAGCAAGTGGACTCTTCAAATTGCTAACAAAATAAACCAAAGTACCAACAAGAACACTGACATACATATCATAATACATTTCTATGTAGTCAATATAAAGCTGTATAGTTCAAAATATACTTCTGAAATTCTTTGTTTTAATATAATTCATGTGGAAAAGATGTAAGAATGTTCAAAATTGTTCCTCAGCAGTTCATACAATTTTAGGCATTGATGTAGCAGCATTTTGAATAATTATCAAAGAAGGAAATGGCAACCCACTCCAGTGTTCTTGCCTTGAGAATCCCAGGGACGGGAGAGCCTGGTGGGCTGTCGTCTATGGGGTCATACAGAGTCGGACACGACTGAATCGACTTAGCAGTCTTATGGTATTGATTATATCAAAATAATAGCAAATATTTAAGGACTTACTATGTGCCAGGTACTGCCTGTATTAGTTCATATAACACAATACTACTAAGTACATGTAATTATTATTCCCATTTTATAAATAAGAAAAGAAAATAATGGTTAAAGATGAACTTCTATAACTTATGCAAGGATAGACAGCTTGAAAGTGGTGGAGCTGGGATCTGAACCCAGGTGGCTTGGTCCAAATTTTAAACTTTTAAGTTACTTTGCTTTTGTGAAAACAAAAACCAAAAAAACCATTTTTTAAAAGACCATCTTAAAATTAGCATTAACCAAAGTTAACAGTTAAAACTGGACATGGAACAACAGACTGGTTCCAAATAGGAAAAGGAGTATGTCAAGGCTGTATAGTGTCACTCTGCTTATTTAACTTATATGCAGAGTACATCATAAGAAACGCTGGGCTGGAGGAAGCACAAGCTGGAATCAAGTTTGCTGGGAGAAATATCAATAACCTCAGATATGTAGAAGATACCACCCTTATGGCAGAAAGTGAAGAACTAAAGAGCCTCTTGATGAAAGCGAAAGAGGAGAGTGAAAAAGTTGGCTTAAAGCTCAACATTCAGAAAACTAAGATTATGGCATCCAGTCCCATCACTTCATGGCAAATAGATGGGGAAACAGCTGAAACAGTGGCTGACTTTATTTTTCTGGGCTCCAAAATCACTGCAGATGGTGATTGCAGCCATGAAATTAAAAGACGCTTACTCCTTGGAAGGAAAGTTATGACCAACCTAGATAGCATATTCAAAAGCAGAGACATTACTTTGCCAAAAAAGGTCTGTCTAGTCAAGGCTATGGTTTTTCCAGTGGTCATGTATGGCTGTGAGAGTTGGACTGTGAAGAAAGCTGAGCGCCGAAGAATTGATGCTTTTGAACTGTGGTGTTGGAGAAGACTCTTGCGAGTCCCTTGGACTACAAGGAGATACAACCAGTCCCTTCTATAGGAGATCAGTCCTGGGTGTTCATTGGAAGGACTGATGTTGAAGCTGAAACTCCAATACTTTGGCCATCTGATGCGAAGAGCTGACTCATTTGAAAAGACCCTGATGCTGGAAAAGATTGAGGGCAGGAGGAGAAGGGGACAACGGAGGATGAGATGGTTGGATCATATCACTGACTCAGTGGACATGAGTTTGGGTGGACTCCGGGAGTTGGTGATGGACAGGGAGGCCTGGAGTGCTGCGGTTCATGGGGTTGCAAAGAGTCAGACATGACTGAGTGACTGAATTGAACTGAACTGAAAGTTAAGGGAATTTATACTTTATAAGGCCCTTTTCAGATCTTTTTCAGTTGATCTTTTTCAGGGTGAGGGAGAAGAAAAGGTTAATCTTCAATATAGTCTTATTTTTCAAAAGTAACATCTGTGGCTTTTTTTTGAAAGGATATGTCAAGCCCTTCAGTGGCGATGTTTCAAAAACTTTTGCAAAGTGATTGAAAATGGTATTTACCAAATACTTGACTACACCAACTTGTAGAATTTTAAGAAGTGAATATAAATAATTTCACCTAGGAATAGCTGTATGCGATGCTTATTAAAAGCATCCAGAAAAGAAATCCCACTTCTTAATGTATGTATGTTATTAAGAGTCAAAGATAACAGTAAAACTATTTCATACTTTTTAACATGGACATAGACTAAATTAATTGGCCAAATTAATTATTCAATTTTATGAATTAAATATATCTTTTATTTTATAATTTGGCAGGAAAAGTGAAAAGGAAGGAAAGATAAAATTTTTTAAAAAAAGAAATGCTGAAATTACTGGAAACTCAATTTTCTTTTCATCATTTAGAAGCACACTGTAGTGAAAAACAAAAGAACACTTCTAATATGAAGGAGATTCAATCATATATGCCAATATCTGTTTCTAGGTACAGGAAATGATTTGTGATGATTTTCTTTTAAATGGTGTCTATTCTAACAACTGACTGATCTAACTGTTCTAATAGTCTTAATGGTGAAGCTGCCTAGATAGTTCTTTAATAAAATAAAATGCTAGGCAGGTGTTTGTGCACTTTAAGAAAAGAACAGTTAGTTAAAAATTTTATAAAGCTGTTATGACTTGGGCACAAAAGTCTTTTTAGAATGGATATATTACCTGGGATTTTTAACTGATACAAAGGATATTATGCAAATAATATCATTTATAGGAATTTTTAAATACAAGCATGTTTAATGCAAGTGATTTTCACTTTGTGGAATAATTTATTATGATCACATTTTCTAGTTTGCATACTTATATAAAATAAAGTTATATTCCATGGGAAAATGTTTTGACCTATAATCATAATTCATAAATAAAAATACAAAATAAAATAAAATAAAAATAATGATAGTACAAGTAATACTAAAAATAAGAAACACACATTTGCAATAGTAAAAAAAAAAGATTCTAACTCAGGTTCAATAGATAATCTCAATTCTAAATAAATAGTCTCCTTTGAAAAGTATAACTTTAAGGAAGAATATTTTTGAATATATCTGAGACCATCAATTACTTTTAATAATTTTTAGTAAAAGCTTAGCTTGTTTGCTTTAAAACACTTCGTACTTAATGGTTTCTGCTAAATTAGCATGTCTTAATTATTTGTTTAACTAGCAAGTCTTCTGAACTATATGTATTAGTCCTTAAAAGGGTGTTTATTTTCATTTTTTTGGTTGAAAAAGATTGGTTCCTTTCATTTTTTTCTCCACTGGTGAACTATACTTATGGGATATTAGGTAATACAGAAGAATCAAAACAATCATTTGGTAATGCCAAGGTTTTGTCTTAGGTAGGGAAACTAGACTGGTCTCAGAAAGAAAATAAAATGCAAGAGTAAACATCAGTGGAAGAGTGGTGGAAAGGGGTTTCAAGTGATGAGTAAAAGAGAAAATTATTACATGTAAACATAAGTAGAGAGGATTAAGCCAATCAGTAAGAATAAGGAGGGCACTATAACTTTATTATTGAGCTATGTAGTAAGTGCACAGATGAGTTAGTGTACATGGAAAACCTAACAAAAAAGGACTATGACTACTATTTAATATATTTTCTCATAACTTAAAATGCATATTAACAGTATATGAATATCACACATTTGTTTACATATAAATTACTGGTCACTGCAGCTCAAAAATTAAAATATTTAACGTGAGTCAATAAAAAATGTTAGTAAGTGAAGAACAGTTGGGTGAAATATATAGTCCTCTTCATCTGTGATTCCATTTCCCACTTTACAGAGATAATAGGTGAAGATACATTTCACTTTTTCTGAATGCCACTGTTAAAGGAGAACATAAACAAACAAACAAAAAATCACAAATTGGTTGACTCCTGGCACAAGATACTGCCTTGGTTCTAAGAAGGTAATAAGGAATAGTGGACAGTGCGGTGAGTCCAAGAGTGAATCTTTTGTTTGAAAGAGAACGCTTCTCCTGCTGAGGGTTGCTATGAGGTATTCTACATCAAGAGGAGAGTAAAAAAGCTGGCTTAAAACTCAACATTCAAAAAATTAAGATCATGGCATCTGGCCCCATCACTTCATGGTAAATAGATGGGAAAACAATGAAAACAGTGAAAGACTTTTTTTTCTTAGGCTCCAAAATCACAGTGGATGTTGACTGCAGCCATGAAATTAAAAGACTCTTTCTCCTTGCAAGGAAAGCAATGACAAACCTCTACAGCATATAAAAAAGCAGAGACATTACTTTGCTGACAAAGGTCCATCTAGTCAAAGCTATGGTTTTTCCAGTAGTCATGTACAGATGTGAGAGCTGGACCATAACGAAGGCTGAACACCAAAGAATTGATGCTTTCAAACTGTGGTGTTGGAGAAGACTCTTGAGAGTCCCTTGGACTGCAAGGAGATCCAACGAGTCCATCCAAAAGGAAATCAACCCTGAATACTCATTGGAAGGACTGATGCTGAAGCTGAAGCTCCAATACTTTGGCCACCTGATGGGAAGAGCCGACTCATTGGAAACGACCCTGATGCTGGGAAAGACTGAAGGCAGGAGGAGAAGGGATGATAGAGGAAGAGATGGCTGGATGGCATCACCAACTCAATGGACCTGAGCTTGAGCAAACTCCAGGAGATGGTGAATGTCTGGGAAACCTGGTGTGCTGCAGTCCATGGAGTCACAAAGAGTTGACACAACTGAGTTACTGAACAACAATTCTATGTCAAAAGTTGCTGGACCTACCCCTGCTCCCCTCATGCCCTTCCCAACCACCCTCCCCCAGCCCACACAAGCTGAAAATCCAACTTTAACTGAAGCCTTTCAATTTTTAAAAGTTGACAAAAAGTAGATTAAAAATAAAACACTGTGTGGCCCAACACCTATGGGGCTAATAAATTACTTTTGTGGTTAGATTTTACATAAAATCTGTTACATAAATAGATTTATTTAAAAGATTTTATATAATATATGACCTCTATTATGTGCTGTGCTAAGAGCTGGGCATATAAACTTTAGTGTGATTTTAAGGAGCTTACTATTTGGTAGGGGAGGAATAAATCAATAAATACAGTGATGTGTGTAATAAGTGCTATGATAATCAATGGTCAGTTGATGGTCCTTCAACACTGAAAAATTCTATGTCATCAAAGAAAGATAAAATAATATTCAATATGATTTTCTTAGATAAAAAAGTACTATCCTAATATATTTTGGAAAGATTAAAAAAGAAAATGGAATGTAAACAAAAAGAAACAATATTTAAAGTATCAGCGGGAAGTCAGAACATCTTCCTTGATAATTTTGATTAATTAATATACTCTAACATTGCTGGTGACGAAGGAAAAAATTGATAAAAATTCTTTTTGGCTCTTGAATATAGGGTTCCAGTCTTTGCTTAGTGAATCATAAGTGAACTAAAATGGAAGTATGGTACCTTTTACCATAATGTAGAAGATGTCAGGGATTTTGCTTTTAAATAAAACCAAAGTGCCAGGGTGCAAAATATAACCCTTGAAAAGTTCCATGTAAGTCTTCTGATTCAAATTTCTGAGGTTCCCTAGAAACATCTTTACCTTATAAAAGTTGTTGAGACAGAAGCATTTGAAGGGAGAAGAGGTGTTCTAGGTAAAATGGAACAATCAACTTTACAACTTCTCTGAATTTAAAAACTCAAATGCAATAATTATTTTTCTGTCTTCCTTGATATACTTCCTATCTCCCCAATATACATAGACACAAACACACACAAAGATAATTAATGGTGCTAGAAACTCCTTGAACATTTAATCTATATTTGCATTTCTCTTTACTTAAAAGCACACATACACACAAACATTATTATCAAATTAATTTTTGGAAAACATTTAAATTTCATTTTAATCACTAATTTGTGTAGATATTAAAATATTTACATATAATCTATAAAAATAATTCAATAAATTGGCTAAACAGATTTGTTAAGATTTACATGCATATTGTTTATATGTACACTTGTGATAAGTACATTTGCACAAGATTTCTAGATTGTTTGACTTTACAATATCTGTATCAGCAAAGCAGTGCTTTAATGTTTGTACAACAAGCAGCTGCCTTATTAAACTAAATATTATAACAATATTTATGATTATAGGATTCTAACTCATTTATTCCATAAATGCTTTCCAACAACCAATTATAGCTCAGGCTCTTTGTTAAACAGTAAAGAAGACACTATTCTTAAAAAATCGAGAGTTGGAGAAATGATTAAAAAAAAAAAAACAAAAACTGCTTCCATTGGTACATACACTTCTAAGCAGTATGATATCACTTACTGAATCTTACAACTTGGAGGTATTTGGGGGAATATTTACATTTTCTAGATACAAGAACATGGGTAGGGAAGACGGTGCTTCCAGAGAAATTTAGAAAGCAGTTTTACACAGAACATTTAAAAGACTACTGTCTCCCCAATAGTTCATGGTGCTACTTTGGTATATCAGGGACTTTATAAAAGTTGTATGAGAGTGCTGAGGGATTCTTTCCTCTTTACTAAGGTTTTGCTTTCCTGGTGGCTCAGAGGTTAAAGCGTCTGCCTGCAATGCGGGAGATCTGAGTTCAACCCCTGGGTCGGGAAGATCCCCTGGAGAAGGAAATGGCAACCCACTCCAGTATTCTTGCCTGGAGAATCCCATGGACGGAGGAGCCTGGTGGGCTACAGTCCACAGGGTTGCAAAGAGTCGGACAGGACTGAGCGACTTCACTTCACTTACTAAGGTTTGAGTATTGTAAGGGGCATACACTGGGTTTCTCTGATAGTTCAGTTGGTAAAGAATTCACCTGCAAGGCAGGAGACACCGGTTCAATTCCTGGGTTGGGAAGATCCGCCGAAAAAGTGATAGGCTACCCACTCCAGTATTCTGGCCTAGAGAATTCCATGGGTACAAGATGGTATGGTGATATATATGGATGGTTGGACAAGTGGGAGAATCCGGAGAAGACCAAGGCTTTACATTTTACTACATGTCACGAGCACAGATTGAGATTTTCACTTGTGTAAAGTTAGTACTGTCCTGGTAAATTAAAGTTTTATGAAATTTGTTGAAAAGATGGGTCACAAAATTAAAATAAAACCCAAATGAACCCACAGAACCCTAACAGAGAGGAGAACAGTGCTGCAAAGAATAAACTGGATGAAGTCCAGTAAAAAGTTGACTTAGATAAAAACAACATATATATGATAGAAAACTTGTTCTGTTGTGTGCAGGAGATAAGCAACTGAAACTTATTTTCTGGCATGTTTAAAAATAAAATTGAAGATAACTTGTGGCAAATTTATTCCATAACTTCACTAAAGTTGGGGGAAAATCCAGTGGTTCCACTATTTTTTTATAAGTAAAAATGCATATTCAAAGGAAAAAAAATAATAATAAGATCTATTTGAGAGAAAATGTTGTGAAGTACCAGTCTGAAGAAATAGTATATAGTTAAAATTCCTGAATGCCATGCATATTAAACATATTATTTAAATCTTTATGTCCTAATTATTTTTGTGTATTTGCTTATAAATTTTTATGTATATTCTTATTTATTTTCCATGTGAATTTGCCCTTTGTTTCCACAGATGATACATTTCTCTGGGGAGGGAGTATAGTAGCACCTAGAGCACCGAATGGGGGAAAGCAGATTTTCTTAGCGTTGAATAATTGCTTTTATTATCCTTACAGTTTGAAAAATATGTCAGCCTACTATCTCAGTAAAAATGCAAAATTAAAAATGAATATAGAAAATAACATGCATGTTTCTCTGACATTAAATCACCCTTTTGTACCAAATGTAGCACAAATGGCCCTTAAAGGGCGGGGCAGGGGGATGTCCTGTGCAAATAGTGGGTGATCAAAGAACACATGGGCAGCTACACTCAGTGACACTGGCGGTGTCAAGGACAATGTATTCTGAATTCTATTTTGTATTTCTTCTGTGATGTTGTGCCAGAACACAAATATATAGACACAGATATATACATATATGCGCTCATATATATATATATTTTACAGAATTTAAATAATTCACTCAAATAAATTATTTAAATGATTTAAAAATTCTTTTGTCAAACAGATTAATGGAACCTTCTTATTCAAAAGATAAATCATTTTATATGAAGTGGCAAAGACTTCAAGGGCTAATAAAGGTTTTATGAGAGATAAACTTTTAATGAATTAATATTCTTGCATGTAGTTATTTTCTATAAACATAAATATATACACAAATGCTTACAATGATATATCAACCTTTTTGACTGATTTTTAAGGAACCAGTATCCACAGTGTTAAAAATAATGTATTTTTATAGATTTGATTTTTAGAAACTGATGGATTATAATTCACAAAACAAAGTAGAAGGAAATTTAAATAACAGTGCTATACATGTTATTATTTATGGAATGAGATAAAATAAACCTCTTTCTATTTGTAACCAAATGAATCCAGTAATCATTTGTCTTGAGCAATTTTATATATGCCGTTTTCTAGGGCTTGAAATGTGTTTGGCACTTAAGTCTTTTTGCTGTGTAGGTCTGAATCAGAAATATATTTTGCTCTAGAAAATTATGGTGAACTAGTATTTGTATAACAAGACCTTAAGACCCTGGGAAAATTTTTAAGGATTTTTATGAATCTCAGTACACATTCTTCAGCTAAATTTTGGCATAGTTTCAATTGAGACTCCAGTGAAATTCAATTGGTTTATTTTATAATTAAAAACAAGGAAATCATAGTAACAAAAATATATAATGTATAGCACTTGTGTTTATAATAGAAACATCCATAAAGAAAGAAACATGTTCTAACTTTTCTCATTATTCCAAAGGGAATTGCATCTTTAATCACACAAAGCACAACTGCTTTCTAATTTTGTTTAAAGTGTTTCAGTACTTACAAAAACCAGATCAGGTTATTGTAAATCTAGAGCAAATTAGAATCCCTGGCCTCTGCTCAGCTCTATGTAAGGGTTCTATGTAAATCATAAATTTAATGGCATACTAAGACACACATCTGTTTCAGTTTTGTAGAAGTTAATAATCTAACTACAGAGTATTTAAACACTTCTTTCATTAACTGGAAAACTGAGTCAAAGATAGATTTCCCTCAGTGATAAGGTGTAACAAGTTACCTCCAAATTTTGATAAGCTATAAATTTACCTAAACAGTTAAAGAGTTCTCTAAAGATTGAATTTAGTATCTATTTTGACATCACATGATTTCCTCCTGTAGAGAAATATTCAACATAAACAAACTGGTCAGCATTATCATCTCAAATCTATATCTGCATAAATTTTTTTGATTTATATAAATCATATTTAAAATCATTTTGTTATAGGGCACCGGAGAGAAAGTAAATATTGAGCAATTATATGAAATGTCAAAAATCATTTAAAAAAATATTTTTCAGATTCCTTATTTGATTATCCATAAGTTTATTTTAACATGATAAATGATAGTCTTCTGGGGATCCATATTATTTAAAAATAGGTTACATTCTTTGATTTCTGGAATATTTACATTTTATAGCTGGAAGTCTTTTCTCTGATTTTATTTTAACAAATTCAATTATTTTCTCTGATTTTAACAAACTATAAATATTTTTCATATTATTTCCATGACATCTTCCTTGAGATATGCCACTTCATATATAGCAGTAACAGCATATTTGCATAAATTATTGCGTTTCAATTATCATTATATAATAAACAGGAAATTAGCTTTTTTTGCAGTGTAGTCCACATTGTCTGAACAAGAAATATATGTGGTTTGAATTTGGGTCATTAAATTCAGGTAGTAAAGACATAGTACTAATTAAATTGGTGTCATAAATTACATTCCCATAATGAGGAGGAACACTCTTTTAATGCAATAATATTCCTCTTAAGTTATATTGTAGATATGTGATTTTTGGTAACCAGTACAGTTGGATAAGAGATGTGTTCAGTACAGCACATCCCTATCACTGAATCAAAATCATTCAAAGAATATATTATCCACCTGATGGTTTGACAACTTTTTAACGTAGAACAGCTGGAGAGATTATTTATATGTTTTTATTGTTTCACCTAAACCAAAATTTCTTCATTAAATATCACACAACAAAACCTTATCATTACCAAATCATTCAGTACTTCGAGATGCAGACTACATTTTAATGTGATTCTAAATTTGGATACTGATTTAAAAAAAAAAGATTCTTTTCTAATGCACTTTACTTATCACAAAAACATATGCCTATTACATCATTGTTTGGTCTAGGACCCTAAGTGATGGATTTCATAGTGACTTTAAGAATGCATTGTAAAAGAGTTACAATAAGTTTAAAACCTAATTATAAAGATTTAAATTATTCTTGAAAATAGAGATGGCAACATTGTATTATCTTATCAAGAAACTATGATGAGAACTAGGTTGAGAAGAAAAACCTTTGCAAATTGCTGTTCTAGTTTCCATATGCTCAAACTTATTTTTATTAAAATATATACAACAAATAAAGGTCTTTTAAAAATAAAAAAGATGAGTTAAAAAATAACCACCATATTAATTAGAGAACAAAATAATGAATAATGTTAGTAACAGCTAATATATATGATCAGAAAAATCAAAAAGTCCAGGTCAAACATTTCCTGTTACATAATTATAGATGATCAAATATTTTCAAAACTGAAACAATTTTGTGTTTAAAAAATACTAAAATGACATATTTCAATTATTATTTTATGCTGTATCATTAAGATACCTTTAATGTGTTCTAATATGAAATATTATAAGTTTTATATAATTATATTTTTGACTCACTCTCTGAAATGCAAAGAGGGCATTTGTGAGTTTGTTTCCTGACTCTTAAAAGCATTTTGCAAGTTTTGCCATATACAATACAATGAACTATGACATGAATAATCAAAGTCATATTCTCAGAGGCACTAAAAATTCAATTTAGACTTCTGTGAATTGCTATTTGGTTATCTTTGAGGGTTTAGATTCAATCAAAGTGGAGTTGCCTCTACTATTAACCACTGCCTTGCTCTTGTTCTCATCCGATGCATACTGCTTTACTAAGAACTGCCCACTTTATTCGCTTTATATTTAAAACAAAGTTGTGATTTTAGGTTTTTTAGTTTTAGAATTTTTCAAAAAATTTAAAGAAGTTTCATCTGTATTGTTGATAGAGGTTTGCATATATAGAAAAGAGATGAGAATTTATGATAAAAAAATATTATAAGACGTCATAGGCAGCTTTCTATAAAGAGAGTGTTCTTACACTTCCTGGTTCGACAGACACATTTATAGAAGATCTTTAGGACATGATTACAAAAAATCCTCAAGGTGCGGAGGCTACCCAACAGTTATGAGAATAATCTATGGAAAGAAAGATTAACTTTGAGTTTGGTAAGACTCAGTGGAGCAATGATTATGAGGGGTATCTTTTTTAACTTGCTTACTTTTGAGTATCATAATGGTAAAAAAAAGGTACAATCTTTTGCACACAGTTAGACAAATATAAATACTGTAGGTGCACAGAAAGAGTCAAGCTACCGGTTATTTTGGTAGATATTTAAAGATGGGGTTTCCCTGGTGGCTCGTAAAGAATCTGCCTGCCAATGTAGGAGACATGGGTTCGATACTTGGGTCAGGAAGATCCCCTGGAAAAGGAAACAGTAACCCACTCCAGGATTTTTGCCTGGGAAATCTCATGAACAGAAGAACTTGGAGGGCTACAGTTCATGGGGTAGCAGAGTCAGACATCACTTAGCAACTAAGCAACAACAACAATTATAAAATGATATGTGTTTAATAAAGGACGTGATTCTATACTTCTAAATAATATTAAGCACAGTACACCAGAATCATATTTATAATACAGTTGAAACTATCATTAGTTTTGGAGACTGCATCTCTACATTTTAGATAGGGTTTGTCCTTCTTGGACCAAGATTTACTCAGCCTGGAGAGAACCGGGAGAAGAGTTAAAAGCTTATTGGCTTTGGCAAGTGCTTTCATATGTTTCTGCTTTCATGGAAAATGAGTTTTGATTTCTTTTCAGCCTACATGCATGGCAAAGTTAAGATGAAAAACAAAGCTAGGAACTTTCAACCAGCTCTAGTTTAGTTTGGGTATTTATATATGGCTTTGATTTGCTCTAGAGCTTTAAAAGATTTATTTTCTAGAGTAGGGAAAACTAGTTTCAGCACTAAGCATCATTGAGCAGTGACAATGAAGAAAAGGGAACACAGAGTTTAGGATGAAATCTAGCTAATTTTATTTCTATTTCTGTGTTAGAAACCAGACCAGTTTCACCTGTTTTTTGCTTAATTTTAGGACTCTCACAGAGCTCTCTCATCACAGGCAAAAATAATGAATACAATCTAGTCTCATTGGTTTCTACAGAGTGTAGCTCAAACTTCATATAATTTTTGGCCCACTATCAAGATCTGGATCTTCTCCCTGTACCACCCTAGTCTTCCTCTGAGTCCCCTTTTAGAATTGGCTTACCTATATCCAATTTTGCTGGAGTTGGGTGTTGAACAGGTTACTCCCAGTGTTCTGCTGGCTTAGACTAACCACAATATTTTGCAACCCTGCTCATTTTCATACTTTTTCAGATTCTTTAAATTGGTACCTATACTATTAGTATTCACACTTGTATTTTGACATGTACCTCATCACTTTGCTCTAAAGAAAGATGCCTGGATGGTAAATAGCTTTAAAAGTTAGCATAATTTCTGTATCAGAAATATGTGAACCCATTGAATAAAATAATCTTTAGTTTCTTAAAGATGTTTAAATTAAAAACACGAGTTTCTACAGTTGGAAAAAACATGTATGGTTAAAATGTTTGAAGCCCATCAATCTCTCAAACCACATAAGCTAATGAGTTCCTTCTGTTTTCTTTGAATGAAATCACCATGAGTGGTTAGATGTTGATTTAACATAAAACAAATGGGAATGGGTGTTTCCTTTGTCCTTTGTAGGATTTATTTTTAAAAACAATTAGCAAGTATTATGAATAAGTCAATGATTTTGCCATTACTTAAAGAATAATATAGATTGAGTAGTTAAATTGATTGGATTGCAGAGAATGCATAACATACTCCAACTCTCCTTAGCTTGCTAACATCTGCAGACATTATTAAGCTTCTCATTTCATTTTTTTCTTGCCATAACACCTGTATTGTTATAAATTATGTTTTGAATTGTCATGAAGTGTCAGGCAAATTATGTTGTCTGGATACGTGTGTGTGTCATTTAAGTGTTCCTTTGTAATGCAGGTTTGTGGCTAACAGCTTAATCTTGAATATATCAATGCAATTAAAAAGCTCTGCTTCAGTCCTTTGTGAATACAGAGAAGGATGAAGCATTATTATGTGTGAAGTGTAAGGAAAGAATTAAAAATTCCTTAATATTTAAAACATTACCTCCTAGAGAATGAATACATTTAGATATAATTTTAAAAACACCAAGCTTATTATATTCTTAGGAAAAAAGCACTGAACCCTTTGAACTCTATAAAATACATATCCTATTGAATTAAAATTAAAAACCTGTATGAGGCATTTCCCACTCCCTATAGTTTTAACCCACTTCTGACAATGTCTTCCCCCTCCCATGCATCCTCCTTTTTTTATAGTCTCTTCAGGAACATAGTGGAGAGTGACTCACTTATGTCCTGAACATCAAAGTACGTCACACCTAAGAAATGTAGACAGTGAGTTCTTCCTGAGATTCTTTCTGAGAGAGTTAAATAAATAAGTAAATGGGCAACAACATGGGCAGCTTAAATCAGGCAAAATTTTCTACTGATTACTTACTAAAATTACTAAATAAAAACTTCAGCCCAAGTTTTGCCTCCCCAAAGAAAATAGGATTAGACTCATCTATGCATTCACTGGGAATCGTTCCTGGATAAATGAAACATCTTCAAAGATGAACAAAAGAAAGGGCTAAAATTTTTCAGTAAATGCAAATTTTTATCTGTTTGAAAAATTTTGGTTTATAATCGTGAATAAAATAATTTTAAGTTCCAAAAGGAGACCATGATATAAATGACCTCTGAGGTCTGAGAGTTCTGTAAGTTTACCTTCTTTTTGACTAAATTGTGACAGATGTAAAAATGAAATAAGGTTTCACACTAGTTCTGCATAACTATGTTTTGTTCCTAAACTTGTTTATATCCTGCATCAACAATATTTGAATTATGTTATGCAAATGGAAGTGTTTATGTAGTTTAAAGCACCAATGCTCTAAGTGGCTCCTCTTATCTTTAATATTGGTGAGAATATTAAAACATCAACACATTGAGTAGAAAAAAAAATTGATCATCAAGGATTCTTGTTTGAATCTGAGAAAATTAAAATGAATCAACCAAAAGAGCATGTTTCAGTTATTTACACATATGTACTTTTAACTTGATTTTTTACAAGTTGAGAGAAAACTTGACCAATAGTTGTATTTACTTTAGTACTACAAATATCTGGCTTTGTGACAAAATATAGGTATTTAGAGTCTTCATGTCTTTCGAAAAATCTGCTGTTGACATTTTAATAACACTGTTATTTGAAATGATTTCTGAAGTATGATGACTGCAGCATACCCACAGCAACAAACAGTATATATTGTTTCTGAAAGCAAAGAATCTCGTTTCATTCTATTTTCTAGAGGTTTTAAATCTTGGAATATCAGTTTTTTCTGAAAACCAATGCAAACATGCTTCTTTAATTGATGTCTGCATTCATTAGCATAAACAGTGATTTCGAAATACATCTGAAAATGTAGTCACTTTCAGTTCAGAAATTTTGTAATTAAAAAAAAAATCCAGGTTTGATTTTATTCATATGCAAAGGACACAACTGGGTTTCAAACATTTTTCAAGCACGATTTTCTCCGTCGTGGTCTGTTCTCTTCATTTTGGGTCCATCGTAGGCGCTGCCCGGCTGTTTGCTGACACTACCAACAGAGAGGTGCAAGGAAGTGTGGTCAGAGGACAAGAGCAAACGCAGTTTCAATGTAAGGAAATGAGGGAAACAGACCTAAATAGCGCGATGAATGCACTTGCGAGAAAAGAGCCTTGTAGTCTCCTTTCCTTCCTTTGCTTATCCTGGTGGATTTAATCAAAAACAAACAAAACCCTCTTGTGAAATACAGTCAATAAAGTCAAAGTTTGGCTAGCTCTCTGTAACTACAAAGAAAAAGTCATCGCAATTAAAAAAAAATGTAACTTTCATTAACAAGCCCGCCGGAAATCTCAGGTATCAAAGACGCATTAACCCTGGAGCGTCCCCCGCGCGCCGCAGCCGGACGGAGGCAGCCGAGGCGAACAGACGTTCTTTCTCCTTCGAACAGTCACACAAAAGAAGGGCCGCGGAAACTAAAAGTTTCGGGGCCTCCGGCTCGCTGCGCGGAGAAAAGAGAAAACCTGGAGACGGGGTGGGTAAAAGACGCATCCTGGGCGCCTCTCAGAAGTGCAGGCAAGGAGAGAGCTCCCGAGCCTGGAGGGAAGCGGGGAGGGGACCCCCGAGCTGCAGGCCAGCCCCCAGCGCCCCGCCTCGGAGGCCGGAGTTTCGCGGTCTCCCAAATACCTTTCACCCCGTTCCAGAAATAAAATAAATGTTTTTAAAGTGCGTGTGTGTAGACAGGATGGACAGCGCGCGCTGCAGGAGCGCGCGGAGGATCGAGCGCGCAGTGAGTGGAGTTTGGGGAGGTGGGGGATCAGCATGGAATGGGTGTGTTGATGCGGAGGGGAGGTGGGGGGTGGACTGAATGCGGAGCCCCGGGACCGAGGGGAGGGCGAGTCGACGGGGAG
>NW_011494954.1:276246-277313 GCF_000754665.1 Bison bison bison | reverse complement strand
GGCCAGTTCTCTGGCGGCTGCTGGGCCACCGCCGCCGCCACCCGAACCTCTCGAGCCCGTAAGTGTCCCCTTTCGCTCCCCTCCCCCTTGCTCGGGTGCACCACCGCCGCAGCTGCTCAAATGGAGTGGAAAATGGCTATTGGGCAGCAATGAGTTATAGATTATCTGCTCCACGTTTTGTACTTAGCAGCCTGTAATCTTTTGAGTTTGCCTGAGCCCTTTGCTGGAAAAATCAGGAGGGAGAGATTTATCCTTTGTCGCTGTACACGCTAATATGTTTATATGATTAGCCGAACTCGAGGGGCTGGGGAGGTGGGGATTTGGGGTGGAGGAGGAGGAGGCCGAGGAGGAGGAGGAGGAGGAGGAGGAGGCTGGAGGTGACTCCAGTTCAGACCTCGCGGAGAGTCTGTGTCAGGACTTCGCGCTCCCCCGTCTCGCTCCTTCTCTCTCCCTCTCTCTCTTCTCTCACACACACACGCAGAGGTACCGAAGCGAAATCGGGAGCTTACCGGAGAATTCCTCGGGATCGTCGGAGTCGGGAGGCGGGGGGGGGGAAACCTCCCCTCTGTTGCTGGCGTGACTCGTCCCTACACCTCCCCGCTTCCCTAAGCCCCAGCCCTCGCCTTCAGCCAGTCTTGGGGGGGCAGCGGTCACCGTTCCACCTCGGCCTAGGGACCCGAAATGTGAGGAGGGGCCGCTGCCGTCTCCCTCCCCAGGCCGCAGGGTCGGCTCGAGGATGCCAGCCCGGCCGGCGCGGACGGCGGGCTGAGTGGCTTCGCCTGACGAACTGAGTTGGCCTCGCGCCGCCGGCGTCTGCTCGCCCCCCCCGCGTCTGCCGCTCGGAGGGGACACTCAAGTCTGCGCACCTCTGTCGGGTTCTTTCCTCCGTCACCCCTTTCCCTCCGCTTCCCGAATTTCTGATCTTTCTGAAGGAGCGTGCGGTCTGGGGGCGCGCGCGCGCGTGTGCCAAAGACCTCTCTCGCGGAGTGGTGTGTGGGAAACTGCAGGAAAATGTTGACCTAACCCCAGGAGCCGCCCGGCGCTGGCTGCTTGGCTGGAGGAGGAGG
>NW_011494954.1:275875-276146 GCF_000754665.1 Bison bison bison | reverse complement strand
CTCTGCGCCTCTCCCCGCGCGGCCCCTGCGCCAGACGGCCCGCCCCCGGGGCGCGCTCGCAGACCGAGGTAAGAGCCGCGGGAGCGAACAATGTGCCTCTGTGCCGGGCTTTGGAGACCTGTTTGCTTTGCGCCTCCCGCACAGGGGTGGATGCTGGAGGTGTAGGGAGCCGAGGGTGAGTTGGGACTCCGCTGTTGAAGTTCGGCGGGGGCAAGAGGGAGAACAGCGCGGGCTCGGGCTACTCGCCCCAACCTCCACCTCCCCCTCCTCG
>NW_011494954.1:274575-275727 GCF_000754665.1 Bison bison bison | reverse complement strand
CCCCTCCCTGTCCAGCCTGCTGCTGCTTTGCCCTGCCAGTGTCGTGAAGTCCTCTTGGTTACAGCCTAGTTGCAGGGGACTCCGGGGGGGATAGGGGAGTGTTTTTTGATTTACTGAGAGCCTGGGTCAGAAGGTGCCGTTCGCTCTTTCACAGACTGTCTGGGGAGTCAGAAAGTGGGGCGCGCCCCCGCCGGAGGCCCGGCGGGGAGCTCTTCCCTGTCCCCCCCGCCCCTCTTACTTGCAGATCCGTCCGGGGCTGTGAGTGCAGCCGGGAGGCCCCGGCGGGGAGCTCGCCCCTGTCCCCCACGCCCCTCCTACTTGCAGATCTGTCCGGGGCTGTGAGTGGAGCCGGGAGGCCGAACGCTGGGAGCGAGTTCGGGGCAAGTGGGCGGGGGGTGAGGGGCCGATGGGATGAGTTGTTGTGGGTGGTTGTTTCTTTTTGTCGGTGGTTAGGTGGTGTGGAGAGGCGAGGATGACAGCAAAGCGCAGCCAGATGTGGCCAGGCCGGCACGGGGGCTGGCAACGATTAAGGGCGGCGGGGCCGGGCGGGCGGCGGGGCCGAGCACCCAGCGGGCCCCAGGAAGGCCAAGTGCCTCCCGCACCCGCAGTGAGAGGGCAGCAGCGGGCTGCGCTGGGCCTGAGGGCGAAGTTACGGGGTGTGGGCTTCTGGGCTTGGCGCTGGGGCTGCGAACTTCTGGAAACCTGGCTTGTGGGACCAGGGTGCCGGGTGGGGAGCTGAGGGGGAAAAGGCGTGGGAGGGGCGCGAGGCAAGGGAGACACCCTCCCCCCCACCCCGTCACTGACTCCCCGCTCCCTTAAACGAGCGTGGGCTCCTTGCTTAGCTGGGGCCACCCGGCTCTCCTGTGGAGAGGCGAGGGCGAGGGGAGCTACAGAAGCGCCTCAGCCGTGGGAGGCACTTCTGTAAGACTCCTTCGCTAGGAATCTAGAAAGTTTGTTCCTTTCGCCAAACTACGGGGCTTGGGTTAGGAGAAATCGTTGGAAGCTTTATTCTGTGCCAAAGCGGCAGTGTGCGGCTGCTAAGGCACGGTTTTCTTTATCCCTAAATATTTTTTTATCCCCTACTCAGTCTGTCCTCTGAAAGCATGGTTGGAGGGGCAAGTCCTGCGGTGTCCATCTCCTTTCCCCACCTTC
>NW_011494954.1:248260-274475 GCF_000754665.1 Bison bison bison | reverse complement strand
CCCCCATCCTTTTCCCCCTTCGCTGGCCCCCTCATTCCGTTCTTCCCGATGCAAACTGTTTTGTCTCAGATTCAGACCGAGGAAATGTTTTCCTCCTGTTTCTTGAAAGGTGTCAGGCTGCTTAGCAGCTTCTCCAAGCAGCCTGGGAGCGTCTGAGCCGCAGCCACCAACCATATGGTTCCCGTTACAAAGGCCAGGTTCTTAGGCACTCTCCTCCGCGCCCCGCCCCCAATTCTTAAATTTTCTTCTGCATTCTTTACACGATGTGTACTTCTCTCTTTCAGAGACGTACATTTAACGGACATGGTTGGTCCGTTCATTTTCCTGTCAATGTTTGTGTCTGGAACGGGCCCCACCGAGTTTGCTCTTTGCTCAGCTCAAGAGTTACACAATGAGGAAAAGTCACATCCGTTTGGTAAATAATTGCCTGTTGGGATGTCGTTTATTAAATCAAGTTTGATCTTGGGCAGACCTTAAGAGATGGGCACCAAGGAGGCAATCTGCCTCCATAGCAGAAAAGTAGAATGGTTTGTATGGTGTCTTTGGCAACATTCCCAGTTGTGATGGGACTCTTGACCTAGGTAAAGGGTAACTTTGTAACTTAAATTTAGTATCTTTGTAATACTTGAGAAACCCTTTATAAGAAAATATACTTCGGTTCAGGTGTGTTGTGGAACTTTTTGTAGTCCCTCGCCTCCATCCTCCAGTAGGTTTATGCATGATAGAATGCTGCAGAACAAATGTTCTGTTGTTTAGTTTCTTCAGACATTCCGATTCTCTCCTTTTGTTGCTTGCTTCTAAAAGAGGTGCCATTTCACATCATTCTGCACAAATTGTTTGAATTAATGCAAGTGTGAATTCTTACCGTTTGAAGGGGACTATTAGCATATCAAAGGTTTCTTAGCTTCAGCTCAATTGAGAAAACTTCAGCCTGTCTTCCATTTGCTTCCAAGTGGAGGCCCAAAGGGCAATGAGAATTGTAAAGGGTAAAAATGGGGAGGTGGATTCAGGCTGTGTTTCTGAACTTTTACTGTTCTGTAATTATGTGAGCTAAAAACATTGTCTGTTGCTGTGGAGCCCTTGCAAATGGAAAGACAATTATTTTCTATTGATAAATGGTTTGTTCCTAGAAAAAGAGTGACCTTTTATTTTATGAGAGTCACTGTTGCCTGTCTTTTGGGGTCCCTTTAGTGGAAGAGAGAGTGAGAAAGCTTTTCCTGTTAACTTAATACTTTTCTAAGGTCTGCACTTTGTTATATTAGTAAAATGGCTGAGAAAGTTTTAATTAATGTATAAAGCAATAGAATCTTGTGATGAAAGGGCACTCATTTGTATACTCAGGAAACTTTAATACACTTGCTAAATTTATAGGTTAAAAAAGTCCGTGGAGAGTTTTGAGTATTAAAAGCAACATAAACTTGGTTAATGCAACTTCTGTTGCAAGTATAAGTTTGAAAAAGATTTCGAAGTGATACTCAGATTTTTCATGAATTGTATATGGAGATAATTGCTTAAATATTGATTTGTTTTGTCTCAAATTTTTGTATTTTATTGAATAGTGAACTCTGGAAGTCAGCTTAGAGATTTTTCTTCATATGTATATAGCGTATACTAATGGCTTTTTTTGCACTTGGAGAGAAATATGTTCTCTGAATTTTTTAAATAACTCAATATTCATGAATAAAGAAATAAATAACAGGTACTTAGGTCATTTGGATTATTTTATGGCAAGCAGATGGGCCAAGGGAGAAATACTATCTTCAACTTCTGGGGAAATATTGGTTTTATTTATTTAGCTTTAGATTTTCTAAAACCTAGTTTTAGGATGAAAATAAATCTCAGGGATGGTTTGGAGATTTGTAAGCAGGTATCTCTTACAGTTCTACCTTTGATGGTTGGTTGATTTTGAACATGAACTGATACCCCTTCATTAGAGGGGACTTTTTTTTTTTTTTAAAAAGGACACATTCGGAAGTCCTTGTTTTCCTTTTAAAAGTGAAAATTAATAAAAAGTTTTGTAGAGAAAAATAACCATTAATCACCTAATACTGTAAGTCTTCAGTGAAATAGGATAATTTTTTTTCAGATTAAGATGAATTTTTTTTTAGTGGCATTCAAATTGTATATTATTACCCTGAAATCATTTTATGATAGTTTACTTATCTGATCTCTTCAGTTGTCTGGGAAGTACTTTTGAGGTAAAAAAGCCCACATTGATGTAATTGCTATTATTGCACTTAAGTTGCTGTTAACTAGTCTGCTTTGAATGCAGAGTGCTATAAAGAAAACACATTATCCTTTAAAGCTATTAGTGATAATCTAAAAATTGTCTTGAAAACATTGCTCTTCATTTTATATGATGGTGAGCCTGAATTCAACAAATCTCTAAAGGTGTAAAATGCAGTGAAAAGATTTTTCAACATTTAGATGACAAAATTGGACTACTTAGAGAAAAATTAATGTGTTGTAGAAGCACTTCAGCTGCCATTTTCAATCACTGAGTTACTATGTGTTGGCAACAAAACAAATTTAGAAATGCAGATAGCTCTGGGAGCAGGTAGTTGGGGAAATCAGAATATTGAATCATGTGGGGTAGAACAAACCAATTAATTACTTGAGGTTTGGACTTGAAGATTTACAATAAATATAATTTTTCCAGGCTTTTGATTCTCTGCTTTATTAGTGGACTAATATCAAAAACAGACAACAAAACTTACAGATGTTATAAAAACTAGTATAAATATACAGATCTCACATGGAGTACTCTTAAGTCTTAATTTAAGACAAACAGTTGGGGTTTCTATTGCTACACTTTTCACAATGAGCAGAAACATTAACACCAAGCTTCTGGGCGTTTCCTTTCTTAAAATTAGCGAGAGATTGCTTTAAAAGCCAGGTTTACTTAAGGTTAGAACTTTGTTTGATTATTATTTGAGCTTTGTGTGTTTTATTAAAATTTTTAAAATAATATTTTAAGGTCTTAAGTAATACAGGAATATGTGAGTTAAGACAAATGTTGGAAAGGTCAGAAGATCACTAGAAGCACACCATAGTGATAAAATGTTATTGCTCTGTTTTCTATCAAAATATTTATTTGACCTAACTTTTGTGAATAAATACTCAATAACACTGAGTTTACTGACAAGTGTAGTATGAAATGAAGAGAGTTTTACAGTCTATTTTTCAAGGAATGAGCCGAACCCTACCTGGTAGAAATCTGTTCTCATATTAATAGAATCCATACCACTTGCACAGATTAACTGCATATAGATTTAGTTTTGGAAATTTGAAGAATTTAGTATCCTATAGGATTGCTATTTAAAAACAATAACTTTGCTGCTAGACCTGGAAAGGTCTTAAAATCCTGTTTTGGTCATATCAATTACTAAGGTAATTTGTTTAAGTATTAGTTCACATTACCTTAACAGATACAGGTTTAGGTTTTGTAACTATTTACAAGAAAGGTGAAAGCATTTCTATTTTAAAGATAGACTAAAATCGTAGCTTCGTTAAATTCTTTCTTATATAACACTAAATAGTCTATAGGCCCACCCAAATATTCATCTCTTCAAATAATTATTGATTGAATTATTTGAATCAAGAAAGATTGAAAAGTATTTGATCATCTGGATTACTATAATTAGACTTAATGTTATCAGAAAAATTGAAACTGTTATTAAAATCTTTTTGCTACCTAAGATGGGTGAAGTAGTGGTTATTATTATTTTTTAATGCTTTCAGAAAAAAGGACATTTATTAATTTAGATAGTTAGTACTTATTAGAATTATGGAATTAGAATATTAAAATAATATCATTTTTCTTGACCTGATGTGATAACTTTTAAAGGAGTAACTACAACTAGGATCTGATTCGTAAATTTTATTCAAGACTTCAGGGTGGTCTATTAAGTTTAATATATAGGTTTTGTTAATTATACGTTATAAAGTATGAGGGCTTCCCTGATGGCTCAGATGGTAAAGAATCCACCTGCAGTGCAGGAAACCTGAGTTCCATCCCTGTGTTGAGAAGATCCCCTGGAGAAGGGAATAGCATACCCACTCCAGTATTCTTGGCTGGAGAATTCCATGGACAGAGAAGCCTGCTGAGTTACAGTTGATGGGGCGCCCATGGGGTCACAGGGTCAGACACAAACGGGCGACTGAGTAGGCACGCACGCATAAATTATGAAAATCCCTTAAATGCTGTTTTGATGTAAGTAGGTATTTTTTAAGTGGATCTTGGTGTAATGTAAGAAAAAGTCCTAAATGATAAAAACTATTAAAAAAAATTTTAGGTCATTTATCTGATGTATTAAATGTAGGCAATAATTTACACTTTCCAATAGATTCTTGCCAACAGTTTTTTAAAAGCTATTTTTACCAGAAAAATTCTTGGATTTTGTAAAGATTATCTTTCAAAAAAGGTAGAGCAAATGAAGAAACCGCTTAACACCTGCAAGTAAAGTGTAGCTTATAGCAAAATGCTATTGCTTGCTTTGGAAGCACAGAGCAAGTTTAAATACAATTTGTTTAATTACAACAAAAATGCAGTTTTATAAAGTAATATAGTTTGTCTTTGTAAAGGATTTTATGCATTGTGTGGTGGTAAGTAAAATCCCATCACAGTTGTATAAATTTGTTCAATTACCAGACGGCTAAAAGAAAAAAAAATCAATTTACTTTGAAAAGCAACAGAAATTAGATTACCTTGGTTAGTAGGAACTTGCCAGCAGTGTCTAAATTGCTTAATAATATCAAAAGTTACCATGTTTCACAGTGTAAGAATATTGGCGCCTGTTTATATACACATACATCTTGTTTACTTGGGGACTTTCGTTATAGGAACATTTTTTCTGTTTGCTCTCCTTTTTTTTTTTTAAATGGAAGCTATTCCATGACATTGTTGCTTTTCTGGATTTCCAGAATTTGTAATCCGTTGATATTTCAAATCATTGTAGTGAAAAATCAGATGTAATTTTATGAATCAAAAGACACTAGTCCATCAGTAGTAATAGCTAGGTTATTATCAGCCAAAGAAACACATACTCAAAATATTTAATGACTCCAGAATTCCACTGAACTCTAAGTCTTAAATTCTTGTAGCAGTAAAGTGGCATGGGATTCATCTGCGCAGTAGCTGGGCACCTGTTTTATTACTACCTGGATTCATTCTGGCGCCCAGATTTACTGAAGTGCAAGGACAGGCACAACTGCTCTTCACAACCACCCGGTGGTTTTTAGGTCATGAAGTCAACTTCCTGGAATTTCTGGGGAAACCAGTTGAAAAGGGAGGACAAATGTCACTTTAAATAGAGATGTTTAAATCAGATTTCTGCCTGAGGGTAAAATTTAGGACTGTTTTAGCCCGGATGTAATGTCTCCCTCTACAGAGCACAGCATTAATCACGACCTGACAAGAAAAGGTATGCTGAGCAAAATGGGCCCCTGTTGGTCTTGCCATTGATTTTTTCCAATCTGTGAGGAGTCCATTATAAACATTAAAATTCACACCCAGGGATTACACCTTAATCTTTGAATTTCAATATTTCAAAATGAGTTCCTTGAAAGAAGCCTACTTAAAGCTGAAAATTCTTTGGGAGACTTTTTAATGGATAGATTCAGTACTTTAATAAACAT
Organism: Bison bison bison; assembly: GCF_000754665.1. Lineage (NCBI taxonomy): Eukaryota > Metazoa > Chordata > Mammalia > Artiodactyla > Bovidae > Bison > Bison bison. Next base: position 268,838 of record NW_011494954.1, on the reverse strand, counting down.
AGAAATGCAAGATTAAAAAGCAGGCAGGTTGAACAGAAGTTAACTTCCTGAAATAATCAGATCTTAATTCTGTTTTAAGATGCATGAAGTAACTTTGAAATTTTTTTCATCAGGTAGCTGTGAAAAGAAACGGATAAAAACAGTTTTAAACGTGAGAGAGAGAAGAACTTGAAAAAATGTTTAACTTTAGACTCAGATCAATTCGGTCACATATTACTTTGTTAGAACAAAACCAGATACAACACTGTATCTTTTTCTGGATGAATAACAAAAACATTAGCCATTGTAGTAGCAAAGAAGAATGCATTGTGAGATACATAATAAAAGAGGAAGGATTTAATTTTGTTCTTTCAGTTACTAGATAATACTCTAAATCATTTCTTGGTCAAATATATACAAACATGTAGGTACATAAGCATACATTTTCCATTTTGTTCCTTTGTATACATCAGTGTTAATTGACAGTTATTGGCTAAAAATTAGCACAGAGGCAAGTTTAAAATGTAAAATGATTAAGATATCTGTTTTTAAACTGACTTTGAAAATGATATGACTTTACTTGATCTGTGTTTTGTTCTCAAAGGTATTTCTTGCCTTTGGACCATTTAATTCTTGTGTTATGCACACTTTGCCTCATTTTGTAGGTGTTTTTACATCAGTCCACACCCCAAACAGATTATTGCACTGGATTTAGGTGAGAGAATAATCTAACCCCAATTACTGTCAAAGATGGTTCTTGGCCGTCGGGGGCGGTCTATGTGACCTTGCTTTTGACTCATGCTTTCTCTAGTAGAGGATAGTAAGTAGTGTCTATCTGTAGAGAGAGGAAAAAGAATTCTTTGTGGTTTGTTTATAAAGTGAGCTTAAAAAAAAATAAATAAATAAAGTGAGCTTTAATTTTAATCATTTATTCTTAAAATTAAATACTGTGACATCATTTCTTCACGTAATGGGTAAGTTTACAAGATTTTTGACAAGGTCTTTAGTTGATAGATTATTTCTGTTTTATGTAGATTATATTTACTTAGCTGTCAACTACAAATTACTACATAAAAAAAATCATGTTGAAAACTATTTTCCCTGTGTCTTTACTTAGAAGCAAGGATTTCTTCTTGGAATTTTTATTTTTTTATTCTACTGGAAGAATAGAAATTTTATTCCTGTGCTTTAAAAGCTTACCATTTTTTACTGTTTACTGTTGTTGTTATTGATTAGGTATTACAGAACACATTTTTTATATAACATTTTCTTCACTCATCTTTTTAATCTCAGGATGCTTACGGTGTATTTTAAATCTTAAAATTCTTGACTTTTCTATGGTTTAAAATGTTCAAGACAGCTTGGGAATCATTAATTTTGATGAGGTAAGCTTATGTACCTATATCCCAGTGACTGCACATATTTTCATAGAATTTGATAAAGGTGTAGTGTATTGAATGAAGAATTGATCCATTTTACAAATCTTGTTCCATTTTGAAAAAGATGGACGTAATCCTAAAACACTTGATTTTGCTTCATATGCATCAGCAAATAAAAATTATACTAAAATTATAATATCCTTGATATTTTCACCTTTACTAAGGACACAGTTGTTTTTGTCCTTTTCCAAGTTCTGCCTGCTGTGTGAAAGATGTTTACTATTTAGGTGCCTTCTCTTGATAGTGCTCTCGATGAGGTATAATATGGGGAAGGCCCCTCCTTTGTTTTTTTCTGCTGCAAATGCTTTGTCACCCATAGCCTTTGGAACCCACTTTTTATATTGCCTTTGATTTTAAACTAGGTCTGCAGTCTGAATATTTAAAAATATAAGTGAAACAAAATTTTATTTCTTTCTGTTAAGCAAAAATCTCACTAAAAACTCTGCTTAAGTTGCTTTTCCTATTAACCTTATTTTCTTTTTTAATTGGAAAAAATAAATATAATTGATATCTATATTTCTGTATGTTTTAGCATGAAAGTTAGCATATCTTTCATAATAGTTTGTTTAATAATCTTAGTTTGTAAAAAATCACTTTTGATAAGCTTGTCAATTCATTTATAGGTAAGTCAAACAATTTGCATCAAATTTACAAACACTGCTTATACCTTATAAAGGTGGGGTATGCCAAAAATCTTAAAGGAGAGAGGAATTAAAATGAAACACTTTTTTGGCAACACCTTGCCCCAAGAATTTGAAATGGTTTTTAACCTGGCTTTTTTTTTTCTTCATTGACAAGGATCCATCTTATCTCCGTATACCTGGGCAAAGGAACGTGGCAAAAAAGGAGAATGTGTAAACAGAAATCTAAAACAGATTCTAAAAAAGATTATGGAGAGAGAAAGAAAATTTTTGGAAAGCAATTGAATTTCTTTTTCTTTGTATTGAATTAATGAAAATACATTTAGTTTTCAAAAGAAGATATTCTCTGGGTTAAATTTATGAATTATTCTAAATAAAAAGAAAATGTGGTTGTAACTGTAGTTTAAATACGATTTTTTATCTTTGACTGTGAGTCAGTCCTAAGAAGCCACTTTGGGATTGCTTGCTTCGCATTTAGTAGATGCACCAGGTAAACGTCTTGGGCAGCTTTGGTTTGGGTGAATTGCCAGTTTCACACTGGTGCTGTGTAAGCAAGGTAATGCTTCCTTTTCCTTGAAATACACTGTGAGAGTACCTCTGGGTGAAATATGAAAAGTTTGTGTATCCTGACTGCTCTAGCTGTGTTCTTAACCAAGATGTTGGGCAAGAGTAATCATGCTGAACCACAGATTTTCAGGAGCAGTTATTTATCAAGTAATTGGTAAGGAGGAGGAACAATGCTAGATAATAGTATTTTTATACAATTATGTTCTGCATCTTTACCACACAATTGCCTACATGTTTCAAATATTTTTGCCAACCTTTGTTATTACCTGTAGAGGGAGCTTGCATATGAGATAAAATAATCAAGGCAGTATAAATTGATCATTTCCCTTTTGAAAATGATATTTTATTAACATTATTTTTGTTTGAGAAAAATTATTCTAAGGAAAATAAAGCATTTTGAGATTAGGCAAATTCTAGTGAAATTTACAGTAATAAATGCCAGGTTTTTATGATTTTCTGTATTTATGATTACAGATATACTTTTTACTTTTTCTTAATTAGTAAAATTTCCTAGATAGACAATGAAGATAGTGAATCAGGTTCATCTTGAGATTCTGCTTTTTTTAAATGATTGGCCAAAGCTCTGGGAGGATAGCTGCAGACATCTTCTGCTTTAATACTTAATTGTTAAAAGATTCAAAAATTTTAGATAATTTTCCAGATTATGCAAAATATAAAACAATCAGTTAATGATAAGGACTAAATTGCATTCCTCTACATTTAATTAGTAGATCAGATTAGATTTGTTGCATGTATTCTTTTCTAAAAACAAAAACAATCACGTGGATTAGTGATTTTTACTTGCAAAGATGGATTGATTTGTGTAGTGACACTTAAAACGGGTAAACTACTAATAAGGACCTTTTATTAAGTAGGTTAGAAAACTGCTTTCTAGCTTGGTAAAAAATGAATGTAGATATGAAAGACTGCTTGATTAGAAACAGAATTTTGTTTGTGAACTCTGAGTCAACTAATTTCTAAAAAATTATTAACCAGATACTCAGAAATAATAGAGAGTTTTGCAAGCAGGTGTTTTGATAATCTAAATGTAAAGCCTGTAGGAGCATTTGGATCAAATTTTTAGTGAGCAGATTTTTCAAATTACCTGTGTATATTTAATTGTGCCAGGAAATTTAAGGATAGGATATCATGTTAAATTCTACTAAAAATGAATCATTTCATTTTAATTTTTACATTTTGGTATGGTAGCATTATCAGAATTTGCCCGTTAGGAGGAAGAAAGGTTATCTATTTAAGCATACTTGAAAAGAGATATAATAGTTTATTTTTTCCTTAGTTTACCAAGGGATGAGATGACAAAAATATTTATTTTGTATTTTAAAAGACTGTTTCTTGATGAAATTTACTGTTGTGGGTTTATTATATTATTAGCTAATCTTTACTAATGTGAAAAGTTGAGTTATTCACTATTATACTGAATGCCTCTCTGAGTATGAAAACTGTTGTCTAATAGGGAGATTTATGGTAGTGGCATGGGCTTTTGTATAAGTATTACCTTCTCAGCATGGTCATGTATTAACAAGTCTGTGCTACATTGATGCAGAACATATACATATCAGGGTAAGAATATTAGCAACAGCAATTATGTTTCAATAGGATTACATGCTATGTTTTACAAACATATCCACATGTTCCTTTCCATAAAATTATGGATAGACATCCTGTACTGCCAACTTTGCTTCATTGCCTTAAATAATATACAAAGAGATTTCTTACCATACCATGTCATAGTTGGTGCTAAATATGATAGGGATTGGAATATGGAATCTGATATTATAGTTCATTACTCTTTTCCCTTAAATGCCACACCTCTCTTTGCAGTGAGCTAAGGGTTACTAGAGAGAATTCATTCCAGGAAAATTATTACGTGAGGAACAGTAACTGTCACAGAGTACATAACTTCTGTGAGGTTATTGAAAGGCACAGCTAGGGTAAGTTCTACCTGTTTTGTCTTTAATCTAAAGGTAGACTACTGAGCAACTTTTAAAATAATGAAGTTTGAATTGTGAAGAAAATGTGCTAGTGAAAAGTTAAATTATTGCTGTAGAAAGATTATTGTTATTTTATTATATTGAGGATGTTTATGATGAGAAAGTTAATTGGCATCTGCTTTTCCATTTAAAATAACCCTGGCATTCTTAGTAAATAACCAAAAAATTTCTATTAAACATTTAGGAATGAGCAGTAAAAAAGAATATGAATTATGATAAGACATCATGTCTTTTGTATTAATGTTGAGTATATATTGTTTCTGCATCTATATGGGCAGATGGCTTTTTTAAATAAGATATTATGAATAGACTACAATATAAAGAAAAATTCTCCAGATAAGGGTAATAGTGTTATGAATATATATTTGAAATAATAAAAATAGAAATTCTAACTGTTTGAACTCAGAGGTAAATATTTTAATGTTTAACATCTTAAACACATTAACAAAACTATATCTACATAATAAACTCAAAGTAAACTCTAAATAGTATTTATCCAGACTTTTATATATACCTATTTGAAGAGTCTGGAAATGCAAAACTGTGAACTGTATGTTTTAATAACTATATCAGAAAATAATTTAAAAATATATTTTAAATTGCCTTATTACCAGAATTTAAAAACTATACCTTTCATTTTAATTGTAAAAATGAACAGTGTCTTTGTGCCTTCACGTTTCAAAGGCATTTCTGATTATCTATTTGGTAGATTTATTCAAATTGAAATCTAACAGAAGTTTAAAAAGATTACATTTTATTATGTACACTTTGTATGGTATGATTTTGTGACATTCTAATATTGCTAATTCAAAGCTATATTAAAGTGAAAATGTTTAAGACCTTAGAATATCAAATTTCTATTCATTTTAAAAAATATTAAATTTTAAGATATTAGGTATTTTTAATAAAAAGTATGCTATTTTTATCAACAAAGATATTACAAACTACCAATAATTTAGACATAATTGATTTACCTTATAAACATCCAACACCAAAGCAAATACCTGAAATTTAAAAATACTGATGATTTTTTACTTATGGACAATTTTGTCTCTTAAATTTGATTTTTGTATTTCAATGTAAATGTGGTCATTAATCATACAAATGATTTATATTTGGAGATTTATATTTCTGTTTAATAGATACTTTTTTTAAAAGATATCTTGTCTTAAAAGGTATCTATTGTCATTTAATTAAATCAGTTATAAGAAGGAAAAGAAAACCCATTGAATCATTGAATTTTTGTGTAATTAAAAAAAGAACTTTTTATTTAATGCTCTTTTAACCAGTTTATGGATTCAGAAGGCATTTTTGTTTTGACCAAATGTAAGTCAAAGCAAGGTAGTTATTATTACTCATTTGAGAGGCCCTAAGTAAGAGTTGATTTAGGTTCAGGGAAAAGGTTTAGCCATGCATTTTACTACTTGTTAGAGCATCGTAACAAATGCTTTGTTATCTCTTAGAGTAATTAATTAATCAGGTCCACAATACCTGATATAAAAATAAATACTGGATCTTTGAAATTAAATTACACTTCAAAAAAGTCTCTGTTTTAACTCTTTGCTATGTGGGATTCGCTTAACAGCTGCAACACACTAATATATTTAAGAACACAGTTCTCAAAGCACTTTTCTATCTTTATAATGTGTATAGGAGTTTATGGTTGAATAGTGCTTATAAAATATTTTGTAGAATTGTGGTGATGTAGAATTATAATAAACTTGATGGTCAATCATAACTTTTATACTTGGCTGTTTTAATAATGTAGTTGCTCTCCCTCTGCCGCGTCTCCCTTTTTTTTTTTTTAATTTTTTTTTTGTGTTGTGTTACTAATATATTAAGTACTTAAGTTCTTTAGACATTTCAGCCTGGAAACCTATAATTGATTTCATTAAATGAGAATAGATATCTTTTAAGACAGTTATTATTCAGTTAATAATATATGATTAAAAAACATAAGAACAAATCTTTAGTATCTTCAAATTCACATTTTCTAGAGTTCAATTTTTCAAAAACATTTAGAGTTATTTTTTAATAGTATAAGAATATCCTATAAAGAAATTAGAGAACAAGAATTAGAGCTCTTTAAAACAGTACTAAATTGAAAACTATACTACAACTATTGCCTAAGTATTTTAAGAATATTGAGAATCATACACTAATAGCTTCATTCTCTATATTGCCTGTTAATTCTGTGAAAACCAAGACGAGCCTATCAAGAGGGTTGCAGTTAGCTCACCAAGATGTTAAGTTTTAATTGGAAATAAGCTAAAATATAGTTTTAATTTGTTAGCTTACTTTATTAAAGCTTATTTTGCCTGTTTTTTAAAAAAGTAAGTTATCACAGATCTTATTTATATTTATAAAATTGATGATAATATCAGGTATTTCTTGCATTCTTCTTAAGAATGTCATTTTGGTATGTTGTGTATTGCTTTTGTATTTTTGGCATTCCCTCTGATAGAGTGTTTTCTTCAGGCCTTTTTTAAATAATTTGGTATCATTCATTTCTGAATTTATGGCTGAGGGCCTTATTTCTCCTTTAAAAAAATTAAATCATGTTTTTCATTTGACTTCCCAAGGAAGCTGCAGTTTGACCTCCTAAAGAGAGCTAAGATAAAAACTGAGTGATTAGTAATCGATGTTTTTTGTTTTATTTAATGTGAAATAGTTTTTGTTTTATTTAATATGAAATCACATTATTTGTTGGTGACCTTCAAAGTTTTTCCATATGACTTAATATATATTGAGTCCCCGTAATTTGTTATACTTTCATGCTTGTCATTCAACTCTTGTAAAACATTCTTTTAATGTTAGTTCTGACAATTCATTGTAACATAAGAGGGATCTTTTTATACTTTGCATACTTTTATTCAACCTACAAAATAAAAACTCTGTTTCACATATATTTTTCTCATAGAAAATAAGTTTTTCATTGAAGCATCATAAATGACTGAGGAGTGCATATGTACTTCCATCCTTTAATTAAAATTTGTGTTATGAATAAAATTATTTAAAAGAAAAAAAAGTAGTTTGTGTATAAAAAGGACTGATATGGGCAGCTACATTGCATAGTCGATGCCTTTGATTGGCCTGCCATCCTACTTTATTTAGATTTGTTTCAGCCAAAATATGGTAAGGAAAGTGTATGTATTATATAATATCATATCTTTGCTAGGATTTACCATTGTTTTAATCTTATTTTTTGGCTGAAAATTAGGCTGTATTATCTAAACTTATAAATTATTGCATTCTGCATAAGACAAGTTTCTGCTAATTTTCTCTTATCTTTTCTCTTAGAATTTATGACTTTGCTAAACTTTGTGGCACTTCTACTGTTTTAACTTGTTGACATTAATTTGTATTTATTGCGTGAAAGAGATCTAAAAACAGTAGAAAGTTTATGCAGCCCTGTATAAGGATAGGCTTTTAGATAGGGAGCTATAACAGGATCAATAATTAGAAAATCAAACTAAAACTATTAGAAAGAATTCCAGGAAACAGTATGTAGTTTTAGCTACGTAGTTAAATTTTTCATTAACACTGCTAATGAAAATTAACTTTTGGACAGTATCACAATTAGACCATTCAGAATTTTTAAAGCTCCACTTATCTGTTTGAACATTCATTCCTTACTTACCAAATTGACTTTTTAATGCTGAACTCTTATTAAAGCTTTAATATTTTACATCATTTTAACACACAATCAAAAATTGATGAAATTTAAGTGTTTGACATCTAGGTTAAAATCACCTATTACGATGGTATAGAAACCGTTGACTTTTTTGTCTCTATTGCAACAATTACGAATAGATTGAAAATTATTTTTACAAACAATTCAGTGGAAATTAGAAGCTCCCAATCTTCAGTAGTGAAATTCCTTTATGTACTTTGAGTTTTGTTGATTCTATGCAAGCACAACGGGTGAAGAAGTTGAATAATAATAAATCTAGAACAGCAGAGCTTTTGGTTTAATGTGTATGTAATTTATTAGAAATTGTAAAAAATTGAAAATTGTTCTAGTGTGTGTGTACCTGTTTGTGATATAATAATCATAAACTTGTCTTTGTCTTTCACCGTATGATACAGATACCTAGTGGTGTATTTGGTTGTTTAGCTGAAAGGCCGATGTTTCCATTTTTGGAATTAGCTTATATTCCAGACTGTTAATCTAATTAAAACTCCTTACATGAACTTTTAATGTAAAGGGACATTTATAGGGTACAAATAAGATCATAAAGGTAAATTTGAAAGAAGTAAATCTTAATTTTTAGGTCAACCTTGTCACCATTCTGTGTTGTGCAATTTATAGGTTTCTCAAAGTCAGAAGATGTCACTAATCCAGTGCCATCCATCTTTGGCCATTATCCTACAACTTACTCCCAATTTTGATAAGTTAAATTGTATTACGATACACAGTGGTGGCCAATTTTTACTATAATAAATAATTTTTGAGAGTTTAATTAAAATAAAAGTCATACCTAAATTATCTTTTGAAAAGTAGGATGTTTCATATGCAGGTATGTTCTCAAAGTACAGTTAACTCTTCTGTAGTTCACAGTAACCTTTCCTGGCAATGTTGTATATGTATAAATGACAGTTAACGACTTGGATTTACTTTAATAATTCACAGTATTTGTAATGCTTTGGATTTTACTTTCAGGGTGTTATTTTTGGTTTCCTACAATTGCCACAGAGATTATTATGGCTGCACATGTGGTTTTAAAAATGTGACTGTACTTACAGTATCAAATTTGTCAAAATTGCCATACCAAAAGTATACACTTACTTTCATTGGTCTTAAAGTCTATATTTTAAAATATTGTTTGTTTTTACTGTTTACAAGTGCAGTTTTTCCTACTAGCACATTTCATCTACTTATCCATTAACTTCAGAGCTTTAATTGTTTTTATATTAAACCAAGAGCCATTTATTGAGGCCCTGCCTGAAAAAATGTACTGTATAAGGACTGTGCTCTCTAGGTGCTTAAAATCTCATCAGAGAAACAGATATTTCCGCAAATAATTATAATTATACTGTAATATTCCAACCTGAAGTGTAGAGGAAGGGCTGTGGAAATACAGGGTAGCAGGAGTGAATTTAAAATGAATAACATGGAAAAAAGAGAATCCATTTAAACAGATCTGAAAACAGAGGAGGGTTTTTGCAGATGAAGGCTTTTTGAGGAGGAGGAGAAGTCAGAGACAAAGATCAGGGGGAAAAAAAGGCGGATGGTACCTTAGTAAGGTGCCTTAAGAGGAAGTATGGAAGATATGGATTGCCCAGGAAGTAGAGGGAGATGACACTGGGATCTTAGGGGCATGTTTACAAAGAGTCTTGTATGCTAAGGTTAGACATTATCATGAAGGCCATAAAAAGCTGTTAATATTTTCAATTAAGCAAGTGTTATATTTAACTGCTGTCATCATGGTGTAACTAATGAACTAGAGTACAGAAATACTGGCGTAAACAGAAACCTAGTTAGAAGGTGTAGATGACAGTCCAGATGAGAGGCAGTGGCAATAGACAAACTGGAAAAGTTTTTAAATGATGGGATAGAATTTGGCCACTGCTTGAATTCGGGGTAGAGGTAGAGCTAGGAATCAAAACCTAGGTTCTATACGAGTCGTTCATTCCTGCCATTAGCCTATTGAGAGCGAGGGAGGAGGAACGAACCCATTTTTCTGACACTATTTTGAGGTGTGTGTATTATGCCTAAAGAATATCAGCTGTGCAAAAATTGCTTCAAGTTGATATGTATATTTTTAATGTGACTTGTGAAATATTATTATTTTGCTTCCTTTAGATGTCTCTAAAAATATTCTTGAGTATATACCTGCATATCTTTAAGAGATATTCATGTTTTATCAAGTGCTGATAAAAGTGAGAACTTATTATGTGGATTTGAAACTATTGGTTTAGGTTTTTGGTTAATTTGTGTTCTACTTAGGTTTGTAGTTTCCTTCAGATTTTTTAAAAATTATTTTTTGTTTTATATGGGAGTATAGTTGATTAACGTCATGTTAGTTTAGGTGTGTATTTGTGTTTTTATGAGGTGCCTTCAAGATAATGAAGATTATAAAATTCATCAATTATAATTTGGTTAGGGAGAAATATTCATTTATTAGTGAAAGAGCTCTTTTGTCATGATTAGACTTGTTGAGATACTCTTTGTTTCATTGCATTTTAGTAACATTCTTAGTACCTCCTTAACCAACTAATTCAATACTCTTAGGTTTCCTTAGCTATCAGCCTGCCTCCCCCCTTTTTAATTCATTGCAATTTATCTTTATTTTAGCTTTCTCTTTTTCTAAATCATGAACTTAGATATTTATTCTGTTGGTACATAGGAAATTTCCCAGCTACGTCTTGTTCATTATAAGAAGAATGAAATCATTTCCTCAGTAGCTTTCTGTTATTTAGACCCAGCAGTAACATTCAGGTTTTGTAGCTGATCCTTTATATCTTGTTAATTATGGGTGACAAGGCTGAACAACAACCAGAAGCACCTATCAGCCCCAATTATTAGCAATTAACTTGGAGTAGCCTTCAATATATTTTTGAATAAACATTTATCATGGATGATAATGAAGATCACAATAAATTGCACTAGAACTTAACCAGTTTCTGATTCCTCTTAAATATAGGAATTATAAGGATAATAATAAGTGTAATAAGTATAGGCTTTGTCTTTTGACGTCTATTATCATTCTTTAAATTTTATTTTTTCTCTCACTTTTCTTTGGTATGTTCCCTCTTACTCTTTTTCTTAAATCTGCCCAGAGGTTTTGAATATTTTTTATGATTGGTATTCTATTATTCTTGCTATCTTCCTGAATCTGGTATGTCACTAACTGACCTGACTTTTATCATAATTGATGTTCTCATACTGAAAACAGGAAGTATTGATGTATACCCATCCGTCCACCTGTGAATATAAATTGTCTTTCTCATTTTACTCTTACAGTAAAGATGCCTGATTGAATTACCATATGAAAACCATCCCAAGGAAGGTTTTTTTTGGTAGTTCTTCTTCCTGACCTATAATCATAGCTTCAAAATCCCTGCCCCCAAATCATCCTAAAGATTAGGTTCCTCCCATGTATTCACAGTTTTAAAAGGAAGTCAGTGGAGGGTATTTGTCAGAATTGTATCCTGGTATGAAGGCTGGCTTCTCACCCTTTTTCTACTGCTGGATCAGTTATGCTGAAAACAGATTCACATTAAGGTAATCAACCTGAAATAAAGGGAGGTTAACTAAATGTGGTTATTGATACTGTATTGTGAATTTTAAGATAAAATAGAAATGTTTAAAAAGACATCTTTAAAAATTTTTTTAAAGACATTTTTAATGGTCATAAGATATGTAAGAAATTTTAACAAAATATTCTAACAAATCCATGGTGTAACCATCTACTCACTTAGCAACCTGTGAACAATAGCATTTAATATTTTATATAATCTTTTAGCAGAGGTGGCCCAAATTTTGGCATCAGATATTTTGTAGTATTCAAAGAGTCATTCTTCTGCAATTTCTTTCTTCAGTGGGTAATTAGATATCACAGGTGGATTATCTTTACGTTTAATTTGAAGTGAAAGGTTTTTAGGGGGTGGTGGTGGTTGTCTGGTTTCCAATATGTTTTCTAGTGGCTAATACTAAAATCTGATTAAAATCTCATTGTGTTCTGGTATTCACAGCAGAAAACTACTCTAAATTGCATTATATGAAGCTGAATAATAACTATGGTTTGATTAAAAATATTAATAAAATTAAATTTGTAAATTGTAGCTGTAGGGTTTCAAGATTTAAGTTAGTGAAACGCCAGAACGTGTTTTTATATTTAGTGTGATTAGTATTATGTGAGAAGCTCATCTTCCCAAATTAGGACAGACATATATATTGTACCATTTACAGAGTCTAATTATTAAAACTTGTTAAATTTCATATTTGACATTCAGACATCTTTCTGCAAAGAAGCTGCTTAGATTTATTGTCAACGTTGTTTGACTTGTATATTAGTCAATTTAATTGCAAATGCTGTTCTGTGGAAGGGTGGAAAGTTAGGATTTAGAAGTAGCCATGGTTTTTCAACAGCTGCAGTAAATCAAAAATACTAAAAAGAAAGAAATCTGCAGTGCCGACCTGTGTGCATTATAGGCAATGTCAGATACCTTAACTGCAAACTAAGGCTGAAGTTTAATTCCCAGTGTGAAATTTACTGTTTTTTCATATAGAGGTGAGATATAAGCCCGAGATTCGTGTTGGATTAGAATGCTAATGTCAGTCCTGTAATTTTGGAGCAGAAACGAGGTGTGGGTTTTAATTTTTTCATTCTTTGTTCTGAATGGTGATTAAGTATGTTATTGTACCTTTATATTGATCTTTATTTTTAAAAATGGACTTGTAAGAGGATTTCACTTTGGAAACAGTGTTTTCTCATTCAAAACATTGCTGGGAGAATATGTAGATGTGGAAGCCCATTTTGTCAAAAATTTTTGCAAGAGAAAATTATCTTGCCTGTTTTTAGCGTACTTTGAAAATAAATGTCAGATTTGTTTATTTACCCCGTACTGTTTTATTTAAAAGCAGATCTCTCAGATATACTTAATATAGTTTTATGTAATTGCACATTTTGTAGTACTTTTTAAAGTTTTAAGTTATTTTCAGTATTTTAATTACTGAATTTTCAAATACAGATGGTCCTTGATTTACAGTGGTTTAACTTAAGATTTTTTGACTTTACCTTTACGATGGTTTGACTTAAGATTTTTCGACTTTCCCTTTACGATGGTTTGACTTAAGATGTTTAGACTTTACCTTGGTGTGAAAGTGGTATGTGTTCACCAGAAGCCCTACTTCAGATTTTTGAATTGTGACTCTTTACTGGCTAGCTGTACGCCCTACAATATTCTCTTGATGCTGGGCCATGGCAGCGATTTGCAGCTCTTAACCACAATGACAAATATCTATTCCTATGCAATCATTCTGTTTTTCACCTTCAGTACAGTATTTAATAAATTCTATGAGATATTCGACATTTTATTATGAAATAGAATTTGTGTTACACGATTTTGCCCAACTGTGGGCTACTGTGAGTGTTCTGAGCACATTTTAGATAAGCTAGGTTTTTGTGTGTTAGTCGCTCAGTCGTGTAGCCTGCCAGGCACCTCTGTCCATGGAATTTCCCAGGCAAGACTACTGGACTCTGTCCATGGAATTCTTCAAACAAGAATACTCAAGTGGGTAGCCATTCCCTTCTCTAGAGGATCTTCCCGATCCAGGCATTGAACCCCAGGTCTTCTGCACTGCAGACAGATTCTTTGCCATGCGAGCTACCAAGGAAGCTAGTTTAGACTAGGCTAATATATGATGCTTGGTAGGTTAGATGCATTAAATGTATTTTTGACCTAGATATTTTCAACTCATATGTGTTTATAGAGATTTAAGTAACCCCATCATAAGTTGAAGGAAATCTGAAGTTTTAAAGAAAAACTTCATCAGGGGATTATTCTACTTGAGTTTAGTTGGGCCTAAGTTGTAGGTTTAGTTTCCTGACTAATAGTGGACCTTTTTGCTTCCTCTTACAGTGAGGAGGCTTGGTGGTTTTTAAAACTTCCTTGAGGGAGTTTATTTGACTTCTATAAATGATAACAGAAACTTACTTTATGCCAAACAGTGATAAATTCAACTTCTGAAAAAAGCTATTTTTGTTTTTTTGTGTCTTAAATGGGCAGTTCTTCAATATTAAAGTATTTCAAAAAAAATGCTTAAAATTCCCTATTTTAGGAGCTCTCTAAATTGTTTCTCATTTAAAAATGTTGTTTTTCAACTTTATACTTCAGTTTCTGAGTTCATTTACTTTTCTTTATCTTTCTCAGATCGATTCCTGAACATTCAGTTTATTCATTCACCCCTTCCTTCCTCTCTCCTTTCTATTTACCTAATTTCTTTCCTTTTTTGTTGAAAATATTTATTATATGCTATTTGCCAGGCATTACTCAAGGGTACCAGAACTGAGGTTATAGATGTGAAAGTCATGTGTTCTATTTTCATTTAACGCATGATTTTGAAAATACTTCAGAATCTTGTGTTAGTGGTAGGCATATTGTATTTTGTACACAAATGGCCATATTCCTCTGGTGTGTGACATGGAGGCTGAGGGAGGGACAGAGTAAGATAGTTAAGTGATCGGCCTAAAATGAGTCTTGGAAGAGGAAGAGCCGTTAGCAGAAGGGATTCTAGGCAGAGGGAATAGCAGAAATATGCCAAGAAAGGTGCAGAGGAGAGGATAAGCCTCCCATGCTCCAAAAATTGAATTACTTTAATTGTTAAAGAGGAAGAGTAGGAAGTAAAGGATGTTTATTCTTAGGTTAGTTGTTAGCCTAAAAAGAAATCCATTAAAAATTATAGTAATTAACATCCATTAAAAGTTATAATAATCTTCCACATTATTGTATTGTACAGTACCAGATTCAATGCCTTGAACAGAGTATGTATCCTGGACATTTTTCTTTTTTTGGTTTGAAGAGACTTACATTGAAGAAAAATAAATATTGAAAATGTTTACAAAAGAGGTTTTTATGATAGTTTAAAAGTTTAATTGAAGAGGAGTTATAAGCTAACCAACCCAATCACTGTTATACAAATGGTACACATAGTGATTGAAGGAATTTTAAGAAAGAGGTTTTTTTTTTTCAGTTGGAGGGGATCTTGTTGGCTTTATGGCATAGGTGGAAGTTTGTAAAGAATTTCCTTAGGTGGAAAGGAGGGGAATGTTTTCTATATGGGTGAAAATAAATCTTAACTAGAATTTGAAGGGCATATTCAAAATCAAGTTCGACAGAAATAGAGGGTTGAATTATTTTTAAAGTTAGATCCCTTTGGGCTCTATTCCTGTTTTTTACTTTTTGCCAATTTTTTAAAAAACATTTTCCTTTTACCACTGCCCCTCCAGTCCCTCTATTGTTAAAACTGAGATACTAGGTTTGTTGTGATACTTAAATTAGTGAGATGATAATATATGTACTTAAGAGAAAATTTGCAAATCAGCACTTCTGAGATCTGCCTTTGTTAAGTCACAACCCTAAGCATTTTTGTCTTATGTATAAAGTGATTTCTAGGATTAGTTCCAGTTTTACACATTTTTATGGTTTAGAGTGAAATTAGGAAGATTAATCTAATAGAAGTCGGCAAGTTGGTTGGAGGGCCAGAAATTAGCCAAGAAATTTTATACAAGTTGAGAAAGAAGTAAGGGCAGAGGGAATGAAAGGAATGAAAGGGGATTAAGACATCTCAGGGAAAGAATCGGTGAAACTGTGAGTGAATGCGTACTACCTGAAAATGAAGTAACTTTCATCTTCACAGCAGTGTATTTTATCCTAACTTACAATTAATTCTTCAGAGGATTTTTTTGGTTTTAAAAACTTTTAGAGACTGAGCTAATTTTGTGTGTGTATGTATCTGTGCATGTACTGGTATACTTAGTAAGCTTAGGTCAAAGGAAATCTGTTACTCCATAGTGGGTGTGATTTTTTTTTTTTAATTTTACCATTTCACATTAATGTGTTTCTTTGTTACTGTGAAGCATAAATGCATAATTCATGCTAAATCAGTATATTGGTCTAGAAGGATTTTTAGAAGACTAATAATGGTGTAGAGTCCTCTTTAATACATGTGACTATATAAAACATTATTAATGTTAACAGATGTTGCACTTTAATCCCCTAGAATGATTGTTTGGTACCAGCAGGAGATTTATTAAGCCTGAATTGTGTGAAATTGTGTGTGCATAAGCTGCTACTTAGATTGTAAAAATGCTATTGAAAACTGTTAAAAAGTTTTAGCTATAATTGGCAGAGAAGTATTAGCTGTGCTAAAAGAAGTATGATATATAGTTGACCCATGAGCCTTAACCTTTTTATCATTTATCTTCTTGTATTAATGTCACTAAATTATTAATTCATGAGTCAGGGTGGGAAGTGTGAAGGCACCATTTAAATGTGTGGCAAATTTATCCTTATCGCTAGAGACATGAAAAAAAGTCATTTTGTGTTATCTGTAAAACTGAAAGGACATTTTCAGGACTGAAATTTCATTTACAGTAATCCACTTCACTTTCAGTAAAACACCTAGATTATTACTACCATAATATAATGCTCTTATTAAAAATTTGTAACCTTCTCCGCTCTTTTGTCTTATATATAATATTGATAGAAAAGTTTAGCCTTCGTGTATTTTAAATGTGATACCTATTAATTGTAGCTTAGAAATAGTATTCTTGTGGTATGTTACAGTGTGGCTGTTCAATTTCAAGAAATATTAGATTGCAGAAAATAAAAGTATTTACTATAATAGTAGCAGTCAAATATTGACTGGGAAGAGACTAGATATAGGGAATTGGAAAATTCTAAAAATACTTTTGTTCTAAAAGAAATGTATGTATTTATTGTGACATCATAATTTTTTGGAGTAAGATTGGTGATTTTGGTTTTGTAGAATTTTTAGCTTTATAGCAGAAATTGAAGAAACTAGAATTTAGTAGTTTCCTTTTGAATACAGTATGTGGGACTGAGATATATCCAGTATTTCATATGAGTGAATAACAGTGCTGACAGAAATTTCACAAGTTTGAATCCACTTTTACTGACAGCTATTTGAAACCATCATACTAGTGGTAGAATACCTCAAGGGTCCTTGTCTAAACCTCATTATTTTTCAGCCTCCCATTACTTACTGTTTTGATTGGTTTTACCTTCTACCCTGCCAAAGTAGTAAGATATAGCTTCTGTGGTAATGCCTTTTATTTTCTTTTCTGGAGTTTCTCCCCAATCACTGTATGCTGTCCATCTGGCTCTGTTACACACACACTGAAACACTAATTTGTTATGGTCAATATAATGCTGCTTTATTTTGTTTTTCTTGTTCCAACATGGTTAATTTATCTTTAACATTTAAATATTTCTTAAAATAATAGACTGAAGTCGGTTTGAATATTTTGGTAGACATTGATATTGATCAGTTCATTATTTGACTGAACTGTGTTCAGTTGTCCCCGTCTTGTATGGGAGCAAGAGTTGGTAAACTGGCTGGTAGTTTTTATAGTAAAGTTTATTGGCACTCAGCCATGCCCATTCATTACGCATTGTCTATGACAGGCTTTGTGCTATAGAGGCAGAATTGTATAGTTGTGATGGAGATGCTGTGGTCCTTGAAGCCTAAAATATTTACTTATCTATTCCTCTACAGAAAAACTTTTCCTGATCTCTACTTTATAATATCAGTCTGTATAATTTCTTGCTTCTAATCTTTCTAAACATAATGGGATATTATTGATAATTTTTAGATTAAGAGATTTGAAGAATTACTTGTTATCTTTGGTAATTATTAAGGACAGTGTTTTGCTTTTTATGTGGAGGAGTGACAGGGGGTATATTTTTCACAAATATCAGTATTCTGATTAGGAAGATTTATTTAAAAATTGCTGAAATGCTGCAGAAATACATGTTTTACCAGATAAGAGTCTTGACAGGTAATTCAAGCTTCTAGTCAGTTTTTCTCAGCCTTTTATAAGCAATATTTCTTTTTATTAAACAGTTTTGTTCCCACTTTAATGTTACCTGAAATTTTAATAGAGATTATAAAATTATATTTTAAAGTTGAAAATCCTTCTTCTAAAAACCACATACCTCCCTCACTCCGTGAGTTTAGTAATTAAGAAGCACTGAAACATAAAGTTGTATTTTAATTTTATAATGAACTACAGTTTATGTTTTTAATTTTTTAAAATATTTAACAATCATTCAAAATAATTCAGTCCATGCTGTTTCTTAATTGTGTCTATAAATATTTTTCTTTCCTTCCCCTACAAGTCTTTGAATGGTCTTTAAAGAATCAGACCTGTAGACCACATAGAATCTCAGTCTAACACTGGAAGTAAGAGTCTGTTCTGTTCATTAACTTAAGCTACAGCTTTATTTCTAATGTTGTTAATGAAGTTAGTTTTCAAAAGTAGTGATGGAGAAGGCAATGGCAACCCACTCCAGTACTCCTGCCTGGAAAATCCCGTGGATGGAGGAGCCTGGTAGGCTGCCGTCTATGGGGTCGCACAGAGTTGGACATGACTGAAGTGACTTAGCAGCAATAAAATACTGTTATTTTAAGTTTTGCTTGTAGACACAGAACATAGAGTATGGAATGCAGGGTTTCATGAAGAATGACCTTGGTTAAGGCACAGGAACTTGCCTCTTTTGGAAGAAGTCCCTTATGTCATCTTGCTGTTTGATCGTGTGTAGTTTTCCCGCAAAGGCGATAATATTGGTTGACCTAAGTCTGCAAGGTACACAAGGTTTTCAAGGGAAACACAAGTTCATAAATTTTATTTCTCTTCTCTTTCATAATTTTAGTGTAAAGTATCTTTATTACCATTAAATTTTGAGGAGTTTAGCAGTTATTAATGCATATTTGGGGTCTTAATCATTTTCTAATGTATTTAATTATCCTTAGAAGACTTAATTTTTTGAAAGTGGCAATCATATCTTCATCTGTTTCATAATCCTTTTAGAACCTAACACAGGACCAATGCATAAATATAATAATTAATAAGTAACACTCATTTCAGTATCAAAAATATCTAGAATGTAATCACGAATCATTGGCTTAAACTGACATACATGCAATTTTATTGTTAACATTATTTATTTTATTTTAGAATTGCAAGTTGAGATGACACTATATATACTGACATAGCTTGCAGCTGAATTTTATCATTTATTGATTATAAAAGGCAATGTGCTATATACTTCACAAAATTTTCTTCAGCTTCTCATCACGTATTCTCTATAGTTAATTTTTCATTTTTAAGTTCATTTGACATACTTTACTCAGATTACCTCATTACATTTAAGAAACCCCTGATGGTGATATTGATGATCTAATATATGGCAGATCCTGGGTCATTATTATTTCATTTAGTGGTTATATATATAGACCAAGAGGGAATCTGAATATTGATTCAGAGAATGGCTAGTAACAATGATTTATGAACAAAGGATCCAGTATAGTTAGCTGAGTATAAGATTGCATCTCATGAGCAACATTGAATTTTTTATTTTCTGTTCGCATGAACAGTGATGAGACCATAATATTGTAGATATTAACATTAAAACGTTCTTTCCATGACTATTATGATTCATTGTTAATTCTATTTGATGAAATACTTAGGTTTGTAATTTGACTCATAACCAACTTCACAGGTATTTTGGTTCATAAGATTCATCTGTCCAGAATAATTTGTTAATTTATAACATATATTGTGAGTACTTAAACTAGCACTAAAAATGAATAAAATTATGATGGCTCACTGGAAATACTAAAAATTAACATTTAGCTATCATTACCTGAGGGATGTTAGTTTTACTTATGTAAACATTTTGAAAATCAACTCATTATTCTTTTGGTATTTCTTCACTTTCATAATCCCAAAATGACTTTGTTCTATTTCTATTTTTGATTCCAAAGGGAAAGATAATGAAACACACAAAGTGAGTAGGTTTATCTGAACTACTTAATTAGTGACAATAGTGATTGTAGACCATGGTCTTATATCCCAGTCCTGTTACTATTTACTGTCCTTGAACAGGTTAAGTATTCTCATTTTAAGGGAAATTGGGGATGATACTTTGTATTTCCTCAGGATGTTGTGAAGATTTCATGAAATAATATAAGTAAACTATTTAGTTTATCTGTGTAGTCTATCATTTTGGAGGAACCTAGCTATGTGCCGATGGCACCCCACTCCAGTACTCTTGCCTGGAAAATCCCATGGACGGAGGAGCCTGGTAGGCTGCAGTCCATGGGGTCGCGAAGAGTTGGACATGACTGAGCGACTTCACTTTCTTTTCACTTTCATGCATTGGAGAAGGAAATGGCAACCCACTCCAG
>NW_011494954.1:218722-248160 GCF_000754665.1 Bison bison bison | reverse complement strand
CTTTTCACTTTCATGCATTGGAGAAGGAAATGGCAACCCACTCCAGTGTTCTTGCCTGGAGAATCCCAGGGACGCGGGAGCCTGGTGGGCTGCTGTCTCTGGGGTCGCACAGAGTCGGACACGACTGAAGCGACTTAGCAGCAGCAGCAGCAGCAGCAGCTATGTGCCAGGCAATTGTAGCATTTTATTTAGAAAAGGTTATTATTGAGCTAAAATGTAATCTCCCTTAGGGTTAGGAGTTTTGTCTCTTTTGTTTCTTAGCACTTATCATGTGGTATATCCTGTTAATGTTTGCTGAGTGAATAGTTTAGCACCTAAGGAAAAATGTCCTTGTAATTATCCTTGATTGGAATTCAGGCTCTGCTACTTGCTAGCTGAGTGACTTCCAGTAATGGAATTTCTTTTCTGAGCCTCAGACTTCTGACTCTGACCTTTAAATATTGACCTTTATATAAGGGTTAGTGATATGTGTCTGACACAGTGTTTCTTTTGCATATTAGCATAGTAGGTGCTCACAGAATATTTCTGTCCATAGTACCTGTAATTTATATTCAATTCAAAAAAGTTGCATGAAATTTCCAGATAATTAGAAAGTTAAAAAATAAAATGTCAATTTTGGAGAGAACTGCTGTTTAAAAATAGCTTTCCCATTCCCCCAGATTGGGGAAAACACTAAATTCTACATTGTAGGTATACTATAATTTAACAATAAGTACAAAATATTTTAAACAAATGGATTTATGATTTTTCTTTTTTTGCTGGGGGAAGCCATCAACTTTCATGTTATATAAGGTAATATTTTGAACTGGGTTTGTAGCTTCATTTTTTTCCCTCTTCTTTTGAAACTTCATTTGCAACTTTATGTTCAGTCATAAAATGTCCCCTGCATTCGTTTGAAAATGACAGCCATTTGTTTTTATTATTTCAACTGGAAGCATTTTAATGAGAATGGCAGACTGCCCTGGTCTGTGCCTCCCAAGTGTCCTCAGGTACAAGCCTCTTTTGCCTGCTCAGCATGACTCCTAGATATTATGGCAGATAGCAGGTGTAATTTACTGGAGCGTTCCTGAACTCTTTTCTGCTGGTCCTCTGAGTCCTCTCATAGGAGAATCTGTGTCTTCACAATGCAGAAGACTCAATAAAGACCAAAAATGAATGTTAAGGGTACTTTAAAATAAATAGTTTAATGCAAGTACTGTATATTTGATACCAATATGTGCAGAAATGAATCAGAGAAAGATAGTGGCAACTAGTGTTTGGCCACATGGTTTTTAAATCCCTGTTAGCATTTCCAGCCCAGCCCTATCCTTGTGAAGGGAAAGAAAATAAACTCAAATGGAAAAGAACGTCAAAGGTCTGGAGTTAAAAAAAGACTTTTTGATTAGTGATAACAGGGGTTTACTTCTGCAGCTTACTGAAAGAAAACTCCCAAGGGTGTCCATGTTTTCTCTTCTATTTAAAAGAAGGGGAATTTCTGTAATTTATTTTTCATTTTCTAAATCTTTTCAGTGGGGGCAGAGTGGGTTGGTATCATCCTGTTGTTTTGGTAACTATAGTTTTTAGAAGAGCAGCTTTTATTTGCTAGTAAATTCTGTCCCATAATGATTATAATTTTATAGCACAAATTAGATTAGAAAGACTGATTTTGTGCAGAAATCTTTAGCTCTCATTTAGAGTTGACATACATTTAGTGCTTAGAATTTTATGCTTACCCAAAGCATTAATGTTTCATTTTACACAGCATTAGTACATGATATCAAGGATGGGTAACTTTGTTAGGTCTCCCGCTTAGATGGCTCTTTTTCCTGTTCTCATGCTTTTGGTTGTTTGGGCTTAATATCCAGTGTTCACAGTAGTTCAGTGTCCATGAGAAGAAATCAAAGATAAAGCTTTAGATATGAATCTTTATAGTGGCTGTGCACTTAATACGATATCAACCTCAGTTAACCATTTTTAGAAAAATTTAAGTTATCTTTTTTTTCCCCATTGATTTGAAGCGTGCTATATCCTGCTTCTGTCATTGAGCTTTTCAACAAATGGGTTTTATTTGTTCTATTTTTGCTAAATAGATGTCAACATATATAAAGTTAAGTATGATTTTTTTAGTAATGTAACATAAATACAGAGATACTAAAACTGATTAGTAGGATTTCTTAAATTTGCTGACAATTTAAGGCATAGGATATTTAATGCAGCTAATAAATTTAAGCAGGTTACTGTTACATGGCTATGGCTAACTATACATTTTAAGTAGTGTATAAAACATTGAGGACTGTTGGGATATAAACAGTGCTGAGGTATGCTCCTGGAAGTTGTTGTTGAGCTTTGGAAGGTTTAGTAGTAATGATGCATTAATTGACTTTTTACATGACAGAGTAGTAGGATACTTATAAAAAAAATCTTGACAGAGGTTTGCTAGACAGTGTCATGTAGTTATAGAAACAGGGTTAGGATGAAATTGTTTGAATTTTAAAGGATAAGGATAAGAAAAGAGTCATTCATAATTTAAGTAGAAATGTTCTATTTCAGTTTTTATTAAGAAATGTACTGCTGCTTAGCATTATGAGGGGTTTCATCTGTGCGCTATGCCTTCATACTCCCAATTTTTCCCTGAAGTTCTTGGGAAGGGTAAGAAAAAATTGTTTTTTTAATATGAGGAATCCCTTAGTCTTTTCTGTTTAAAGTGTAATAGCCTTTTCCTGGTTTTGTTCCTTGTTTTTGTTTTGCGTTGTGAAACACTTAATGAGCTGCCTTTTGCAGGTAATTATAGAGTTTGAGGGACAAGTCTGTTGGCTCCATTTATGCCAGTGAGAATCTTGTGGCTCCAGTTTGATTTAGCAGCAGTGTTTTGTTGGGACTAATTTCACTATGTTTGATTATTTGACAAACATTATATGACTAATATTTGATTATTTATTCATTCTGTCCTTAGCCAATTGTGGTCTGCTAAGTATTTCAATTTTCATTAACATTTTAAAATGGAAGGTTGTTTTTCATTTGAATCACAGCAGTAAAATCTTTTGATTGTTTTCAAAATTGCATTTAAAGCTTGAACTTTTGAAAATAATTTTATTTGATGTGAAAGTGGCTGTACGTAGTAGAATGAGAATAATCAATTTGATATTCTTTTACTCATTGAACAGACAGATGGATGGACTTAAGCTTTATTTGTGTGGGAAAAAAAGCCATAAATTTGTTACATTTTGGAATCTCTTTCTGTTAGAAACAGTCATTTATACTGTCTTATAATTGACTAGAGTGTGTTTTTAAAATTGTGTTTCACATTTAAATCTCAAGAATACACTGAAATTTTAGTATAGTTAAATCAGTTCATAAAATGTTCTATCCTGGCCAGAGACCACAAAAGAGGTCTGGCTTGTGTGGTTTCCTCCTCCTTTTCCCTTAACTAACAGAGGTTTTCCTATCTTGGCAGCTGTTTCCTACAAAGCAGTCATCAGTCCCTGATTTCTTCCTTCTATTTCTTCCCACAAACAAAGACTCTTTCAAATAGCCAGTGACCAAAGACACACTGATCTTGAGTTGCTTGAAGAAAGTGGAAACGTGTTCAAGAGTTGTGCATGTAGGCAAGCAGCCCATATGCATTAGTTCATTGAGATAAAAGTACCTATTACAGCCAAAATCTGGATAGTCAGAATTCTTTGCTTGAACTGGGAGCATTCCAAAGGCTGACTTAATTACTGCAAGTAACATTAATGCACCTCTTCCACATATTAATATTATTCTAATTGCTTGATACAATCATTGACCAGTCTGTGGCATTTAAGAAACTGTTCATGATTGGCCTTTTAAATGTGACAGGCCATGAAATTATCTGACTTCTCTCTGTGCTTTATATAAAATAGCTTGCAGTTTTAAGGCAGGTACTTTGTACAGCAATTGTAAACGAAACATTTACTTTCAGTTTTGTCTTCTGAATATTCTTTGGGAGCTCAGAGTGAAAAATGAATAGAGAGCCAGCTGGTTTTGCAGGGTTGTATGCCATGTGTTCTCTATCAGATTAATTTTGATGTATCTTTTTTCTTTGTGTATTTTTGTCATATTGAGGAGGAAGCTTGCTTTTCCTTTTGTTACTGTTTTATTTCTAAGAACATCTGAGGTGTTCTTAGAACTAGGTAAGCCAGTTCTGATTCCTTTCATTATGATGCCTAATTTTGTCTTAACAGGTTTTAGAGAGAGCTGAAAAAATAGGTTGGTTATGGATCATGGAGTGTATATAGGGAAACAGCTTTATCTCAAACTATAGGCATGATAAAATAAACTCATTATAGACTGTCTTGCTAATTCCTTTTGTAGTTCTATGAATCTTCATATATAAACACTAGATAATAGCTTCCGATTAATTTTTTATGTTCTTTCTGGTATGTTTGTTGCCAAAGCAAGATAGTGACTTTATAGCTTGATCAGTGTTCCAAACCATTTAGAATCTGACTTTTTTTCCATTGAAGTTACATTGTAGGAAACTGATAATAGAATATAGTGACCTGCTATAATAGAATCACATATGGTGCATTAAAGGGTTTCCCAGGTAGCTCAGCTGGTTAAGAATCTCCCTGCAATTCAGGAGACCCTGCTTCGATTCCTGGGTGGGGAAGTTCCTTTGGAGAAGGGATAGGCAACCCACTCCAGTATTCTTGGGTTTCCCTGGTGGCTCAGCTGGTAAAGAATCCACCTGTAATTCGGGAGACCTGGGTTAGATCCCTGGGTTGGAAAGATACCCTGGAGGAGGACATGGCAACCCACTGAGTATTCTTGCCTGGAGAATCCCCATGGCCAGAGGAACCTGGAGGGCTGCAGTCCTTGGGGTTGCAAAGAGTTGGACACAACTGAGTGACTAAGCACAGCAGCATGATGCATTAAGCAGGTAGCAAATTCAGAATACCTTAACTGCTGTGAAATAAAAAGCTCAACATTATCTAGGGGAAATTTGTTTTTTTACATTTTCTTTATGCTTTAGAGATAGCATCTAAATAATGTAAGAGTTCATTTTGAGTTATAGACACGACCTCATAATGTGGGTAGGTATACCCATCACTGCTTCACTTAAAAAAACCATTTGCAAAAGGTTAAGGAGAGCTTGGGAAGACTTTACAGGAAGAATTTGTAATTTCTTTCCACTCAGATGCTAGATGAGGAGGCTGGCTCTGTTTGGGAACTGCCTTCATAGTGTGTATATTGTAAGGCTGGTATTTATGGTATTTACTCTGACTCCTCATGCTATGCTGCTACTGCTACTGCTAAGTCCCTTCAGTCGTGTCCGACTCTGTGCGACCCCATAGACGGCAGCCTACCAGGCTCCCCTGTCCCTGGGATTCTCCAGGCAAAAACACTGGAGTGGGTTGCCATTTCCTTCTCCAATGCATGAAAGTGAAAAGGGAAAGTGAAGTCCCTCAGTTGTGTCCGACTCTTCATGCTATGCTAGAAAGGAGTAAAACACTGCAGTAGAACCTAGCAAATAATCTGGTTTCATGTGACCCTGGGAACGTGGACATGCTGATTAAATCACACCTGAGTTGGTTTTTTCCTCTTCAGTTGAAAAACTGGGCACTTAAAGGCTAGTTAGAATTAGACTTGGCTCTTCGTTTTAGTGATGGTGATGCAAATTTGGAGATATATAACCATTATGGTCTAGATTTTTATTTGGGTCCAGTGGATGGGTTAAACTACTCAAGGACATGGGTTTGACCTTACTAAGTTTTGCTGTAAGAAAAACTCATATATGAAAATCTAAAACCTTAAATATTTAAGAGACAATCACATTATTAAATGATTTCTATGAATAACTAGCAGTCAGATAAATAACAGTTTGCAGTGTAGTGTTTGGAATGCCATAATTATAAAAGCTACAACCATATATTAAAAATTGTACACCCTTGAGTAGAAAAATAAACTGTTTCATTATATCTGTAATCTACTTTACTAGATAATAGGATAAAATAGTAGATAATACTGCTGTTACCATCACTAGAAGCAAAGTATATGTATTTATGAAATTTTGTTGCAGGTATTGTATTAATATATTAAAGCTGGTAAAAAGACTACTACATGACATTGAAAGACAGTTATTTATTCTGGAATAACTTTAATCTTTCCAAGAAAAGTTCATCTTTGGGAATTTATATAACTACTATGTGCATTCATATGTTTTGATTACCTTTAATTTGGGGGGCTTTGTTTTCAGAATGCTGTTGAATATAGAATCAAAATATATGGCTTTTTTTATGCTTCAGAGAAGGAGGGAAGAAAGGTTGGAAAGAGGGGAGTTGTGGCTATTGTTTTTTCATTTTTTGTGACATTGTAGGATCATAGAGTAAATGATGGATTTGTTTGTTTTTCAGATATGAGGATCAATGATGCAGACTGCTGGGTTCGATGAAGCTGGGCATTTATAACTAGATTCATTAAGGAATACAAAGAAAATATTTAAAGGGATCAATAATGGTGTCTTCTGGTTGCAGAATGCGAAGTCTGTGGTTTATCATTATAATCAGCTTCTTACCGAATACAGAAGGTAAGATACAGTTTAAATTTTTACTTTTTAAGTTCAGGAAAACTTAAAATAGTCAATCTTTTTATATATATATAGGAGTGACTAGAATGAATATTTTTTATTATTTTAGAATTAAGCATTAAATAGATTTCCTGAATATCATATTCTTTTTCTGATGATTGAATTAGTTTTTTACATAGCTGTGTATTATAGAAAGTGCTAGAAGTCTAAATTTATATTTTACATATATTTATAAATATAATCATTATAAATAGTCCTGAGAGAAGAAACCAAAAGCTTTGCTTTGGTATATAGTTTACATTTATTGATTGACTAAATTTTTCCAATAAAATTGAAAATATTTCATGATAACTCTTTCATTTCATCTTTAGTTTTGTCTGCTTCTTAAGTGTGTGGTCATTGTTCTAAAACTTATAAATAATTTTTTTTAATTTTCTGGAAAAAGGTGTTTTTTATTAGTTCTTCCTTTCTCATGTTATCTTTTTGAAGGTAGACCTGATTTTTGAAGAAAAGAATACACTTAGAGGGTTAATTAACTAATTGAAACCATAGTTACTATATGGATTTTCTGGTATCCATTATTTTTTTAATGTTACATATTATTTCCATGTGAAAATGACGTTCTTTCAGGTGCTTTTTTACAGAGTAGGTCTGAAGTTAATGTGGCGCTAAAATATGTTAATTTTATGGCTAGTTGGTAGTGGTAGTCATTGTATTCAGTATGGAAAATCTGTGAAAGAAATGTACAATCTCTGAGAAATGTATGTAAAATGTAATGGATTTTTTGTCACAATTAAGTATTCTTGAAGAAAATGTCTTAGAATTTTAAAATTGGCTTTATATGTACTTTTAAATGGTCCCATCCCATTTATACCTATTAACAAAATAGTAGGTAGGGAAAAAAGAGGCATACTATCAACTAATAGATAGTAGATTATAATTCCAATGTCTTTGTAATAAGCTTCAAAATGTTACCAGTTTTCTGTTCTAGCCCCTACTTTCAATATATTGATATAACTTAATATAATTTAGATAAATAACAAGTTGAGAAAAAT
The DNA here is from genome assembly GCF_000754665.1 of Bison bison bison. NCBI lineage: Eukaryota > Metazoa > Chordata > Mammalia > Artiodactyla > Bovidae > Bison > Bison bison. The sequence continues at coordinate 240,576 of NW_011494954.1, read as the reverse complement.
TTTTAAATAAGAACTTTTGTGTTCAGGAAGTAAATAATGCTCACCTGGGTTTAAGTCACACATGAAAGTTGCAAATGGGTTAGTATTTTATTTTCAGAAGATATTGCTCTTTACATCAGAATTGAAAGATACATCAAATCTAACATTAAAATGTAGTGTCTGAATGAATAGTACTGTAATGATAAACAATGAGCAGAAACTGAGTTAATATCAATCTCTGGCTTGAAATTATGAAAATCTTGTGTGTCATGTATAATTTTGCATCTGTTTTTGGAGGGGGGACACTAACTGAATTCGTGCTGTTATATTTGAATGTTTTCATACATTTAAAAAGTGTGGATCAGTGGCTCATTAGTCCACATAATAAAAAAATTTCCAATCAAAATAGAGACCACTTTACTGACACAGTTGGTTAACTTAGCAGGGGGCTAGCAAACTAGTGACTTTTTCATGAGATACTGCAGTTTTATTTCTAGTGTCACCTATTAGGTCAGGATTCATATCTGCTGTTAAGAGAATTTCATTTTTTGGCACATGAGGCCAGGGGGTGTTACTTTTGAAGCAGTTCCCTCCTACAGGTAAAAAGAACCTGGGAGGAACCCACACTGCTACCTGCGAGAGCAGACACAGTTACTGCGCACCGCACTGTTAACAACATTGTTCAGGGGTCACGTGGTTTTGTCTTAGAAAAAGTTTTATGTGACGTGATAGACCTGTTTTGCCAGCCAGCAGATAATGCTCTATGAACACCTATAGAGAAAACCTATCAAAGTTAGGTATGAGAGCACAGGAAAGAAGATATAAAATTAACCTTTTAGCCATTGAGTTTCTTTGGGTCCCTTATGTGATTGTTACCTTTTTAGATCTTACAGAAATGAGCACTTTTTGTGTCAGCTCCTGAATCTTTGCTGATAAACTCAGATAAGGCTTTTAGGTGGTTTCTTTCCTCCTTCCTCATTTATTGCGTGACTAAATTTGAGCCAGTTGTTTAGGGTTCAGACATATGCAAGGCACGGTCCCTTCTCTTGAGGAGTTCGTGGTCTTGTGCGGGGGTCTAAACCTCAAATAACTCCTGGAGGTCTGCAGTAGGCAGGAAAGTGCTTGCGGGGGGACCCATGATTGCCTTTCCAGTATTTAGCCTGCTTTTGCCAATCTTCCGATTTTTCAGTAGAAACCAGACATTAGATTTTTAAGTAGTAGCAACTAATTTAGACTAAAAAAAAAAGAAAAAGCCTGTGTATTGTGTTCAGCCAGGGACCGTGCCTTCCTTTTCAAGGCTTTCTTTTCTTCTGTTTAGAGAAGTGTTTTACCTTAGTATTTGATTTTAAAGACTTAACATAATTTTAGATTTGTTTGACATGTCTGTATATGAAAGGTTAATTTCCACATATGCAAGAAGGAATTACATATTTGTTCTCAGTCCAGGCATATATTATAGTTAGGTCATGTTTTGTGTGCATGTTAAAGAACAGATCACTAAGCTTATTTTTGTGTGTTTTACCATGGTAAAAGCTAATTGTATAAAGGTTTAGTTGTTAGAATTAGCTTATCTTACATTGCTATCTGTCTCCATTTTTTTATAAGCTACTATTTAATAGAATAAAGTTTCATCCATTGAAATTTACTGATTTTTGCAAAGTAGGAACAATATTTTATTGTTTATCCTTCCAAGTCTTTCCTGTGTATTTTTGAAAGTTATGTTTAAAATTTTCAAGAAAAATGATTATAAAAAAAACAGAAAATACTCTGAATTTTTTTTAGAATTTATTTTACTCCCAGAGAACTAACCTCAGGCCTTTCAAAAATCAGTTTTGTTGTGCTTTGGTTCTTTTGGCCAGTTTTTATAAGACTAGTAACCCACTGTGGAATCATGTATCAGTAAGTAGGAAAGTAAATTGAATTTTTGTGTCCTGGAGAATTAAATTATGCTATATAATGGAGCCCTAGCAAGTATAAGTCAAGATATATGAAGGCTTGCGAAAGTGACAAGTTACAAATAATAGCAGTTCTTCAGCAAAGTAGACAATATGGATATCAGGTTGAGTTCTTTATGCAGTGAGTATGTAATTAGATTTTATTAGTTGAAATTTTAATTAACTCATTAAATTGTTGCTTATCCTTATTTCAGAGAAACTATTATGCCAGGTATAAATGCCAGATATGCCAGATAGAGCTTCAAATATTTATATACATACATACATATATATGTATATATACACACACACCTTAAGGAAATTTAAGAACATAGCTGTAGAAGTAGTATCTTAGAAGCTTTTATATTTTAAATTTTCTAAGAACATTTTACAGTGACTTTTGTGTTAATGATGTCTCAGGAAAAAATGTTTGGCTGTAGGATACAGTTAGGTGGCAGGAAAAAAGTTGATCTAGGGGTCACATATGAATTTTAAAAACCTGGTTTTGCCCATAAATATTTTTTCAGACCTCTATTTATTTATTCCTTTTAATCTTTCATTCTTTTATTGGTTGTTGCTGCTGCTAAGTCACTTCAGTCGTGTCCGACTCTGTGCGACCCCATAGACGGCAGCCCAGCAGGCTCCCCCGTCCCTGGGATTCTCCAGGCAAGAACACTGGAGTGGGTTGCCATTTCCTTCTCCAGTGCATGAAAGTGAAAAGTGAAAGCGAAGTCGCTCAGTGGTGTCCAACCCTCAGCGACCCCATGGACTGCAGCCTACCAGGCTCCCCCGTCCATGGGATTGTCCAGGCAAGAGTACTGGAGTGGGGTGCCATTGCCTTCTACATACATATAATGAGCTGTTCAGAATTTATATTTACACACACACAGAAAAGTCACCTTCACAAAGGCAAGGATCTTTTTTGTTGTTCATCGACATGCAAGTGACTAGAACAATGCCTGACTTATGGTAAGCACTCTATATCCATCACATGAATAGCATAAATCTTTAAAGAGGGTCATAGTCTCAATAGTTGAAAGCTTTAAACAGTTGTAATAACAGAGTGATAAGTGCCATGATGGTGATATTTCAGAAGCGTTGGGATAAAGTGTAGTTGAGTGAGTATGTATGTGTCTGGAAATGCTTCTAGCCTGAAGTGATGTTGATTCTCGAACTGAATCTCAATTTGGGCTGAACAAGCTTGGTAAAGACAATCGTGAGCATGGCAGTAGAGAAAAACAACATAGAGAATAGCATGGATGTGGAATAGAGTACTGCAGTGGTGCTTAAACTTGAGGAGCAGATGAATCACCTAGAAGTTCTTGGGTGGGGCCCACGTATTTGCATTTCTGACAAATTTCTGGGATGAGGCTGATGTTGCTCAGCATCACAGTTAAGAACCACTGTGATAGTATATGTGTATGGGTGGTTGAGGTGAGGTATATGGCAACATGGGTGTGGATATAAACTAACTTTAAAAGGTTTTTTCAGAAAAAGTTATGATTTAATTCACTGTGATTCAGAAGTGGTAACCAGTTATCTATACATTTTCATATGATTCTTTATCCTTCTGATCAGCCTCCTTGGGCATAATTTTAGGCTTCAAAAGGGGATTTTTTTTTTTTTTTCTCTTTTTAAACTTTGTACTGAGAAAGAAAACAAGTGGAAAATTGACTTGAGATTGAAAATTTCAGCAAGGTACATGGGGATTTGGCTGTATCACTCCTATTAAACTAACTCCCATTAAATTAATAGGAATTGTACAGCATATCTGTGTTCACTGCATGGCAAATATCATCTTATTTTTTTAATTTGCAAATTATGTAAGTTAACACTGATTTGAAACAAAGCATTTTTTAAAATGTTTTTATTTATATTTTTAGTGCAGATGAATGTGATTTTATTCCTTAAGAAAGTATCTAGCTATATTGGTCTTAGGACACTTTAAATATTCTTTATTGTGTTATATGTGTGCAGGGTTAATTTATTTGCAGCAGATTTCTTCTACATAAGTAGTGATATAATTCTGTATCAAAAATATAAATATAATTAATGCCACTTACATACTATATTAAGTTCCTCCGATCTTTTAAAAACCAAATGCTGCAGAGTACTCCTACTAGGATTTTACCAGTTCTGATTATGACTCAAAATTTAAAAAAAAACAAAATATTAATCTATTTGTTGGAAACAGTGTCCAAATATGCATATTTAATATACATGGAGATTAAGTTCTAGTGCTCGGTTGTTGATTTTTTTTCTTCTTACTTTTTCTTCTCATTTTCCACTTTAAGATTAAGCCTCTCTTGCTTCTTTTTCCAGTATTTGGAAAAGGTTAATTTGTCCATGATCTCTGTTGATTCACTAGTAAGTCTATTACTGGTGGAAAAGTGTTATAAGTCAGTGTGTTACACACAACAGCCACGCAACATACCTCTATAAAACTCTATTGCTTGGCTGTTTAAGTTTTTTAAACTTTTGTGTTCTTACTGGAAAGACTGCATCAAAGATTTATTTGTTTAATTTATTTAATAAATCTTTAAATTTATTTAATAAATCTTTAATTTATTTAATAAATGTATTATGAAGTAATTTGCTAAAAAGTAAAGTGGTCATAAATTTGTCCATACAAAAGTGAATTTTTGTAATATTGATTTTATATTCACATTAGACATTTATCACAGCTCTTGTTACAGTTTGAAATGATCAATAGTATATTAAAGGCGGCTTAATTAAAAGCATAGGAGGCATATAGAGCACCTTAATTTTGCTGAATGGTAATTGTGTTCATTCCTCTGAAGTAATTTCAGTTTTGATGAATCTCTTGCCTCATTTTTGGAATTAATACACCTTTTCACTTTTTTATGTACTGTGGTATTAGAGACTAAGATAATATAAATGATTGAGCACATATGAGTATTAATGTAGAGCCGCTATTTCTCTAAGAACTATTTATCTGACACGTTACTAAGGGAGTGTCTTACTGAAACATATGCTTGGTACCCTATGGTACTCTTTATTTTCTTTTCACCTCCTACAATGACAGAGAATGACATATGACAGCCGTGCAGTCTACATTTATTAGACATCAATGTGGATTAGTGAATATCTCATGACATCTTTCAACCCTTTTCTTGAACTCCTTTGTCAACTTGAGAGAAGTGATTCCAGGAGAATACCTAGCCTTGGCCCTGGGATCTTTTGGTAAGGCTGAGAAGGGAATTCCATATCAGAGCTTTAGAGCTTTAGGAACCAAAACAACATTTATAATCCTTCCTTAGCAGCATGGGACTCTACTGAATTTGACTTTTATGTTCACCATTATTCTTGCTTTGAGGGTTTATTTTTCTTAAGTTTTCCCCTTCTCCTGAATACATTCTCACTGAGAAAGGATAGAAAATAAGAAAGTTAAGAATTTAAAACTGTTCATAATTCTAGGACCTAAATATAACTAACCACCATATAGTTCCCTTTGTTTCCCCCAACACACATGATAAAACAAAATTACAATGTATAAAACAAAATTAGGTTCTTCCTTTCCATATACTGATTTTCTACTTTATTATCATAATTTGTATTACCTTGTCATTATATATTTAGATAAAAGATTTTAACAGCTGCATTGTAATTTATCGTGTATATGTCAAAACTGATTTAATACTCCCTATCTGTTGGCCATTTGAATGAAATTTCTTTTAAGTAAATTAAATATCTATATCTTTTTCATCATATTTGCTCATTTTCTGGGAGTGAATTTCTAGAACTCTGATTATTATATCAGGCATGTGTACATATTCCAAACTAGTTTTTGGAAAGGTTATGCACATGTTCACTTTGATTACTAATCTGTGAAATACCAGTTTATGTGCTTTACTGGCATTGATTTACATTTTTAAAAGAATTAACAGTCATGTAAAAAAAAAAGAAATATTGTAAGTTAAATTTGCAATTTGAGAGATAATTGTGAGGACAAAAACATTTTATATGTTTTTTTTCCATTTTATATGGGTTTACTTATTGACGGATTGTAATTTTGATGTAAATTTTTTGTTAATTACCTTTCCCAATTTTTCTATTTATGTCGTTATAGGTATTTTTATTTTTTAAACTCTTTGATGATACCATTTTGTCATTTTTATTATAAAAATTGTATTTGCCTTTTAATTCGTATTGCTTAATTTTAAAAGAAAATTTCAAATAGAAGAATTTTATAAAATAACACTAGCCACAGATTTAACAGTTATCAGTATTTTACTTGATTTGCTTTATTTATCTCTTTTTCCAACTTTTTGATGTTTAGCTCTTTGCTTCTGTGAAGTCTTACATTATTTTTCCACTTAAAAATCTTGAGATTAAATGTTTATTCACTTGTATTTCCCTGTGTTTCTTAAATGCGTTTATTTAAAATTTTAATCATTAGGAAATTACTTTGTTATAAGGTGAGAGCTAAGGTTTCAGTTAATTTTGAAGGGAATAGACTAATATTAAATCATTTGAAATCAATCAGATTTTAACTAACAAAGTAGATGAATTTGGGACATACCCAAATTAAAAAATGGTAATGGAAAATAGTTTTTAAAAAAAGGAGGGAAAAACATAATTTATATTTACACAGATTGAACTATGGATGAAAATGTTAATGTTATGATTCCAATAATAATGCTACTGAAATGATTTGTTTTTGCATAGTCTGTTTAATAAAGTTTGTTTTTAAGGAATTTTTCCTGTTAAATTGAGAGAAAGCGAGACTGGCAAGCAAAAAATAGGACATTAGTGATTAAAATACTTTTTGAAATACCCTGTAGTGATAATCTTTATTTTGAGAATTTTAGAATATCAAGAAACACAACAATTTTATGGAAACAATAGAGGAATTCAGATAAAGTAGAGTTTTGTTTTGCATATAAGGATTTAATCAAAAAAGATTAAGTAAAATTCCCTTTTATTTTGCTGGCTATTTATAGAGCATTTCTTATATCGCTGTATACCTGTCTATCTAATGTGTGTGTGTGTCTGTATTAATCATTAGTTCTCTCTCCACTTACTGATTTTTCTTTTTCTCTTTGTAGTACTAAAATCTAAACCAAGCAGTACATATGCCTGATACTAAATTTAGGTTTTGATTAGAATCAGTATAATAGGTTAGTAAGAGTGTCCAGGACTTAATAACTTAGTCAAAGACAGTAAAAAGGGTTGATGGGGCATTGCTGTTGGTAGTGGGGAGAGAGCTCTTTGTTGGATTTTAAGCGACCCACTTGTATATGACAGAATGCTGTGGTGAGGTGGTTGATGGTGGCAGATTGATTCAAAAGTTGTAAGTAAAGTGAAAGAGACATGTGGTGCAGGTTAAGTGCATTCTATTGTTTAAAGAAAGTACTTTTTATAATTTTCTTTTTTGACTGTTTGTAGTGAAAGTGAAATTCACTCAATTGTGTCTGACTCTTTGCAACCCCGTGGACTATACACAGTCCGTGGAATTCTCTAGGCTAGAATCCTGGAGTGGATAGCCTTTCCCTTCTTAAGGGGATCTTCCCAATCCAGGGATAGAACCCAGGTCTCCCTTGCAGAAAGAAGGGAAATGGGATTCAGTGCTAGGACAGGAAGACTCATCTAGGAAAGGAGAATGTATATTTTGATACAAGGAGAGGAAGGTTCAGGAAGGGATGTGTACAGGAGAAGAAATGTAAGGGAGGTCTTGCTGGATGTTTTTAATCTTCTTTATACTAGTGCTCCTCAAAATTTAAATCTACATATAAATCACTTTGTTGTTTTGTTGATCAGGTGTGTCTGATTCTTTATGTGTGATGTCTTAGTTGCTCAGTTGTGTCCAACTCTTTACCACCCCATGAACCATAGCCCGCCAGGCTCCTCTGTCCCGGAGGATTCTCCAGGCAAGAATAATGGAGTGGGTTGCCATGCCCTCCTCTAGTCTAGGGGATCTTCCCAACCCAGGGGTTGAACCCAAGTCTCCCACATTGCAGGCTAATTCTTTACCATTGAGCCAGCAGGAAATTCCTTAATTCACTTGGAGAAACTGTTAATATGTAGATTCTGATTCAGGAATCTGGAATGGTCCTTGAGAATCTGCATTTCTAATAACCTCCCAGGTGATCTTGAGGCTGATGATCTGTGAGAGGACATCTGGATCAAGGAGTTTGAAGTATTAAAATATTTAGAGAATCAGGTTTTGCATGACACTGATTTCTACCTTTGCAAATTGAAGTTTGTTTCTTACCTTACTTAACAGCACAGTTGAAATATTAAAATATTAGCACTTTCAGTTTTATAATTCATTTTATTTAAAAAAGGAACTAAGCTACCTTGGAACTTTCTACTGAACTTTTCTGCATTTTGTTACACTTTTAGACCTATTTTGTATGCTTTCAACTGACCTTTTATTTGATGATTTGTATTGAAAAATCCCTGAGTAACAATGCAGTTTGACCCTTTCTCCCTGATATTTTCCTCTATTCCCCATTGATCTGGCCTACTTTCATTCTGTTACATGGAAGCATCATTTTAATAGCATTATACTATAATTGTTATTACTTAAAGTAGCATTATAAAGTCAGGTATTACAAAGTGTATATTATTAATTCATTTAGGAAAATTTTATACTTTACTAACTTTTCAAAGTCAACATGTTTCAAACTAAGAATTGTCATTTTCACTTCAATATTATTACCTTGACATGTTAATACCACAAAAGTAAGGATGTAAACCTATTGAAAAGAGTACTGAATGTAAACTTGTTATCAAAAACAGCTCACTTAAGATCATCTAATGGTTTTTCCATTTTGTAGTATTATGTATAATCAAAGCTTTTATTTCTTTATTTTAATTTTATTTTCTTTTCCTGTCAGAGATAAAGTTACTCATCTAATTTATTTTGGCTTTATGATAATACAGATCACAAATTACATTTATTTATTCATGAAGTTCATTAGGTTCATTAGCTTTTTAAAGCCAGATAAAAGGTAAGTGCACAGCAAATTTTAAACAAAGAGAATTCTATATAGGATTTTAGAGATCAAAATAGTTTTACAAAATTTTTTGGTGGAATTGAGGAATTTTAGACTTAAAATCACAACTTGGAAATTAGTTAGTAGTGTAAATGTTTTTGGTTTGCTAATGAAGAAACAGTCCTGCCAAGATTGTTCTTTTGCCAAACTCTAGTTATTGCCAGTCCATTTTTCTTTTTGTGGAACTTAATATTTAGCCTCAGATCATTGGTGTATTTTTTTAACTCATGAGGTTGTCATTCAGAATATTTCAGAAATACCTGAAAGTATATTGCCTACATTGTTTAACTTGATGAAGATAAAAAAAAAAAATCGCTTATTTCAGAGCTCTTCAAATTGTTACTATTGCACATTAAAACCTGTACTGATTGACTTTATTTTGAAGTATAAATAACTTATTACAGAAGGACCAATCTTGCTAACTCTCTGCAACTTTTAGATAATCTTCAGAAGTTATACAGCCACAGGCATACTTTTCTTATAAAAATGTCATTATTTCTCTTTAAAAGTACAAACGATTATTGAAAATGATTAACTACCCAGAACTCTGAAAAACTGAAAAAGCACAGTAATAATTTAAACTTTCACTGTATTTATCGCTTGACACTGATTAGCAGTCTTTTGGAAAGCTGAGGCATGCCTTTGCAGCCCCTCCTTCAGGTATGGGTTTTAGACCTTATCTTTTCCCTTTTGTTTCCTTAGGACAGGAAGCTCATTTAATCCTTAGCTTTGTTTTAGAGTTTCGGCAAACAGAGACTATCCCTGTCAGCTTTCAAAAGCTCTTACTTTTGTTGCAATAATGGCACTCAGTGTAGATTCTGGGATCCTGCTTTATTTACCAGAAAGCTTACCTTTGAGAGCTGCCACATCATTCTTTCAAATTGTGTTGTTAATTGACTGATAGCAAAGATTGAGTGGAAAACCTTTAGTGACAAAAGATTGGATATAGGTGTGACTCTAGTCTAAAGGCTGGTGAATCTTTGCTTCTTGATCCCATTTCTATTTGTTCTAAAATACTAAATACAGACTAAAAGAACAAAGTACATTTAAAAGCATTCAGAAATGTTAAGCAACAATAAAACTCCATAACCATTTAAATGGCAGCAGCTGACTATTTGAATTAACTTTGTGTTTGGCTTAATTTGGGGCCATAATTATTCCTAACTTACACGTGAGTAGATTTCAATTATAATATCCTATAGGGATTTGTAGCTAAGGCAACTAAAAGAATCATTTTACATAAAGTACTTTTGTTCAACTGATTAGGCAGGTTAAAATGTAATGATGTAAAATTGAAACCCTTCTGACAAGGTCCAAACAAATGTTTCTAGAAAATTTGTTAAAAAAAAATTAACTAATTTTAATTTTAAATAACATTTTGGTCTTTTGGGAAGATAGACTTCATTGTAAAACATATAGACAGACACTGATGTGTCTTAAGATTACATGTTTTATGAAGTAGTGAAGAATTGAAGACATGGACAGATATGTCAATGGAAATATTCCTAAGTAATGTTTATTTGCTTTCTAATCCTTGACATGTAGTTCGACAGCTTGAAATACATAGATTTAGAAGAAAAATACAAATAAATAACTTAAATGACCAGCACCTCTTCTGTATCTTGGAATGCATTTCAAGATGCATTTCAGATCGGAGACTCATTTATAAATTTGAAATGCTATATACAAGAAGTGCAAGGGTTCAGGAATAGTTGACATTGTGCTGCAGTCATAGATACAACCCATATTTAACTTCTCTTTTTAAATACATTCCCTACTGCAGAGCTCACAGTAATTTTGAACACTTTTTCCGGACTGAAACCACTTTATGACTATTAATGCTAGATGATACTTTGGATCCTTACTAATCTATATTATAGAGCAAAGTATTAAGAAAGTGTTTGTTGGCATCAGTAAGATAATTTTTAAGCTTAACAATTAACATTTCATTAGTCTCAGCTGTTTAATGTTAGTCTAGCATAGTGAAGAGAATTTAGAACCAGCAGCTCTGTTCTCATTCTATCTTCTCAGGTTCCCTGTGTCATTTATCCTCCAAGCCCTCAATTCCTCTTTATCCTGTCTCTCCTCCCCTTCTTTACCCTTTCTTTCAGTTTATGGCACCTGCTGCCGTTAAAAAAAAAAAAAAAAATCATTGTCAGTGTATCTTAATGTATATAGTGTGATACTTTTCAGCTGCCAAAACCATAACAGCACACATTTCTACTATATTTAGAGTTTACTCACTTGTTTTTCTAAATTGACAAGAGAAAGCAAAGCAAAGAGGGAGGGAGACACACAGAGACAGCAGAGTAAACTTGGAAATGCTAAATAAAAAAGAAAGAAATTTAACTTAAATCTAGGCAGGTTTATTTTCCATATACTTTTATATGACCATATTTTGAAGAACTATTGATATTATGTATAGGCAATTAAGTTAAATGTTATATGGGAACTGTGCTTATAAAGTACTATTGTTCTGGAGAATTCCATGGACAGAGCAGCTTGGCCCGCTACAGTTCATAGGGCTGCAGATTCAGACACAACTGTTAGTTGAGCAACTAACACTTTCAGTTTTTGAACATCTATGTTAGTTGTTGTCTTTACATGCTATATGTGTATTATTCAGTTGTCAATTCTATGACCAGTTTTTCATGGAGTTAAAATCTAAAAAGTGTAGCATATAATTTAGACTTTGACTTCAGAGTGCAGTTTTCCTCCTGTAGCTTCAGCCAATCTATATTACTAATAATTCCTTAAAAACAATGCCAAGATATTCCAGCCTCCTGGCTATTCATTCTCATTTGTTCTTTAGGGAACTTTTGGAAGCTGGTACCTCTAAAAGGAGACTTTTTCTAATTTAAACAGGAATTCTCTGAATTTATATAGCAGCACAGTTCAGTAGACGAAGTCACTAGTTACAAGTCGTTATTGAGCCCCTGAATGATTAATACAAATAATGTGTCTGGAAAGATACATTTTTATTTTATTTAAATGTTTGTTAATTTAAAATAGCCCCAAGTGGCTAGTGGCTACTATACTGCACAGAACAGTTTATAGTTCTTTTCTTTGTTCACATATGGGGTTTTTTTTGGGGCGGGGGTCATTTCTTACATCTTTTTATGTTTTGGAGAATTCCTTGAAGTCAGGGACAATGTTTTACCTATGTATTATTTATTTTCCATAGTGGAAAAATATTTCAACTAGTTGGGAAGTAATCAGGGAGTGTTTGTACTAAAGCAGTATTTAAAAAACATGTTTCATGCATGGTATAGCAGTTTTACTATTTATCACTGAAACCAGTGTGGTGAGTTTGTGAATATGGCAAAGAATTACATAGCTGTACCCATAGTATGTGGCTTGTAGGAATGGAGTTTTTGGGATTAACAGCTGAGTATAAACCCTAGTTGCTCACAGAACCCTCAGTTCTTAGATGATTTTAAATTATCTGGATAGTAATAACTTTCATCTAAGTCAGCTCATGGTGGCCTCTCTTCTCTAAGTGGAGCATCCCTCTCAAAATCCGGGGATTCCTTGATAGCTCAAACAGCTCAAAGAGTTTGCCTGCCATGTTGGAGACTGGGTGTGATCCCTGGGTCAGGAAGATCCCCTGCAGAAGGAAATGGCAACCCACTCCAGTATACTTGCCTAGAAGATCCCGTGGATGGTAGAGCCTGGTAGGCTATATACCGTGGGGTCACAGAGTTGGACATTACTGAGCAACTTCACATTCACTTTTCACTTTCACTTCTCAAAATCCATTGATGAACCCAGCTAATATTGCCATTTGCTTTCTATGGTTTGAGAGCTTTCAGTTCAGTTCAGTCTCTCAGTCATGTACAACTCTTTGCGACCTCACGGACTGTAGCACACCAGGCCTCTGTGTGCGTCACCAACTCCCAGAGTTTACTCATGTCCATTGAGTCAGAGATGCCATCCAACCATCTCATCCTTTGTTGTCCCCTTCTCTTCCCGTCTTCAATCTTTCCCCGCATCAGGGTCTTTTCCAATGAGTCAGTTCTTTGCATCAGGTGGCCAAAGTACTGGAGTTTCAGCTTCAACATCAGTCCTTCCAATGAACACCCAGGACTGATCTCCTTAAGGATGGACTGGTTGGATCTCCTTGCAGTCCAAGGGACTCTCAAGAGTCTTCTCCAACATCACAGTTCAAAAGCCTCAATTCTTCAGCTCTCAGCTTTCTTTATGGTCCCAACTTTCACATCCATACATGACTATTGGAAAAACCACAGCCTTGACTAGACGGACCTTTGTTGGCAAAGTAATGTTTCTGCTTCTTAATATGCTGTCTACGTTGGTCATAACTTTCCTTCCAAGGAGTAAGTGTCGTTTAATTTCATGGCTGCAATCACCATCTGCAGTGATTTTGGAGCCCACCAAAAATAAAGTCTGTCACTATTTCCCCATCTATTTGCCATGAAGTGATGGGACCAGATGCCATGATCTTAGTTTTTTGAATGTTGAGCTTTAAGCCAGCTTTTCACTCTACTCATTCACTTTCATCAAGAGGCTCTTTAGTTCTTCTTCCCTTTCTGCCATAAGGGTGGTGTCATCTGCATATCTGAGGTTATTATTATTTCTTCCAGCAATCTTGATTCTAGCTTGTGCTTCCTCCAGCCCAGCATTTCTCATGATGTACTCTGCATATAAGTTAAATAAGTAGGGTGAAAATATACAGCCTTGATGTACTCTTTTTCCTATTTGGATCCAGTCTGTTTCCATGTTCAGTTCTAACTGTTGCTTCCTGACCTGCATACAGATTTCTCAAGAGGCAGATCAGGTGGTTTGGTATTCCCATCTCTTAAGAATTTTCCACAGTTTATTGTGATCCACACAGTCAAAGGCTTTGGCATAGTCAATAAAGCAGAAATAGACATTTTGCTGGAACTCTCTTGCTTTTTCGATGATCCAGCGGATGTTAGGAATTTGATCTCTGGTTCCTCTGCCTTTTCTAAAACCAGCTTGAACATCTGGAATTTCACGATTCACGTATTGTTGAAGCCTGGCTTGGAGAATTTTGAGCATTACTTTACTAGTGTGTAAGATGAGTGGAGTTGTGTGGTAGTTTGAGCATTCTTTGGCATTGCCTTTCTTTGGGATTGGAATGAAAACCGACCTTTTCCAGTCCTGTGGCCACTGCTGACTTTACCATATTTGCTGGCATATTGAGTGCAACACTTTCAGCACATCATCTTTTAGGATTTGAAATAGCTCAACTGGAATTCCATCACCTCCACTAGCTTTGTTCATAGTGATGCTTCCTAAGGTGCACTTGACTTTACATTCCAGGATGTCTGGCTCTAGGTGAGTGATCACACCGTGATTATCTGGGTCGTGAAGATCTTTTTTGTACAGTTCTTCTGTGTATTCTTGCCAACTTTTCTTAATATCTTCTGCTTCTGTTAGGTCCCTACCATTTCTGTCCTTTATTGAGCCCATCTTTGCGTGAAATGTTTCCTTGGTGGCTCTGATGACTCACTGGTAAAGAACACACCTGCCAATTCAGGAGACTTGGGTTTGATCCCTGGAAGATCCCCTGGAGAAGGAAATGGCAACTTACTCCAGTAATCATGATTGGGAACTTCCATGGACAGAGGAGCCTGGTGTACTGCAATTCCATAGGGTGACAAAAGAGTTGGGCATGACTTAGCAACTCAACAACAATTGTGAAGGCATCAGTTAAAAAGTGATGAGCAATGAATGTCTCTCATCATTTAGAACATTCTGGTGAGTTTGGCTTGTGCATTTCTTCTTCTAGTAACCAAATAGATATCTGGTTTAACATGCTATCTCTGCCTCTAACATAGGGGGAAAATAAAAGACAAAATCTTTGTTTAGTAGAAATTGCGGTAAACATACAGAGTACTGAAAGTGTTTTCTGTACTCATTAATTTTGGAAAAGAAACCATTTGGCTTAGACTTGGGAGTTATAAAACACCGAAGTTGTACTAAATGGTGTAGCTGTAAATACTTTGTAATTAAAAGATTTGCCTAGAAAATTAAGGAATTTTAATTAATATTTTCAGCATTCATTTCTGGTTTCAGAAATGTTAGTTTCTGAGGGTAACATCTAGTAGTTGATTATCACTTCTTGTTTTATAACGATAAAGATGTCTCTTGAATTGAAACATTATTTTATCAACTTTATTCCTGACTGATTTATATTTATATTAGTAAGTCACTCCATTCTTAAGATGTAAGTTCGGAATTAAAAAAAAAAAAGAATTTTGCTGCCGTTTCAATGGTGGATGTAATAGTAAAGTTCCAGAAATGGTTGAGCTGTACCATGGCTTCCTTACTGGGACAGGTGGTTAATCATCTAAGTGATGACCTGGAAGGAAAAAGGTATAGATTGTTAAGGGAAGAGATACTTATGTATATAACCTAGTATATATGTAGGAGAGGAAAAAAACACCCAAAACAATAGTACTTTATAAGCACAGTTCATATATTTCTTATTTAAATTTGAAGGTAATTAAAATATAACATTTAACTTAATTACCTGTGTATAGTATCAATAGTTTGTCAAAATATGGTCGGATGAAAGCATCTGGAAAATAAACTTGCCTAGATTTAAGTTAAATTTCTCTTTCTTTTTCATTTAGCATTTGCTGGTTTACTCTGCTGTCTCTGTGTCTCTCTCCCTCTCTTGCTTTCTCTCTGTCAATTTAAAGAAAAAGTTAGTAAACTCTATATATATAGTAGAAAGGTGTACTTTTATGATTTTCCAGCTGAAAAGTATCACACTATATACATTAAGATACACTGACACAGTGAATTTTTGTGTTTTTTTTTAACCACTTCATTAAATTACTTTTCTTAATGGTACATAAGAAAACTTTATTGGTGTTTGTTCTGCAGGAAGATCTACCACTTACTTCAGTTTTTCTGTTGGTGGAGTTGAAAAAAGTGCCCAACTGTCAGTCCATTGCAAATTTGAGGAAAGCAGATGTAGCTGGTCCAGAGGATAGAGGGTCTAGTTGGTGCATAAAAAATTCATGTCAGCATTTCGACACTGCATTCTTTTGGGGTATCTGTTATCACTGAATAGGAAACTGTTTCAAATTGACAGGCAGACAGAATGTTGTGCTGAATGTGTAAATTGGAATTATCACATATAGCAGTTCCCTTCGCCAGGTGCCGACTTGGAGCTCAGTTCTACACTCATGTCGAGGGAGTGCCAGGAATAGTTTTATTTGCTAATTATCCCTCATCTCTTCCAATGTCTCATGTTTTTGGTAAACAGCTTGCCCAGGTGTTTTAGGAATGCCTAGCAGGACAATGCAAGGCTGCAGGTGCTTATGTGGCAAGGAGATGCCTTACAGAACACTGAAAACATCTATATCCATGTCTGTGAAGAAGATTATTGCTGTCCAGGGTTTTACTCCCTAAAGCAATGAAAACAATACTTGTCAGTATTTTGTTGGCCCAGAGAAACTGGCTAGGCCAAAAAACTGGGGGTGATTTTAGATTAGAACATTTAATGAGACTTTGTGTTTGAGTCTCTGAAAATAACTGAACAGTGAAGTTTTCCAAGATTGTAAAAAAATGAAATAAAATCAAGTGTTAAAGAAATATTAAAAATATTTTTGTTTCTTCAGACGTTTTGATCTTACTGGAAGATTTACTATTATATGATATAATCCTTGTTTTATTTTATTTATTTAGAAAAAATCTTGTATAGTATAGTACTCTAATGTTGAAAGCAAAACAGAGAATTTTTCATGTTTTATGAATTTATATCACAAGCTATTGCTAAGTACTGCTCAAATTAATTTGTGCTTGAAGCATTTACATTAGTGTTACTTTTCTTGAAATTTAATAACTTGGATCACAAAATTGTTCTTAAATTAGTTCTGTTAATTGTGTTTTTGATTGTCATAAATAATTTTCTAAAAAGAGTTTATGATCTATCTATCCTTTGGGCATTGAATTTTCTTAATACATTTTCCATTGTAGATTGCTTTTTCATTTTCTTTTTTCTAATCATTTTCCCATAATGTTAAGATAATGAAGTACTAAGTACTCAAAATGTGAAGATTTTTATGAAATTTCTTCTAGTTTGCCTAGAACTGTGAAAGTTATCATGGCTTTTTGACAGCCAGTCACATTTCAGTGATACTGCTGAACAATTCACAGGATTTATCCTGTCAGCTTTGATTTAGGATTAGATATTATTGTCTTTTGTATTGACTTTGTCTCTGTTTTTCCTTTCACTGACATATCCCATAGTGAAATTACATTTATACCAGAGTTTCCCATAGAAGTGAGAAAGGGTATATATTCAAAAGCATAAAATTTTGGTCATTTGTTCAAATTCTGACTTTTTAGCTATGTGAATTTGTGTGAATTATTTCACTTGAGTTTACATTTTCATTAATTATAAAATAAGAGAAATACCTGCTTTTTATAACTGTTGACACTTACAAAAGTGATGTTTAAAAATCATGTATTCATTAGTAACTATTGAACACCTGCCACATGCCAGGACTATGCTGTGTGTGAGGCATGGCTCTTGCTGTTAATAAACCTTACAAAAAACTGTGGTACCTTATGATATCTATAAGGGAACTAGAGAGAACTAAAGGTTTTCTGGCAGGGACACTTGAACACACAAGAACTGACCTGCTGAAGAATGAAGCATTCTGGGAGAGGGACTAGCATGTGTAAAAACATTGCCACTGAAAAATGTGAATTGCAAGTGGTTCAATGTGTTTCCAAGGTGAGAGGTGACAGGAGATAGCATTGGATGAAGAATATGGGATATGGGTCAGATCATGTGAAAGAGTTAGGATTTTATCAGATAGGTAACAGATAATTTCAAAGGTGATTTTGTCATATAGGTAACAGATAATTTCAAAGGTAATAGATTTTTGTCTTGGAAGTATTTAGGTTGAGTGGGTTGACTGCTGAAAAGCAGAGAGAACTTTGAATAAGTTCCTGTAGAGTCATGCAATTAACTTGAAAAGTGAAGTAGGTAGAGTATAAACAAATGAAATAAAGCTGGAAAATGCATACTTGTCTAAAGTAGACAGAGGCTACTGAGCTTCAGGTGATTAATTTGTTATTATTTGGTATTTTGTCAAAGTGAGTATGTCAGTTGAACTTTTTTTTTCCCTGAAGAAAACTCAGGTTGGTTTTACATGTTACATCTATGTATTGATGTATTGTTGGCAGTACAACTTTGAATTGTTGACAGTTAATTCAGACACTGAGGGGGTAAATGAAATGTACCTGTGAACTAGATTCATCCTGTGGTCTGCCCATTTGTATCCTTTGTCTTATGATCATTTAGATGACAGTGATCTAGGTGAGGAAGAATGAGACAGTGGCAAAATTTCCAGTGGAATTCAATAAAAAGGAATGAATTGATGAGATTTCAGAAGGAGAATTGATGAGATTTGGTAAATCACTGATGAGGAAAAGAGTTATCTCTTCAAGTTTGCTGGTAGTAATAAGAATGGAGAATAATGGGTGTGTGGGAATAAAATAAACTGGACTGAATTCAGGGAGATTGCCTGTCTGGCTTGCCCTGTGGGATTTAGAAGATGGAAGAAAACTGGTCATCATATCCAGCACAGATCCAAGATGTGGTGTAGCAGGGGTCTGTGGCACTCTGCTCATTTGAAATAGGTTTCCTTTGTATCTGCCTGCTCTTCTCATAACTACCCGTGGGATTTCTTTCCCTCTGCTCTTTCTTTTCCTTATCTTTTTTCTCTTTGTCTTACTCATAGTTTCTGTTCCCTCACATTTTATCTGAGGATGGTATCTTGTGTAATCCATTCAGCCTTGATCCATCATGCATCTTCAGCTTTTTCATTAATCCTGAAATTGCCTCTTGTTTCCCAATTCAATTCTTGAAAAAGAGGGAAACTCATTGGCCTCACTCCTATCTACTCATGGAGCCATATCGTACACTGTTCTTGGGATCATGTCTGGCTGCCCTTGAGTTGAAGACCCACATCTTGATCAATTGTGTCGGGTTGTTGGTATGATCTCAGAGTTGGGTTGGTTTGCCTTCTCACCAGTGCCTATGCACCAGACTGTTTTCAGTTAGAGCAAACTCAGTGCTCACAGAAATAGCTGTTTATATTAAGGAATGATGAGAGATAAATGTGGGGAGTCTAGTTGCATTCAGAATTCATCAAGATAGGAAATATATAAAGAGAAATAGATTTGATGGACAATTTGTATAGTCAATTTAATGAAGTTACCACCATTAAAAATGTAAGCAATAATAGTGGGCTCAGACCTTGACAAACTTAACAGTGGGGCATAAATACAGAATTTAAAACATATAAGAAGTAGAAATTTACAATTAACCTTTCATATGGTCTTATGAGTCGGCTCTTCACATCAATACCTTGGCCACCTGATGGGAACAGCTGACTCGTTAGAAAAGAACTTGATGCTGGGAAAGATTGGAGGCAGGAAGAGAAGGGGATGACAGAGTATGAGATGTTTAGATGGCATCATGGACTCAATGGACATAAATTTGAGCAAGCTCTAGGAGATGGTGAAGGAGAGGGAAGCCTGGCCTGCTACAGTCTATGGGGTCACAAAGAGTTGGACATGACTGAGCGACTGGTCAACAGTGGTCTTGATAATGGGCTTCCCTGGTGGTCCAGTGGTAAAGAATCCGCCTACAATGCAGGAGAGGTAGGTTTGGTCTCTGGATTGGGAAGATCCCCTGGAGAAGGAAATGGCAGCCCACTCCAGTATTCTTGCCTTGGAAATCTCATGGGCTGAGGGGCCTGGTGGACTATAGTCCATGGGGTCACAAAGAATTGGACACAGCTATTAAACACACATGTGGTCTTAATGTTCCATAAGCCTACTATATGAAGCTTGCTTTAATTATAAAATAATAAACATGGATAATCCAAGTCTATGCCCCGATCAGTAATGCTGAAGAAGCTGAAGTTAACAGTTCTATGAAAACCTACAAGACCTTCTAGAACTAACACCCCCAAAAGATGTCTTTTTCATTATAGGGGACTGGAATGCAAAAGTAGGAAGTCAAGAAACACCTGGATAACAGGCAGATTTGGTCTTGTAGTACAGAATGAAGCAGGGCAAAGGCTAATAGAGTTCTGCCAAGAGAACACACTATTCATAGCAAACACCCTCTGCCAACAACACTAGAGAAGACTCTACCCATGGACACCCCCAGATGGTCAACAGTGAAATCAGATTGGTTATATTCTTTGCAGCCAAAGATGGAAAAGCTCTATACAGTCAGCAAAAACAAGACCAGGAGCTGACTGTGGCTCAGATCATGAACTCCTTATTGCCAAATTCAGACTTAAATTGAAAAAAAGTAGGGAAAACCACTAGACCATTCAGGTATGACCTAACTCAAATCCCTTATGACTATACAGTGGGAGTGGGAAATTGATTTCAGGAACTAGATCTGAAGTGCCTGATGAGCTATGGACGGAGGTTCATGACACTGTACAGGAGACAGGAATCAAGACCGTCCCCAAGAAAAAGAAATGTAAAAAAGCAAAATGGCTGTCTGAGGAGGCCTTAAAATACCTGTGAAAAAAAGAGAAGCAAAAAGCAAAGGAGAAAAGGAAAGATATTACCATATGAATGCAGAGTTACAAAAAATACCAAGGAGAGATAAGAAAGCCTTCTTTAGCAATCAATGCAATGAAATAGAGGAAAACAATAGAATGGGAATGACTAGAGATCTCTTCAAGAAACTTAGATACCAAGGGAACATTTCATGCAAAGATGGGCTCAATAAAGGACAGAAAGGGACCTAACAGAAGCAGAAGGTATTAAGAAGAGGTGGCAAGAATACACAGAAGAACTGTACAAAAAAGATCTTCACGACCCAGATAATCACGATGGTGTGTTCACTCACCTAGAGCCAGACATCCTGGAATGTGAAGTCAAGTGCACCTTAGGAAGCATCACTAAGAACAAGGCTAGTAGAGGTGATGGAATTCCAGTTGAGCTATTCCAAATCCTGGAAGATGATGCTGTGAAAGTGCTGCACTCAATATGCCAGCAAATTTGGAAAACTCAACAGTGGCCACAGGACTGGAAAAGGTCAGTTTTCATTCCAATCCCAAAGAAAGGCAATTCCCAAGAATGCTCAAACTACCGCACAATTGCACTCATCTCACATGCTAGTAAAGTAATGCTCAAAGTTCTCCAAGCCAGGCTTCAGCAATACATGAACCGTGAACTTCCAGGTGTTCAAGCTTGTTTTAGAAAAGGCAGAAGAACCAGAGATCAAAGTCTAATATCCGCTGGATCATCAAAAAAGCAAGAAAGTTCCAGCAAAACGTCTATTTCTGCTTTATTGACTATGCCAAAGCCTTTGACTGTATGGATCACAATAAACTGTGGAAAATTCCGAAAGAGATGGGCATACCAGACCACCTTATCTTCCTCTTGAGAAACCTATATGCAGGTCAGGAAGCAACAGTTAGAACTGGACATGGAACAACAGACTGGTTCCAAATAGGAAAAGGAGTACATCAGGGCTGTATATTGTCACCCTGCTTATTTAACTTATATGCAGAGTACATCATGAGAAATGCTGGGCTGGAGGAAGCACAAGCTGGAATCAAGATTGCTGGAAGAAATAATAATAACCTCAGATATGCAGATGACACCACCCTTATGGCAGAAAGTGAAGAAGGGCTAAAGAGCCTCTTGATGAAAGTGAAAGAGCAGAGTGAAGAAGTTGGCTTAAAGCTCAAGATTCAGAAAACTGAGATCATGGCATCTGGTCCCATCACTTCACGGCAAATAGATGGAAAAACAGTGGAAACAGTGGCAGACTTTATTCTTTTGGGCTCCAGAATTCCTGCGGATGGTGATTGCAGCCATGAAATTAAAAGATGCTTACTCCTTGGAAGGAAAGTTATGACCAACCTACATAGCG
>NW_011494954.1:211434-218622 GCF_000754665.1 Bison bison bison | reverse complement strand
AATCACTGCAGATGGTGATTGCCATGAAATTAAAAGATGCTTACTCCTTGGAAGGAAAGTTATGACCAACCTACATAGCGTATTAAAAAGCAGAGACATTACTTTGTCAACAAAGTTCCGTCTAGTCAAGGTTGTGGTTTTTCCAGTGGTCATGTATGGATGAGAGAGTTGAACTATAAAGAAAGCTGAGCACAGAAGAATTGATGCTTTTGAACTGTGGTTTTGGAGAAGACTGTTGAGAGTCCCTTGGACTGCAAGGGTATTCACCCAGTCTGTCCTAAAGGAGATCAGTCCTAGGTGTTCATTGGCAGGACTGATGTTGAAGCTGAAACTCCAGTACTTTGGCAACCTCATGCAAAGAGCTGACTCATTTGAATAGACCCTGATGCTGGGAAAGATTGAGGGCAGGAGGAGAAGGGGACAACAGAGGATGAGATGGTTGGATGGCATCACTGACACAATGGACATGGGTTTGCGTAGACTCCAGGAGTTGGTGATGGACAGGGAGGCCTGGCGTGCTGCGGTTCATGGGGTCGCAAAGAGTTGGACACGACTAAGTAACTGAACTGAACTGAACTGAAGACACAGATAAAGTTTGGAAAGCTATTATTATAGATATCCAGACAAACAGTATTGAATTTCTCTCCTTAACTTGTACTTGTAACTTAAAACTAAAAGAAATGGCTGCCCTTTGTTGGACCTGTACTAGACATCAAGGACTATGCTAGGTGTTTTCTCATCATTGTCGTGGGTAATACTTCCAGCAGCTGTGTGGAGTCAGTATTATTTTCTCAATTTTGTACCTGAGGAAACTTATGTGTATTAAATCAATAGCATTAAATCAGTAGTAAAGGCAGAGGTGAGATTCATTCATCCCTATGACTGTTAGAACATTCTTGATGCTCTTTAATTTGTGTAATAATGAAAATTCACTTCTTGTTTAGTTGCAGTGTCATGTCTGACTCTTACAACCCCATGGACTTTAGTTATGGAATTTCCCAGTCAAGAATACTGGAGTGGGTTGCCTTTTTCTCCTCCAGGGGATAAACTGCAGTTTTGGAATATTTCTAGATGTATATAGCATGGTGCCTACAATTTAGCCATCCATAATTTAAGCAGTGCATATGTGTAAAAAGGAAATGGCTTTTAAAAAGGTTTATAAATGAACACACACTATTCACACTCAGGCTATGTGTGTTTTGATGCCTGACAGTCTATTGAGAACGTGGATGATGTTGGCATTCACCATATGCTTTTTGTCTCTGGTGCCAGACATCTTACTGAGCTCTAATTTTTCATTGCGTTGACTGCATATTCAGGCATTATGTCAATAGAAAAGCCTCTATCAGCCCACAGATGGTTCCTTCTGGTGGCAACTTTCTTAACTCAGATTCACTATCCATTGACAGCTTCTGCACTGTGCTTTTGTTCCTAATCAATAAATAGAAAGTGAAAGATTTTATTTGAGTGGAAGATACTGCTATTTTTTAATTTTAATATTTGCCCTCTGGATATATGAGCATATTTAAATAGTTATTGAATAAAGAAATTAAAATTAAAAAACCCATTTTGTGACATATTTAGACAGAATATCAATGGCCAAATATGCCATTGGTATAACCATCTGTGGACCCCTTAGGAGGACTTTTCTTATGTTTGTACAGCAGTCAGTCTTTTCCAATCTCACTGCTGTTGTCTAAATCTTTACTGTTGCATTGGGATTTTGAGACTGATTGTTGATAATGCATTGGAATGGTAAAATTAATGGTTAGTTTGGAAGAGGGAAATAAGGAAATGTAATGATCAAGATGACTATGTTTAGACTTAAGGAGATGAAACTGGGAATCAGGGAGGATGGAAGTTGAATATTCTAATACTCTAACTCTCTGAGGTATAAGCAGTTATTCTAGCCACTGAAACATTATTATTTTACTCAGATAATAGCAATGTTGGTTTAAATGAGGCTGCATATAAGAATTTTTAAATTCTATATATGACATGTCAGAATGGAGAAAACCAGATCTAATTATACTTCAGTTCAGTTCACTCGCTCAGCCATGTCTGATGCTTTGCAACCCCATGTACTGCAGCATGCCAGGCCTCCCTGTCCATCCCCAGCTCCTGGGGTTTCCTCAAACTCATGTCCACTGAGTCAGTGATGCCATCCAACCATCTCATCCTCTGTTGTCCCCTTGTCTTCCCACCTTCAATCTTTCTCAGCATCAGGACCTTTTCCAATGAGTCAGTTCTTTGCATCAGGTGGCCAAAGTATTGGAGTTTCAGCTTCAGCATCAGTCCTTCCAACGAATATTTGGGACTGATTTCCTTTACGATGGACTGAATGGATATCCTTGCAGTCCAAGGGACTCTCGAGTCTTCTCCAACACCACAGTTTGGAAGCATCAGTTTTTCGGCTCTGTTTTCTTTATAGTCCAACTCTCACATGCATACATGACTACTGGAAAAACCATAGCTTTGACTAGACCGACCTTTCTTAGGACATATAATAAATACCATTGAGCTAATAATAGTACTACTCCTCCTTGACTTGATTTATTCATAATCATTTGTTATTTCTTTCAGCAAATTCTGTATTTATTGAGTTCCTACTGTGTGCAAAGTACTTTTGTAGTTGGTGTGAGGAACTGAAGCTAAGAATAAACATCATTTTTCCTGTTTTTATAAATGTCTTCTTAAGGCAAGAACAAATACATTATAAAAATACTTAGAGATAAGACTTAAGGCTATATATTCCTTAATCTTATCTTTGCTGCCTTTCAAAGCATGGTGCATCCTCATGTCTTTTGAGATTCAGCTTCAGTAGATTGATTCAAGGTCAGTATTTGACTTAGTGTTCTATTTCTGAAAATTGTCAGAAATGGGGATGATTACTTACATCAGGGCCAGTGAAATTTTAGTACCTTTAAAAATGACAGCAAGTGTACAAAGATCTGAAAAAAAAACCACTTACAAAATTTAACAACAAAAAGAAGAAATAAACTGTAGACACATTTAACATTTTTCCTTGAATAAGAGTGCTTACTCTTTAATTGGATATGACTTCAGTCTGCTATGAAGCTTTTATTTTAATATGACATGCAGTTTATAGTCACATATTCATGCCATTATGTATTTTCTACATGTTGGAATATAGTTTTGATACACACCTCTATGAAATTAATTGTCTAGGGTTTATTAATTATGTTTGAACATTCACATTTTGGAAGTTAGTAAGAACAGAGATGAGGTTACCAAAGGAACTGTAAATAATGGACACAGGTTAAGAAAATAAAGTAAAATATAATGACTTAGCTTTAGGATATTTTAATAATTCAAGCATCAAATTATTAACATTTGCTACTTCAATTCTGACAATATTGTATATAACAGTTCTTTTATTTTTTGAAAAGATACTGTGTTTTAATCATTTGTGTCCATTGAACAGTATTATTTTTGTTTCTGTGGTATAGAATTTTTGAAGTATTTCATCTTTCTACTCTGTGACTAGAAATTCTCTTATTAGTAAAAGTGATAGCATAAACAACACTTAATGATATTTAATTAATGTTAATTTTTTTGGTAGTTGATTTTTAGTCTGTAATACTGTGAGAAGCTTTTAAAAATATAAAAGTAGTTTGATGGCTTTATTGAATTCTAAGAAATTCAAACATAGAATACAATAAAGAAAAAATAAAAAGGATTTGAAATCTTGACATCCAGAAGCCAACATTTTCTTGGAATATCTCTTATTTTTTTTTTTATAAAGTAAAAAAAAATGCTTTGTTTTCTGTATTTTAAAGAGCAAATGATATGCCATTACTCTGAATTCTTTCTCTAAGTACAAAGTGTTAAATGTGCAGTATATCTGGCACGTTTTACAATCATATATTGTATGACGTTAATCACTAGGATCTTTATATGAAAAAATGTTCTGGGGTAACATGACAGAAGAGGTACTTTGTGTGTATCATCAAAAATGATTTCTAGGAATCCAAGATTTTTGATCTTGAATCAATGTCTATTAGTTAATTTCCCTGGTTCAATTTCCTTATCTTAATAAATTGGGAAATTGTTAGATGGAAGGAGCTGAATATCTATGAAATATCTAAACTATGAAGTAAAGGTGCTTACTTGGAACAAAGTATATGTTTGCAACTTAAAAAGTCTGCTTGCCTTTAGTGTACTTCTTATTCTTTTTTAAAATTTTGTCATAACAATACTGCTTTCAACATGTGATTGTTAAATGCATGATTGCTTTCCAGTTGAAAGCAACTTCCAGTTGCCTTCATTAATTTTAGAACATATGCGCATTTCACTGACGTTTTAATAGGATGATAAAGTATCAAAGTATTTTACTGTAGCTAATTTTGCATAGAATTTAATGTTTTCAGTAATGTTCCACATGTTTGACTAAAGGTGTTGCTAAGCAGTGTTATACCCAGAAAAATTTACATTTTATTAATTCTGTCAATATTTTAAACTGTATTTTAACATTTTATATTTTTTAATCAAATAAATAAATATATCATTTACATCTTTTAGATTTTCTGTCATGAGTTATTTTGTTATAAAAGAATTTAGACTTAGTGTTTTTGCCCTACATCAGTCTTATGTCATAGAATATAGCGGGAAGTAATTTATAGAAGAAATTTTATATTTAAGCTGTACTTTTATTTCACATGGCTAAAGTTAAAACCTTTGTCATAGAGTATCAGAGGAAGTAATTTATAGAAAAATTTATTTTTAAGCTGGAATTTTATTTCACATGCTAAAATTAAAACTAGCAATGTTTGTACATTAAGAGAAAAGAAAATTATGTGTATTGATCATATTATGTTAAATACCAAGAAATTTAAATTTAAAACGAAAACAGAAATAGATGAGAGAAAAACTTTTTAAAGTTTGAAAAGTAAGTATGTAAAAAAGAAATAGATTTGTCATGATATTTTCACATTATCCCTATTGGTAAATTTGCCAGAAAAAAAATCAACTGACTAATAATAAGCTAATTAATACTCCTTTTAGTAACTTTTGTTTCCTTTTTAGTTTGCTGTCACTAATTTTTGAGCTATCTTTTAGACTCTTTGTCTTCCTGTAGACTTCACTATTCTTATCTGACAGTTACTAGATAACTGTTCTTTTCATGTACAAAATAGACCTTGATTCAAAGCTAGTTTTTTGAGTGTTTATTGTAGCTTCCCAAGGGGAGGGACCATGCCTTCTGATAGTTTGTATTCTTAGAATTAAGTAAAATGCAAGACACAGGACGTATTTTTAAATGAATAAATATTTGATGAATGGCTAGATTAATGAACAAATGAATTTTCCAGTAGATGTAGTCATCTATTAATAGAACATGAGTAAGCCTTTTATACAAAGCTGGATTGTTTTTTATAAACTGTAGAAAGAAGAGAATATTAAATTTTTCATAGCAGTTTTTATTTTTGACCAACCAGGACCTGTTTCTTCTCTCTTCTATTGATGTCTCCAATGCAAGCAGAGCTATGTATACGTAGTTGTTGTTCAGTTGCTCAGTTGTGTCTGACTCTTTGCAACCCCATGGACTGCAGCACGCCAGGCTTCCCTGTCCATCACCAACTCCCAGAACCTACACAAACTCATGTCCATTGCATTGGTGATGCCATCCAACCATCTCATCCTTTGTCATCCCCTTCTCCTCCTGCCATCAATCTTTCCCAACATCAGGTCTTTTCTGAGTCAGGTCTTCACATCAGGTGGCCCAAGTATTGGAGCTTTAGCATGAGTCTTTTCAGTGAATATTCAGGGTTGATTTCCTTTAGGATTAGCTGTTTTGATCTCCTTGCAGTCCAAGGGACTCTCAAGAGTCTTCTCCAACACCACAGTTCAAAAGCATCAATTCTTCAGTGCTCAGCTTTCTTTATGGTCCAACTCTCACATCCATACATGACTACTGGAAAAACCATAGCTCTGACTAGATGGACTTTTGTAGACAAAGTAATGTCTCTGCTTTTTAATACTCTGTTTAGCTTTGTCATACCTTTTCTTCCAAGGAGTAAAGAAAGAAATGAAGAAAGTGAAGTCGCTTGGTTGTGTCTGACTCTTTGCCAAACCATAGACTGTAGCCCGACCAAGCTCCTCTGTCCATGGGGATATTCCAGGCAAGAATACTGGAGTGGGTTGCCATTTCCTTCTCTAGGAGAACCTTCCTGACTCAGAGATTGAACCCAGGCCTCCCGCACTGCAGGTAGACGCTTTACCATTTGAGCCACCAGGGAAGTTTCCAAGGAGCAAGTGTCTTAATTTCATGGCTGCGGTCACTGTCCCTGTGCTTTTGGAGCTCAAGAAAATGAAGTGTTCCACTGTTTCCATTGTTTCCCCATCTATTTGCCATGAAGTGTTGGGACCAGATGCCATAATCTTAGTTTTCTAAATATTGGGTTTTAAGCAAGCTTTTCCACTCTCCTCATTCACCTTCATTAAGAGTTTCTTTAGTTCCTCTTCACTTTCTGCCATAAGTGTGCTCTCATGTGCATATCTGAGATTATTGATATTTCTCTGGGCAATCTTGATTCCAGTTTCTGATTCATCTAGCCAGGCATTTTGCATGATTTTGCTGCCTGGCATTTTACACGATTCATCCAGCCCAACACCCTGTTTAAGTTAAATAAGCAGGGTGACAATATTCAGCCTTGACATACTCCTTTCCCAATATTGAAACAGTCAGTTGTTTCATGTTTGGTTCTAACTGTTGTTGATCTGCATACAGGTTTCTCTGAGGCAGGTAAGGTGTTCTGTTATTCCCATCTCTTCAAGAACTTTCCATAATTTGTTGTGATCCACACAGTCAAAGGCTTTAGCATAGTCAGTGAAGCAGAAGTAGATATTTTTCTGGAATTCTCTTGCTTTTTCTATGATCCAGTGGATGTTGGCCAGAGGAAATGCTGCTGCTGATACTGCTAAGTCGCTTCAGTCATGTCCAACTCTGTGTGACCCCATAGACGGCAGCCCACCAGGCTCCCCCGTCCCTGGGATTCTCCAGGCAAGAACACTGGAGTGGGTTGCCATTTCCTTCTCCAATGCATGAAAGTGAAAAATGAAAGTGAATTCGCTCAGTCGTGTCCGACTCCTAGTGACCCCATGGACTGCAGCCTACCAGGCTCTTCCGTCCATGAGATTTTCCAGGCAAGAGTACTGGAGTGGGGTGCC
>NW_011494954.1:210853-211334 GCF_000754665.1 Bison bison bison | reverse complement strand
CATTTCCTTCTCCAATGCATGAAAGTGAAAAATGAAAGTGAATTCGCTCAGTCGTGTCCGACTCCTAGTGACCCCATGGACTGCAGCCTACCAGGCTCTTCCGTCCATGAGATTTGACAGGGCAAGAGTACTGGAGTGGGGTGCCATTGCCTTCTCCAAGAGGAAATGCTAAATAGGTATTTGTTGGCGAAGTGAATATACAAATGATCCTTTTTATATTGATAATTATTGTAAAGAAATTACTAGCCCTTGTTTAGAAAACAAAACAAAAAAAAGTGCCCATGAAACCAAATAACATAAAAACCATGCTTGTTTCTAAATACTTAAATCCCAAAGTAAAGTGTGCAAACACTGGAAGGATGGCTATATGGTTTTTAATGTCATGTACTTTCTCATATAGAGAATAGGTTTTACACAGTCTGGGGTTTCTTCATTTTATGGAGGGTCTAGCAGTGAATTTGAGAAGGAAATGGCAAGCCAC
>NW_011494954.1:188300-210753 GCF_000754665.1 Bison bison bison | reverse complement strand
TTATGGTCTACAGGTAGGGTTAGCTGTGTCAGAACATGAATTTGGGATTAACACACACACTGCTGCTGCTGCTGCTGCTGCTACTAAGTGGCTTCAGTCGTGTCTGACTCTGTGCGACCCCATAGACGGCAGCCCACCAGGCTCCCCCGTCCCTGGGATTCTCCAGGCAAGAACACTGGAGTGGGTTGCCATTTCCTTCTCCAATGCATGAAAGTGAAAAATGAAAGTGAATTCGCTCAGTCGTGTCCGACTCCTAGCGACCCCATGGACTGCAGCCTACCAGGCTCTTCCGTCCATGAGATTTTCCAGGCAAGAGTACTGGAGTGGGGTGCCATTGCCTTCTCCAATACACACACTACTACGTATAAAATAGATAATCAACAACTCCCTACTGTATAGCACCCAGAAGTATACCTAGTATTTTGTAATAACCTGTGCACCTAAGCTCGCAGTCATAAGGAAAAAGAATCTGAAAGTATGTGTGCCCTCCCTTCCCCAATCCTACAATGCGAGCAGTGTGCCATTTTGCTGTAAACACTGGTGACTCTCTCCTGTGATGATTTTCAGGTTGCTGTGAATGGGTTGTAAGTGAGTACCTTAAGAGATGGCAAGATGAGGAGGAATGCCTCAGTCCTTTGCTGTTATTTAAATTTGATTTAGTGTAAAGTGAGATTTAATTGTTTACATTAGGACTAATTAAGGGGGGAAACCCCAGGAAACCAGCTATCATATGTGGAGAGCCTACAAGAGGATAAAGGAACATGTTATCCCATACCAAAAGATTGGTAGTTGAGTTATATACATTAGTTGCAAAAAAAATAATGAAGTTGTCTGAAAAGATTAGAAGTCAATACATATAACCCAAACTTATTGAATTACATGTCACAAGTGTTAAATCACCTCTAGACTCTTGTAGTTCCTTAGTACCAGGAATTAAATTTATCTGAATAGCAGCAGATACTTTGTTTTTCAACATTTTTAAGTATTTATAAGAACAACCTAAAAATAATTACAATTTTCTGATAGAAGTAGCAGTCTGTTGTGGAGGAAGAGCTAAAAATGCTATAATCCAATTTTTCTTTATCATAAGTTACTAAAACTATGAAAACAGTGTTACATTTTCAGCATTTCAGATCTTTTAATATTATATTTTACTATGCACTTATTTGGAGAAGGCAGTGGCACCCCACTCTAGTACTCTTGCCTGGAAAATCCCACGGATAGAGAAGCCTAGAAGGCTGCAGTCCATGGGGTTGCCAAGAGTCTGACGGACATGACTGAGCAAATTTACTTTCACTTTTCACTTTCATGCATTGGAGAAGGAAATGGCAACCCTCTCCTCTGTTCTTGCCTGGAGAATCCCAGGGACGGGGGAGCCTGGTGGGCTGCCGTCTATGGGGTCGCACAGAGTCGGACACGACTGAAGTGACTTTGCAGCAGCATGCACTTATTTATCATACATAGGGTTCAATGGTAATTTAACAACAATCATAAGCTTCCGAAATAGTAAGTTACTGAATATATTTCATGGTTTAATTTCATATATCCTTCTAACAACAAGGTGTGAGCCCAAGAACTGTCAAGCATGAAAGCTTTGTTGTATGCAAAATTAATTGCTAAGTAATGTGTTTGAAGGCAGCGTATCATTTGGCAAATATGTACGTATTTAGTGAGGACCTGATTCAGAGGAAATTGAATATGATTCCTATTACACTGATAAAGGGCATAAAACAATTCTTTTTCTTTTTTCTCCAAATAGTGGTCATTGACATATGTAGGATATTGCACCAGAGAATGCATAGACAAATGAATTGACCTGTAGCTTCTCTATTAAGGGTAAACTTAAAAAAAATAAAGTTGTATGGTTATTATACTTCCTGTTTAATTTTACATTTAGCTTTATTTACATCTTTGTTAAAACGAAATTTTAAATTACTATAAATGTATAGAGAAGTAGAAATATGAGAATTTTGCATCTCCTTGGATTTGATTGTCTATTTTACTTTTTTTCTAAAACATGTGAGAGCTCCCCCATATTTCTTTACAGGTGGCTGATTCTCCATATGTTAGCATCTCTACCCCCTTTCTCTGTTCACTATTTGTTCTAAACAAATGTATTTAAGAGAGACATTAAGTTCACTTAAGTGCTCTTTCTTTCAATTTCCTATCTATATTTCTGAAACTATAACCTTGAATTAATGGTTTTCTAAAATTTAATGTAATTTTAAATTCAAAAAAACAGTTGTGACACTTGCCAAAATTTTTTCTTTCCCTGCCATCATTCAGTTCTAATGCTTTACTAGCTAAAATATGTTGAAATATTGAGAATTGATGAGAGTCGTGTATGATTCATTGTTGTTATAGTCGCTAAGTTGTGTTCAGCTCTTTGTGACCTCATGGAATGTAGCTCTCCAGGCTTCTCTGTTCTCCACTGTATTTGTGACCTCATAGAATGTAGCTCTCCAGGCTTCTGTGTTCTCCACTATCTGCCAGAGTTTGCTCACATTCATGTCCATTGAGTCTGTGATGCTATCTAACAATTTCATCCTCTGCCACCCCTTCTCCTTGTGCCTTCAATCTTTCCCAGCATCAGTGTCTTTTCCAATAAATCAGCTCTCTGTTTCAGATAAAGTATTGGAGCTTCAGCTTCAACATCAGTTCTTCCAATGAATATTCACAGTTGATTTTCTTTAGGATTGACTGGTTTGATCTTCTTGCAGTTGAGGGAACACTGAAGAGTCTTTCCTTTATACTTTTCCTTCCTATATGAAGAGATCACTTTCCTCTCAGCATGATTATTTAGAAGCTACTTGTTCTAGGAATTAATCTCTGATTCTTCATAATTTATTACATTTTTCTCAAATGTGCGATTAGTAGTTTTTGCTACTAATCTTGAGCTAATGATTCATTTCTCCTGAGAGATACCCACAGATGTGAGGAAGCCTTTATATTATTTAAGTAACCTTTGTTATATGCCCCACAGACAGTAGTGAGAAAAGAATTCCCAGAGTGACAATTCATCACCCTAAGGGAAGGGGAGAGAGGGCTTACATCATCACTAACCATGAAATCTTGATTATGTTAAGGAACACTGAAAATTTTAAGGGACATTTGAAATAATTTTATTTAAAATGTTCTACATAGATTGTAGAATGTCAAGTGAAAATGGCTTTGTTTAAAGTTCAAAAAAGATGAAAGGGACATCAATTTTGGAAGAAACAAGGAAAATTTATTGGGTGTTATTTGTTTATTGAAGATACTTTTGTCAAGAGTCAAAGTATGGATCTTATTTTCTACAACATGTGGATTAGGGAAAAGGGGATTAAAATGTTTCAGTAACTTACTGTCCAAGAGCATACAGTTATTAAACTAGTACAGCCATGATTCAGATCTAAACTTATTTTTTTGCAGAGTGCATGTTCTTACTAAGTCATGCTAATCTTAGAGGAATAGGAAAGAAATGTTACCATTGCAGGTATTTGCCTTCTTTCTAGAGAAGAACATGGAACATACTAGACTTTCTCTTTTGCTTGAAAGTCATTCCTGAGCTTATTGCGTTATTGAGTATTTTCTCATTCTTCAGGCCTTAGCTCTAATTAATGTCAACCCCGAGAGAGGCTTTTCATAGTCATTTTATGGGAAGCAACTTCCAAGTTACATCATCCTATTTATTTTCTTTCTTAATAGTTCTAGTACCTGTAAATACTTTATTTGTGTGTTTTGTTTCCTCAAATTCTGTTTTACAGATTAGTACTTGACACACGTTGGGTGTTGGCATAATTAATAGCTGTTTGTTTAGTGAATGAATACAACTCTTTATGTATTTGGCTTCCTTGTAAATATCTAGACATAAACTTAACAAGTACTATTTCCTCAAAAATTTTCTTAAAGAAATAATTAAAACTGCACTTAGGTTTTAATTTCCAGTTGTTACAGTGGCAGTCAAAAGTTATTTTAAAGAAATAATAAGTTATATATAAATTTCCATGAAAATCATTGGGAATTCTTAATTGAAACTGGTTTACTGATACTAGTCATTTCTGTAATTCTTACATTCATTTCCCACACAAGATCCACTTTTGCAAGCATATCTTAATGATTGAATTATTAAGTACATTGTACCTTATGCAAAAACATGGTAATCTCTCACTGATTTGGAGGATTTATATGATTTTAGTTTTTGCATGAAATAGGTTCTGAGGACTGTGTATAGTATGCATTGGAATAATACATATGTTAACATTAACCAAGGGTGAAGTTAAAGTACAGAATTGTTAGTGGCAACAAAATGCTTTCATTGCTAGAATACAAAATGCTATCTGTGGCTATAAATATACAAAGTTATTTAAGAACTGAATTATGCTTCCAGAAAGAAGAATTTGAGATTATTTTATATAAAATAGTGATTACATTTTAAACTTTGAGAAGCAGAAAAATATTCCACTAATTTAAGTAGTTTTTCTTAAGTAAGTTTAAGTGGGAACTTTCTCCCTTTTAGACTCTCTTATCTATTGTTTGAAAGGATAGATGAGAGAAAATAAACCTAGTAAAATATTTCTAGTGATCTAGTAGTAGCCAATTGTTTCTGCTTTAACAATTACAGTATTTACTGTCAGAATTCTAATTTGTCTTGGCAATAAATAACTATTAGTGTTTGATGATTACTAAAAGCACAGTGTTTTAAAATGTCTACTTTCTAAAAATAACAAAAAATAGCCTGGATGTAATAGTGTTTTGTTTTAATAGTGGACAGGGTAGCATTGTTGCTGAGCCCTTGGGAAGAGGGGAACTCTCTTTTGGGGTCTCTAAAAACAAACCAAACTTCTTCCCTGGGGGTTCTGACTTCCCTTCTCTGTGCATGTGGGCCAGTGCCATGTATCCCTTTTTAGATCTGTATTAAAAAAGTCAGAGGCAGAGGCAGTTCTATTCATGTATAAGAGAGAGAAAAAAAATCTACATTGGCAAGTAACTAGTTTGTAAAAACTTTCTGTTTATATACAGATTAATTTTTATCCACAGACACTTTTTGAAAGGTATGATTGTACTCTGCTTTTCCTTATTTGGAATTGCTAATATCCAACAAAGGTCCGTCTAGTCCAAGGCTATGGTTTTTCCAGTAGTCATGTATGGATGTGAGAGTTGGACTATAAAGAAAGCTGAGCGCCGAGGAATTGATGCTTTTGTATTGTGGTGTTGGAGAAGACTCTTGAAGAGTCCCTTGGACTGCAAGGAGATCCAACCAGTCCATCCTAAAGGAGATCAGTCCTGGGTGTTCATTGGAGGGACTGATGCTGAAGCTGAAA
The DNA here is from genome assembly GCF_000754665.1 of Bison bison bison. Taxonomy (NCBI): domain Eukaryota; kingdom Metazoa; phylum Chordata; class Mammalia; order Artiodactyla; family Bovidae; genus Bison; species Bison bison. The sequence goes on along the minus strand of NW_011494954.1, from coordinate 205,450 downwards.
CTCCAGTACTTTGGCCACCTCATGTGGAGAGCTGACTCATTTGAAAAGACCCTGATGCTGGGAAAGATTGAGGGCAGGAGGAGAAGGGGATGACAGAGGATGAGATGGTTGGAAGGTGTTACGGACACAATGGACATAGGTTTGGGTGGACTCCGGGAGTTGGTGATGGACAGGGAGGCCTGGCATGCTGCAGTTCATGGGGTCACAAAGAGTCGGACACAACTGAGCAACTGAACTGGAACTGGGACTAGAATACTAAGTATTCAAATGAAATACAGTTATAAAGTTCAAATATTTAATTGAAAAGTAAAGAATAAGCAATGCTTTTTTAAATTTTTAATCCATATGATATTTGCACTTCATTTGAGTGAATGTCAGGAATTAATTTACTATCTATAAAGAACCAAGATTCTATTTCAATTACTGTTTATTTTAGATTGTTATCTCTCTCTGTTTTGTGAACACCCTACCTTCTAGATTTATTGTGAGATGGAGGCTTTAGTGGTTCTTAAAATTGTGGAGCTTGGAGACTCCAAATGAGCTTTGGAGACTTCGTAGAGAACCTGGTAAAAGCTGGGCAACAAGTCCCAGATAAATGTGAAGGTTTGCATAGACACAAAGTGTATTTGTGAAATCTACTTAATAATAAAGTTCAGCTTTGGATAGGAGTGTGAGTATGTGTGTGTTATAAAAATTACCAACTTCTTTGTTTTACTCTTTAAGGGTTTCTGTGGTAATATTGATCTCTGCCACTGCTATATCTGAGAAACTGGTGATTTTCTTTTTCATAATTTATTTTTTTTTATTTTAGTAAACTTTTATATGGAAAGAATTTCAGGTGTACAGAAAAGTTGCAGAATAGTACACATGTTTCCCTTATAGCCTTAACCAAGACTTCCCAATTGTCAACATTTTACCACATTTGTTTTTCTCATTCTCTTAGAATTGTACTGTTCTTATGTTAGAGAACATCTTTGTTTTTAGAAAATGCACAAAATTCTTTATTCACGTCTGCAACTTACTCTCAACTGTTGCATAAAAAAATAAGAGAATAGCACAATTAAGTTCTTAAAAAGGATAAAGAGTCAGAAATCAGAAAATGGTAAAATGAAATCCCAGATCTCAGTGTTTATAACCCAGGACAAGTCACTGTCTCTGAGGTTCAATTTCTGCATCTGCAAAATCAGAATAATAATATCTACCATGCGGGGTTAATGAAACATTAAATATAAGCTATTCTTAAAGCACCTACCCTAGCATAAAGAAATTGTTTAGTGTGAGCTCCTTTTATTGCCCTGGAAACCATAAGCAAAATAGGAACTTATTCTTCCTTAAAAAAAATATTTTAAACTGGTGATATTGTTGAAGAAAAACCAGACAGGTTTTAATTTGCACTTAGTTAAAATGTGGGGGAGACCTGCATTAACTAAAAAAATGATAAATGGGGTTAGTTTTACAGTTACGGTTCTTGGTGCAGTGGTTACACACTTCTATCCTTGTCCCCCACTTTCTTCATTTATTCTCCACAGTCTGGCAAAAGTGAACTCAGTAAAAAGTAAATTGGGTCCTTTTCTTTCTCTATTAAGAAAGCTTTGGTGGCCTCAATAAGTATAAACCCCTAAGTGATCTAACTTATGATTCTCTCTCCAACTGGCATGGAGCCAGTATTCAGTAAGGTTCCTTGACTTAAACATGATAGACTTCATATAGTTTCTGTGAACACCTGAGAGCTTTTACACTGTAGTTTGTTTACTCTGAATCATTCGTCTCTCCCTTGCTCACAACTGCTTTTTTGTTTTTCCTTCTATTTTAAAATTTAAATGTTCTTATTTCAGAGAAATTACCTGCCCAATTAAAACCCTTGATATCTTTGAGTTACTTTAGAATACAATATAAAGATACACAGATCAGGTTTTTTTTTTTTAAATGAAGACTAATCTTGCTATTGCTTTCTTAACAAAATCCAATTATGGTTGGCTACCCCTATTATTAATATTAGATATCTATGTATAATGACTCTACCATGTCCAAATTGGACAAGTAGGAAATGTATATTTTCCTTTATGAAATGATAGCAAAAAAAAATTTGTGGCGTTCATTATGAGATGTGTATGAAATTAATGACTTGGCTTGTGCCAGACAATTATTCAGAGTTAATTTCATGCATATTGGTGTGTGTATCTCCACATAAAACTTTTTATCCACATTCATGAGAGTTTTTATAAGAGGAGAATAAAATGAGGTTAATTTATTAAAAATACATTTTGGTAACCTAACAGTTGTTCAAACGGAAGGCTTGTACAAAAACTTATATTTACTCCTAATTATCTAAATTTGGAGTATTTGGATTCCTTAGATCTTTTTTAGCATACCTACTTAATCCATAAACAAGGAATAACTAGTGTTCCTTTTCCATTTTTACTTGAAATGTTCTAAGAGAAAAACTGAACACTCCTATTTATCCTTTCTTGAAACATTTTGGTATATGAACAAGTGACTTTATAAAATAATATTTCTAATTGTAAGAATCAGTCTTCAAGTAAAAGAAAGGTGCAAATGGGTTTTTCTTAGTCATTTCAAATAATAGTTTTATATTTTAGAAAGTACCATAATGATAATCTAGTTTTAGCTTATTTGAAAATTATGGACTCTGAGGTTATTTTCAAGATACAAGAATATAAACTGCATTTCAAGTTGCCAGAACTAGTTCCAATGAAGACATTTTTGCCTTTATATGCAGAGAAAGAATGTTATTAAATGATCAAGGTTTGGGTTTTTACTGCTGTTTTTTGTTGTTGTTGTGGTGGTGCTGGTGGTGGTTTAGTTGCTAAACCATGTTGGACTCTTTTGAGACCCCATGGATTGTAGCCCACCAGACTCCTCTGTCCCTGGAATTTCTCAGGCAAAAATACTGGAGTGGGTTGCCCTTTCCTTGTTAGCAGAGGTAAAACAACCAAAAACATACTTAAATTTGGGGAGGTGTTGTTTTTCCTTTTTCTACTCATGAAAATTTTTATGTTTATATTGGTTGGCATTTATGTAAAACTACCTTTCAAAAAACTTTGTAACCCCTTAACTAGTTAGAGCATTAGTAAATGATAATCTTCTTAATCTTTTTAGAAGGCATTATTTTTATTGTCTGATCAGGTGAATGAAACAAATGAGTATGTTGTTGATGGAGATTGAAAAATAAATAAAACTATACTTTTCAAGTTACATTTCAATAGATCTTACTTTATTTCCCATTAACTTTAAATATTAATTTGTCCCTGGACACTGATACCCAGAGGAGTTAGAATTGTTTATATATGTAACATCTGTTTTTAAGATTAGAATGTAGATTGGTTTGTTTCCTTCCTATCTTTTTTGTAACTTCAGAGGAAATGCAGGTGGCCACAGGGGTAAAGAAAAAACGTAAGTCAGATCACACCCTGCTGAATTTTAGGTTTTCATGGATATGGAGACAGTGTTTTTTAAAAGGCTGATTTAGTCTGAAAATTTTCAAATCACCTCGTCTCCCGGAAAAGATTTTTATCAACTTATAAAACATGTTAGGTTAGTATTTAGTATTTTTATTTTGAAAATGCTTGTGATGCTGATGATTTGAATATTTTCTGTATTCTTTTCTGTTGACAAAGACTCTCACAAAGACTTAATTTATTCACGCTGTATTAAGTATTCATTCTGACTGAGTTTTGTGTTTCAGTCTGGTTCTTGCAATACTTACGTCAAGTTAGGTTGAAGGAGGTATATGTCTCTGGAAATTATATTAAATATTAAGTATTTTTATTTCTGGAAAATTGCCAACAGAAGATGCGAAGATATTTTTATACGTGTATCTACATAGATATATTTTGTACAATGTAGGGCTAGTATACAGCTAATATAATAATGACTTTCCCATTGTGATGGTTTAAAAAATATTTTAGCATTCATTAGTGTAAAGGAATGTTGACGAGTCTATGGTGTGCAAAAATAAAATGAGAATATAAGGAACATTTATAGTTTCTTGCTAGATCATTTGTCAGCTTTATTAGCTTGAATGCTCAAGTTTTCAGAGAACATGCAGGTTTGTTAAAATAAGCAAATTTGTGGTGTGAAAACAGTATGTGGAGTATGGATTAAAATAAGAACAAACTAAGTACTATATTTATTCTGTATTACCGCATCTTGTAGAGAAAATGATGAAGTTAGAGCTCAAGTTTATTTTTAATTCAGGGTCTTGACTGAAAAGTAGAGGCATTTTCAGCCACCTACCTATTTCAAAGGTGGGATGGATAGACACCTGCTGTTAACATGCTTTAAGGAAAATGAAAGGATGTAAATGAGTTTTGGTGATTTGCCTGCCTCTGAATATAAATGAAGCTGAAAATCTGTCCTGTGCTTTTAATAGTGAACTACTAGAGTGTTCAAACCTTTGTGTAAAAAGTAAAGGATGTTTTAAGGGGTTACTATTAGTGTATTTTAATTATTTATTATGTGAATACTTCTTAATACTAGATGATTAAATATAATTCCATTAAAATAAATACTTATATAATCATTAATATTTCTCTATAATTAATAGTGGTGAAAATGCTTTGACACATACTGATTGAAATGTAGAAAAACCTATTTTATTTGAAAATTATAAATAGTAGATCAAGGTTATGACTAAATATTAGAAAGAAAATGGAGTAGCCTTTAAGTAGAAAGTCAACTTAGGTAAAGTAGTAAAAGCATTTTTAGAATTCACATGCCTTCCACATGACCTAATAGTGGTAAAACTTGCCAAGTGTAATTAGATAGCATGAACCTGGAAATTTTTAAAAACATGGATTATATATTCTATGGATGGTATTGTAGTCTCTGAGGAGAGAATGAGGGAACTAGATATAGTCACATGATTCTTAGTGCCCCCCTCAAAATGGCAATATCTGATTCTCGACAGTGTTCACATCCAAAGTGCCAGTGTTTCTAAAAAGAACTTCAGTTTTGTTTTAGTTATCCTTTAATAAAGTTTACTATGGGTTCACCTTCCTTGTAATGGTTGTATGTCAAGATAAGACTAACATTAAAACTCTGTAATTTTAAATATGACTAGAAAGATATGATAGTGAAAATTATATTTGAATACTTATTTAATTCCAAAGTACTGTTATTAGATGTTTGAGTTGTTTAATCTTAAGAATGTATGAAGAGTTTCCTAGATCTTTTCCTACTCATAAACTTTCAAAACCACAAAGTCATGATTCATCTTGTATGACGACTGTTCCAACATGCCTTCTTTGTTTTCATCTGTGGCATTGAAAACTGGCCATTCCACCTTTTCTGCATGCCTCTGTTTGGAAGCAACTTAATTGCATGATATTGTCATAATGTAGCTTAAGCCCTTCTGAACATCATAGGTCAAGCTGAAAATTAAAGGTGCGCCTTGCTTTATATTATCAATTAGATCTGAAGTTTCTCATTGTGAAACAACAGAGAAGCAACATCTTAGAATTAATTAATGTGCTTAGTCACTCAGTCATGTTCTACTCTTTGAGACCCCATGGACTGTAGCCCTCCAGACTCCTCTGTCCATGGTGATTCTCCAGACAAGAATACTGGAGTGGGTTGCCATGCCCTCCTCCAGGGGATCTCCCCAACCCAGGGATTGAACCCAGGTCTCCCATATTGCAGGCGGCTTCTTTGGCATCTGAGCCACCTGGGAAAGCCCTAGTATTCATTAATATGTGCTTGTAAATACCATTTTGTGATTAAATCTGTATTTTATACTATGTCATGTAGATGTAAAGGAAAGAAGATTTAATGGAAAAGTCATTTGCCAGTTAGTTTTAAAGGAAAAATGTTTAAAGTACTGAGAGAAAACTTTCAGTCTTGATTTGCTCAAGCTACCAAAAGAAAAATGCTTGCTTGCCTGTGTTCTGAAGTCTTAATTCTATGGGCTGCACACACTTTCTTCTACAAATCTCTGCAGCAAGTGACCTTGTCAAATAGAAGTGGGGACTAATGGGAGGCAGCCTAGGAAAGGTGGCTTATTTACAAGCAGCTGTTGGCTACTGTCAGAACAAAGGCAAATCAGAGTTTCATTAATGGAATATGGCGGGCAGAGTGAACACTGTCCAGCTGCCAGCCCACTTCCCTAATAATACTTATCTTCTGCTGTTTGGTTGAAAAGTTGACTGACTAGGTATTTCTCAGGATATGGGCAAAATTGTATAAAAAAATAAAGATACATTTTTATCATTAAAATTACAGAATTATTAAGTACAATGAAGTGAAAATGAAAGTCGCTCAGTCGTGTCCGACTCTTTTCAACCCCATGGACTGTACAGTCCATGGACTTCTCCAGGCCAGAATATCCCTTCTCCAGGGCATCTTCCCAACCCAGGGATCGAACCCAGGTCTCCCCTATTGCAGGCGGTTTCTTTACCCACTGAGCCACAGGGGAAGCCCAAGTAAAATTAAAGCACCTAGCTTTTGCGTAACCAAAACATTGTGAATAACATTACTTCCTATAGACTTAATTATACTATTCACTGTTAGGTAGTATTTGTACCATAGTTTGATTAGATTATTGATGTACTTTGGGAAAATTGGAATAACAGTAAATCTTCTTTAAAATAGTAATTGAGTGCAGTACTCTCTTTACGTGTTCACATGGAAAAAGATTTGCATTTTATTTTCAGCTTGATATGTAATTTGCCCTTTTGTTATTGTTTTTGGAGGGGGACTTGGGGTTTACTATGTGACTTATGCGCTGATGTGAAATGAAGAACATTGCCCTTATCTGGCATCTGCATTTTTTAAATATTGCTTTTAAAATGTTCCAGAGAGGTACATTTTCTTCCAACCAGCCTCTTTATTGCACAGTTAATAATATGTCCTTCACTTGAACTTTTTCCCCCATAAATCAATTATTCATTTGCTGTAGTAGTTCAACTTTTTAAAGTGCATAAAGGAGAATACTGTATATCAAGTGTTTGTGGAATAAACCCTTATTCATTTGAGTAAGAATCTAGACCTTGAGAATTTTCCCATTTTTATGTCTTTGAGGAACGGTTAAAGATACTTCACAAAATTGACATTTCTAAAAAAAATTAGCATATTTGAGCTAATTTTTAGAATATTGAGAAAAGCCTATCAAACTGCTTTCCACATGTGACTTTATATAACTGCATTCACAAATATGAAAAGGTTTTAGTGCTTCCTTAAAGTGGACTTCAAGTTGATTTTATCATGTGCTTTGAATATGTTCCTGAAGTATTTTTTAATGAAGATGCTTGTATATTGATCTCTTGTCTCATTCACTTCTCAGAACATTGTATGTAGTCTACTGTGAAATATTTAAAAATCTCAACCTGTTTTTAAGGCTGTACTTATATATATAATTTTCTTATAAAGCTCTTAATAATACTAAAGTGGGTAATATGTGATCTTTTACACTCATTCAAAGTGCTATAAAATTACTTTTTCCATTGCTTAGGCCATTTTACATTATGAGAGAAATCCCTGATTTATTCTTAACAAGCTTTTTATGTAATAATAACAAGTAGAGTTACTTGACTGTCAATAAATTTTTGTTTACCTTGAGTGACTAAGTTAAAGTCTATAGAAGTTTAAAAGGGACTTTGGAGATAATTTGTTTTGGAGATAATTTGATCCAACCCCTTCATTTTTGGTTTGAAAAATGGTTCATGACTTGATGTTTATTTAGGTTAACATAGTAAGTTAATGGCTGAATCGAGATAACTCAAACAGAGAGAAAATTGTTAAAAACTCTGGACTTAGAGTGTTACTTCCTGCCCTTGGTTTATACAGCTAATCTACTTTTCACTGATTGATAAATTCTCAGCTGTAGTTTCCAAGCTATGGACAAGTGGGATATGTATTACCACAACCAGTCTCTTATGCAGCAGAGTCAAAAGTGCAATTAATTCTTTTCCTGAGACAGGATTCTCTGGGTGCTCATCTTAACCACTCCTGTTCTACACCTCATCCTATAATGTTGAGTCTTAATTCCTATTTCTGTTTCCCTAGTGATCACCCTTCATAATAATTTTTTGAGTGCCAGTGAAGTAACAATGTTTTGTTAAGATAGGTATTCTCACATTAAGATGACATAAAATGGGATGGTTCTCAGCATTCACTTACAAACTAAAAAATTTTTGCTTTTATCTCTGCATGAAAATGGCTTGCTGCAATTGACATGACTAAGATGACATCCCATAGTGCTTGAGAGCATAGGGGCCAGAGTGGTTGAATATGAATCTCAACCTGTTCAGCCTTTAATAGGAGTGCTCAACTGTTGGTGACTTTGGCCAGTTAACCTCTTTTGCATTGTTTTACTTATCTTTAAAATGAGGATATAATAGTATTTCTAGGAGGATCCCAAACCAGGGACCTTGCCCTTAGAGGTTGTTGTGTATGGCTGGCTTATCTGCTTAGTATTAATCAAAACTCTTTATAATGTTTGCCAGGTGTTAGTCATAAGTCAGGCTTGACAAAGGTAGTTTAACTGTGTTTGAAAGAAAAAAATCCTGTAAATCATGTTTACAAATTTAATAACAGACTAGGAATATTTAGAAGAACTATAGTTTTCCATTTGTTTACTGTATTAAAATACTGTGTAATTTCAATGAATAGGCATTTATAGTTCCTGGTTCTAAAATTGTACTATAATTTGGATGGGAGTTTTATTCTCCTTTGGTAAGCGTCAAGGGATTCAAGGAAGCCATGGTTTTCCATGTGAGTAAATCTGGTCAGTTCAAAGCCCATCCTTTACTTGCAGGAAGACTAGAAGACTGTCGTGGTAGCCTTCTTTGCCCTTCTTCCGTAACATAACCTAGGATGATGGTTTCTCACTAGGTACACAGTTTAAGCACTTGCTATAGGTTCCATATTACACATACATAGAAATTACTTTAATAATTACTAACAGTATAGGTCAGAAATCTATTATTTGATTTGACATTCTTATATTTATAAATAAACATTTGTCTCTTTTCCCAAGTCAGTGAATATGGACAACTTATATTTTTGGAAAATGTTTCAAAATAGATGAAAATTTAACAATCTGTGAAATTTAAGTTACTGTATATGTTTTTTAAATTATACATTTATAAGATATTATTGTTTGGGACATAGCCTATCTATATGTATGAATAAATTTGAAGATATCACAATAAGAATTGATAGGAAGTTTGAATTCTAGTTGTCTGCTTTGTTTGCTTATATACTTTTTGACTTAGTATAAAAGCTAGATTTTAGAAAATTTATTTATACTTTTAAAAAAGCATGTGTTTAAAGATTATTCTTTTGTTTGAAAGTTGTAAATCATAAATGAAGAATACTTTTTTCATGGCACTGAATCAATCTGATTCATTTTTATTTTTCTGAATTTCTGTCATTTAATGGTCTTCTTGGAGTGAAGGAGGACATTTATTCATTACTTTGTCCAAATAATGCAACCTCAGTACAGATGGTTATTTTCCAACTTGAGTGTCTTCACAAACGGAATTAAAATAGTATCATACCAGAGAGAAATGTTATAATGTGTCCCTTTTAAATTAAGAGATCATTCTTTTCAACTTGTCTTATTGTCTTATTCTTGAAAACACTAGAAATTATGATTTTCTTAAAAGGATACACATCATATACTATGTGTATTTTGGTTCTACTGGATTCTAGTACAATTAGTTCATATCAAAAGTTTGCAGTTTTAAAGCTTAATACATTCTGAAAGAAGGAACCTCTCCCTAAAACCATTTAATTAAATCGAATCAATGAAATCACATATAATAAATAACTTACCTGCCTCTTCCTTTTACACACACCTCAACCCACTCAAGATGTGATTTGTACCTCTGATTGGCTTTGAGGCTTGAATTATCTCCAGTGTAGTACCAGACTGAAGATAGCATTATAGGGTTAGAAATTCAACATATAGATGAATAGATTTGGAGTCAGTATGATTAGGAAATTCCTGGAGAAAATGAACTATTCATAAAACACAGAGTCATATTGAAAAAACTTGGGAGAATTAAGGATACTTAGGAGTAAATGTTTGAAAAACTAGAATCATTACAGTTGCAGGTAAATCTTTTGCTTTGACTTTTCTCTGCCACTAAATGGCCACTAAATCTGTATCCGAGGGCAAGAGACTTAGAACTGGGCTATCATTTCTTCATCTAGAACATTAGCCAGTTGGATTAGACAAATCTTAAGGCCATTTTTTAAGCTTTGTAACTAATTGATGGGAGATGAATTGCTCAATTCAGAATGAAGGTTTTGAAATGCATTTGACAAGTGAGCCAGGTATATCTGTAATGAAATGTAAATTTCTTACAATGACTGTTCTTCATACTTCTAGTAAAAAAAAATCAAGTGTTACAGAAAGTAAAACACCAAACAAATAAATTTGATTTGGGGCTCTAATTACTAACATAGAACAAAACAAGTCCTTTAAATATGTTTAGATTTGGTCTCTCATCTGAACAGTGGTCATAATAATACTTTGAGTTCTTCACTGTGTCTGAAGAGATATCTTGATGTTTTGCCCTTTTCCAAGAGTGACTATATGTATATCCTTATAAGTGCCCTTATTGGAATGCTTTCTAGCATTTTACTTGAGCCTTAGATAATGTTGGAGGATGTATTTCTCAAGTAGTTGGATGTTCTTTGTCTCCTGAAAAGTAAAAGAGATGAAACAACCTGATGGATTTTTACAGAGATGCACAATTAAGTCAGCATAAGTTCTTAATAGCGGTTTCTCTGGAAAGTTTAAAATCTCTTAGCCCTGCCTCTTCAAATTCTGCCTTTAATTACAAGAGCATCTCTCAGTCTTTAACATTGTGGTGGCGTTACTTACCCCGTGGAACCAACCTCATTTCTTTCTACATTTGTGTGAAATATACTCAAACTGCATACTATGGATACATAGGTTTATATGCTACTGTGAAACTATATATCGTTATGAAATGGTATGGGGATTAATGGATCCAGGCCACAAAATGATGTGGTAGAACTTTGGGTGGGGGGTGTAAAGCCTTATATTTCTTTCTCAAATTACTTCTGTTATTTTGAAGTGTTACAAATAGCAGTTAGTAATAAGCAAGCAAGCCAGCCATCTTTGAAATTTTTTTTCTTCCTTGTTGTCCATCCTCCTTTGTTATCTATCTTGTTCATCCTTTAGGGTTAAGCTGAAATCTCTCCTACATAACATCATCTTTCCCAGTTCCAGTTCTTATGAATCTGCCTTTATCCCAGTTTTTACACCACACAGTTTGTGCCCCCTAATGATTTACTTATATATATTTCCTTGGATGGAGTTGTTTATGCAGACACAAGAGATTGTTTTCATCTTGCCCTAAAGCTGCCTTGGACTATGCTAAAGCACCAAGTGGTGGTTGGTAAATATTGATTGATTCATCAGTTTGTTCTTTCTTCTCTTTATCTGTTTTCTTTCATTGAGGGTGAAAATTTCCTGGTGATCAACACCCATTTTGCTGGGTTCACCGTATCAACTGATCTCCCTGATTTTCTGCTATGCCAACATAGATGTACTTTGGAAACCTTTAGATTTATATACAATTTGTACAATTTATTTTCTGATTTTAGGTATCTGGGGAGAATTGGGAAGATAAGAGAAATGATGATTCATGACATTTGATCTAGACATTTGAGCTAGACATGGGGAAAGTTGGTTAAACATCCAAACATCAGGTTGGTGCTCAGTAGTCAGAGGTGGTTTTTTCACATAATCCTTGTGGCTTGCAAGGTTTACTGACTTCTGTTATCACTAAGAGGCACTGATTTCTATTATCACTAAGAGACACTGCTTTCTAGCAAACTTATTCAAAGACTTTGTCATCCACTTATACTGCTCATAATTACTCATAGATTCTAAGCTCTTTTGGTATTCCTCAGGGTAAAAGTCATTTTTATCTCAAATATTACAATTAAAAAAAAAGAAACAACCCTTTTTTATTTTGCAGTTAAAAAAAAAGTCATGCTTTCTGCAAAGTATGTCCAAACAACCAGAGCTGTTTATGTGGATATAATGACATAGCAAATGTGAAAGCACTTTGAAAACTTAGAAACATTGTAAATATACAAGTTAACTTTCTGGTTAGAAGATAACCCTGAGGGAGGCATTAAATGCCATTTGTGTTCATGACATCTTTTAAACTGAAGCCAGTTCTCATAAGATGCTTTACTAGCCCCTTTCAGCTATTTCCAGGGGATAATTTAGACCTTACATATCCATGGAATATAATGAATCAGTTTCTTTCCAATGTAGCTAGAAGAGCAGAGTTAGAAAAATAGACCCTGGATCATTTTATGAGCTTTATTCTTTTGTGGAATTCTTGAGAAAAGCTAAAATAAATAAATAAACAAATAAATAACCATCTGATTTAACTTTCATTTATATAAAACTTTATTTCCCCACAAATATGTTTTTATGAGCTTTCCCCTTCTACATTATTATTTGACCCAAATGGTTAGTGGTTAAGATGTATTGACTATACGATGTAGTCCAAATCTGGTTGGCCCTAGTTGTTTTCAAAGTTTAAAATGTTGTAGCCATGTTTTATTGACAGCATTTTTTCTACTTAATTATGTCTTTTGTTGGCAGCTCAAACTGTCTCTATTTACTTTTATTTAGAATGCAGCTGGCAACAGCAGTTGGTTTGTGAAACCAAAGCACATAATTAACTTCCCCAGTTAAGGTATGGTGTGTTTCATTGGAGAGTAAGGCTTTTATGGGGCATGCTGCTTTAGTCTGAGAAGTTATGCAGTTTATTTTCAGCATAATTAGAAGAGAACTTAAGCAGAGAATTTTTAAAAATGTATTACATTCTAATATAACCTGAGTACTAAAGTATACTACAAAAGTACTTTAATTTTGTTTTTAAGTTAACAGCTCAATCAAGAAAATCAGATACCAGTATTCAAATATCAGATTAACTGTAGTTGAGCCAGTAGGAACATTTGGGGACATGTTCTTTTCACATCTATTTGCATTAATAATTTAAGGTTTGACTATATTGCTTTGATGAAAGTTTTTGAAGAAACAAATATCCCACTCCCTGTATTTTCAAGGATAGTTGGTAGTTACTAATTGTAAAAGAAAATAAATAAATCCATTTAATTGAAACAAGAAATGGAGAGAAAATATTTAAGTAATAAATTTCATAATATAAGATTAATATATCCTGGCAACTTACTGATTTTCTACTAATATTTGTACCAAACTTTGATGCTAGATCTTCCTTTTCCAGGTGTCAGACAGTTTAGTTTCATTATTTTTCCATTTCTAATTCTTTACCTGAATTTCCATAATTATTACACTTTTTTTCATTAGTTTAAACTAGTTACTTTCTTTGCTTAGATGCTTATTCAAGACAGTTTTCTTTGTTTTTTAAAAACTTAGGTACATGGTATTTTTGAGATAAAAATTATAACCACAGTAGTAGTGACACAGTACAAAGATTAAAAGAAAAAGTGTTTAGTTGCTATTTTTTTGTACTCATAAGTGTTTTGATTGTTACACTTTTTGTCTGGTTTCAAATGAAACTATTTTCTCCATCGCTTATCTGAATTAAGGAACCCTGTGTTTGTGAATGATTTGTTAAAGAATTCTGACACCTTTTTCTTTCTGGCAATATATGTTGAGAGAATATAGTTGCGTAAAGGCTACTGCAGAATTTTCTTTTATGTTTTAGCAAACATTCTGACCTGTTCTTCCAAATTGTACAATTTACTTGCCTGATATTTTAATTTTAAATGGAAAATGGAAAAATTGTTAATATTGTTGAAAGCTAAAATTTAATTAAATGCTTTCTGAGTAAACAGTTATTGACCAGAGCTAAACATTATGTGTGCATTCTTTCATATAATACTGTATAGTCAGTGTTATTATCTTTATTGCTAGTTAAGTGTGACAAGCTCTAGAGAAACATGGTTTGTGAGTCAATATTGAGTTTAAATAAATAAAAGAGAAAAGAATGAATGTGTACATTGAATTTTGGAAGTTTTCCTGCTGATAAGGAAGATAATTTTCATTTCAGTGTAGACTGATAGCATTAAAAAGTACACAGGTAATTTTACTTTTATACCATTTAATAGTTGAAGTGAGTAGAGAAAGCTTCAAAACTGAGTGATCTAATTGAGCATTCCAGAATACATAGCAATTTGAATTCAAGAAATATATTTGAAAGCACATGAGAATTATATTAGAAAACAAATGGTGATAATAAAATACAGTTAAGGAAGTCAAAATAATTAATAGAAAGCAATAGAAGCAGCGTATAGAATTAGAGACATAAAACTGCCCATTTACTTCAGGATTTTATTTTATAATAGTTACTAAAAATGACCGATATATGAAAATAGACAGAAGGAGGAGAAAGTTAAGTAACCCATTTTAGCTGATAATACATATTTGGCACTGCTTTTACTGTTTTATTTATAATATTTGGTTTATAAATATTAATGCTTAAATGTAAACATTTGTCTTATTAAATGTAATATTTGATCTTTATTTTCAAAGGGATTAAAAATTTGTGTTTACCTCTAAGACATTAATGATTGCTGGTTCACAAACAGATCTTGTGACAGTAAATCAGTTAGTACAAAGTTTCTACACACACAGCTACTAAAACATGCCATGGAGACATGTTATTGTTATCTAAAGCTTGGTAGAAATATACTGCTGCTTACTAGTTAATTACTGTCTCTATATAGAAAAGGAAAGGCCTTGAATTCAGCGTTTGTATGGTCGCATGGCCCTGTTCAGTCAAGCTCAATGCATGTTACATGATTGCCTGAGAGGAATAGAAAAGCTACTTTCTCAGTTTCTGACCAGAATGTATGATAAGGATTGGTGTCAAAGGGGGCAAGATGGGGATCGCAGCAATTATGGCAAAGGCAAAGTAGTTTCCTTGACAACCCGATTGAGGATTCATTGTGATTTATTATTTACTATTTCAAAACCTCATTCTGTGATTTAGTTAAGCACTGGAATTTCCATAAATTCTGCCCCCTGCCCCCCTAATTTGAATACCCTATTACTGTTGTAGAAGTGTACACTGAAACAGTCCGGAACTGATGTTACTTGAAGACAGGGACAAATTAAGCATGCCTTGTTACTTTGTGAATTTCTAGGCAGGTCACTTAGCAGTTACCTAAAACTAAAAGGGTCTTATGTTGGAATGTTTGTTAATCAACACTAATTAAAAACTTCATATTTAACAATGCCCCTGAGATCTTCAAAGAAGCATGTTTGCAACAAGTAAATTTTACCTTTTTTTGTTGAAAGCAGTTTAAAATAGTTTGTATGTGATTTGTATTTCGTGTATCATTTTAGATGTAAAATATACATGTTATTTCTTTGCAGTTACTTGCATAATTACATACCTTTTATATTGCCCAAACTATAAATGCCCAGACTTTTAAATCTGGCAGTAATCAGATAATTCTTTGCTAGAAAGCAAAAGTTCAGATTCTTAGAGCAAGTTAAACATCAGCTTTTGTATTTCCTCTGTCTTCTCTTCCTATGTATTCCTCAGATATTCACTGCCTTGGCCAACGAAGCTCTAAGTTGACTAGTTATTCTACATTATTAATAATCAATGTGATAGGCTTTTAAATGTGTTCTTACTTAAACAACAAAACTGCCAAGTAAGGATAATTTTAAGCCTTTATTGAATTCCTATTCAAAATGAAATATTTGTATATATTCTTTTTAATTAAAATGGCATCTGCTTAGCTCGTTTACATTCTTTCTGTCAGAATTTCTGCCTGAGGATTCTATATATGATTAATGTAAGAAAAACAAGGCAGTAATCCCTTGATAGAAAACTGGTAATGGATTAAAAGACCATAGCTCCGAAATTCCAGGAATGTGACATACTTTCTCAGAAAGATGCACTTAGTCCTGAAGTCTAGAGACGTTGAAAAGTGCCCCCTAGTGTAATTAACCAAAGATAGACATTTGGATCATATGTTTTGTATGTTTAATAGGGAATATTAAGTGTATATTCAAATAGATATTTGATGCGAAGAGGATCATTACTTTATCTTGAATAAAACTTTGAGTGCCGATTGGAAGCTTCAGATTTCTTACCGAACCAATTGGTAAAACACAAAGTACATATTGAGAATGTGCAGAACAGTTGCCTAGGCAGTGTAACCAGTCTCTTAGAATATTGTGTCTAACATTAGTTCAGGAGTTTCTGTGAATTCACATAAGGATCCTGGGATCTTATTTCTTTATTTAAGGATTTGGACTAGATTGGTGCTTTTTGAATTGTAAAATACCACCGCCACCCATTAACAATTGTGAAGATAGTATTTAGTGGGTTATGATCAGCACTTAAAATAGCACATGAACGACATTGTAATGAGTCCATTTTTGAAATTTGTGTTAATTATATGTGAACCCAATAAGAATATTGTTTTGATATATAGTATCATACATGTGGGTATAGTTTATGTGTGAGTGTGTGTAAAGAAATAATTGGATGGATAATCCTAAAAGGCCCTCCCAGTTCCAACATCCCCAAATGAAATTTTAGATGTTTAAATTTTTCTTAGATTGAAATTAAAAAAAAAATGGAACTTATCACTTGCAGATACTTTTAGGAATAAAAAGACAAATAAGGAAGATGCAACAATTGATATTCTAAAATAGTACCTATAAAAAATATAATTATTCCTAATTAGTAAATGTGATAATTTAGGTCTTTCTAAAATCTCTGAGAGCATACAGAGCAAGTGATTATTTCAGGTAGTCGGGTTCAGAAAATACCCTGTGATGTTAGTGTATGTCACTGAAAGATGAGTACCGTTTTACTTACTTGGGGTAGAGAATTGAAAGGGGTCTAGATACTTTGAATGTGACTAGAAAGTCAAGAGGTCTTACATGCCATACTTGGACTTTTGAAGTTTATCAAGAAGACCTGGGAGTGCTGTCAAATCTATTAAACCTGCTGGAATTAGATCGGCTTTTAGAAGGATAAAGGTAGCAGAGTGGTTGTTGAACTGAAGTAGAGAATGACTAAAAGCACAGAGATAATGAGTTATGAGAGAATTTCAGAAGAGCCATTCATGAAATGATGAGGGTGGGGCTGTAAACAGTGAGGCAGAAAGACCTCTTGATAAAT
>NW_011494954.1:114672-188200 GCF_000754665.1 Bison bison bison | reverse complement strand
AAAAATCAGTTTTACAGTCTTTATACACACACACTAATTGAATTTTATT
Source organism: Bison bison bison (assembly GCF_000754665.1). NCBI lineage: Eukaryota > Metazoa > Chordata > Mammalia > Artiodactyla > Bovidae > Bison > Bison bison. The sequence goes on along the minus strand of NW_011494954.1, from coordinate 188,151 downwards.
GAGTTTCTTAGTACACTGAGTTTTATTTTAATATTTTAGAAATACCAAGAATTATTTGATAACTTCAAAATAACCAAGCAAATATGAAATGTTGAATCACTGAAATGAGGTAGCTTTCTTGATTAAACAAAAGCTATAGTGAGAAGAAATGTTTTGATGCGACACTTTCAACTATGCATTCCATGTATTGTAGTTTTTTTTTTTTAGTGAATGTTCTTACAATTAAAAATAGTAATAGGTTAATAAGTGACCTTGATGTGGTCTTTATATCATTTCATTTACGAGTAGAGCCTTACCTGTTTCTTGATACTGGCAATTTTAAAACATTATCTTTCCTAAGGAACCTTCCTGGACACTCTCCTGTTGACATAGTTTTCTATCGTCCACCTTTCTCTCATTGTATGAGGTGCTCTGTGTCATACTTTTAAGATTGAACTGCTTAAAGGTAGAAACTGAAAATTTTATTTTTAGTATATTGTCTTGCTTATTTAGCACATGGTGTTCACTCATAAATGTTTCAATGATGCCCAAATGACCAAAAAAAACCCCAAAATATACAGTAAGAACAGGGCTATTCATAGAAAATGGAATTTGAAAGGTTTAAAATGGAATTATTGCAAGAAATTAAAATTTGATCTGATAGCATTTAGACATATGATAGGTTATATTGGCATGTTAATATATATTTATTAAATACTCACCTTGTTGGGTGCTGTCATTATGTTGTGAACAGAATAGAATCTATACCATCATACAGACTTTTCCATCTTTAATCTTGAAAGTATATGAATTCAAATTATAGTGTGGTGGCTGCTGGGAAGATATCATGAAGAAATTCCTAATTATACTTGAAAAGGTAGTGGTTGTTGTTTGGTCGCTCAGTCGTTAGCTGACTCTTTGCGACCCCCCCATGAACTGCAGCACGCCAGGTTCCCTGTCCTTCACCATCTCTAGGCATTTACTCAAACTCATGTCCATTGAGTCAGTGATGCTATCCAACCATCTCATCCTCTGTTGTCCCCTTCTCCTCCTGTCTTCAATCTTTCCCAGCATTAGCCTCTTTTCTGGTGAGTCTGCTCTTTGCATCAGGTAGCCAAAATACTGGAGCTGCAGCTTTGGCATCAGTCTTTCCAATGAATATTCAGGGTTGACTTGCTTTAGGATCGACAGGTTTGATCTCCTTGCTGTCTACGTGACTCTCAAGAGCCTTCTCCAGCAACACAGTTCAAAACCATCAGTTCTTTGGTGCTCGGCACTTTTTATTGTCCTGCACTCACATCCATACGTGACTACAGGAAAAGCCATAGCTTTGACTAGATGGACCTTTGTTGGCAAAGTAATGTCTCTGTTTTTTAATATGCTGTCTAGGTTTGTCATTGTTTTTCTTCCAAGGAGCTAGCATATTTTTATTTCATGGTTGCAGTCACCATCCACAGTGATTCTGGAGCCCAAGAAAATAAAATCTGTCACTGTTGCTATTGTTTCCCCATCTATTTGGCAGGAAGTGATGGGACTGGATGCCATGATCTTTGTTTTTTGAATGTTGAGTTTTAAGCCAACTTTTTCACTCTCCTCTTTCATGTTCATCAAGAGCCTCTTTAATTCCTCTTCGCTTTCTGCCATAAGGGTGCTGTCATATGCATATCTGAGGTTATTGATATTTCTCCCCGCAATCTTGATTCTAGCTTGTGATTCATCCAGCCTGGCATTTTGCATGATTTACTTTGCATATAAGTTAAATAAACAGGGTGGCAATATAAAGCCTTGATGTACTCCTTTCCCAATTGTGAACCAGTCTGTTGTTTTGTGTCTAGTTCTAACTGTTCCTTCTTGATCTTCATACAGGTTTCACAGTAGGCAGGTAAGGTGGTCTGGTATTCCCATCTCTTTAAGAAATTTCCAGAGTTTGTTGTGATCTACACACTCAGAGGCTTTAGCATAGTCAATGAAGCTAAAGTAGATGTTTTTCTGGAGTTCTCTTGCTTTTTGTACAATCCAGCAGATGTTGGCAGTTTGCTCTCTGGTTCTTCTGCCTTTTCTTAATCCAGCTTCAACATTGGTTCTTGGTTCACATACTGGTGAAGCCTGGGTTGAAGGATTTTTGGCATTACTTTACTAGCAAATGAAAATAAGTACAATTGTGTGGTAGTTTGAACATTCTTTGGTATTTCCCTTCTTTGGAGGGTTGGAATGAAAACTGACCTTTTCCAGGTCTATGGCCACTGCTGAGTTTTCCAGATTTGCTGGCGTATTGAGTGCAGCCCTTTCACAACATCATCTTTTAGGATTTAAAATAGCTCAGCTGGAGTTCCATCACCTCCACTAGTGATGCTTCCTAAGGCCCACTTGACTTCACACTCCAGGATGTCTGGCTTTAGGTAAAAAGGTGGTGGAGTTGCTGTTAGTTATGTAATTTCTGTTACTGAAGTTACTAGCACTAGATTTTTGACATCATGGTATCTGTCATTCTTGCAGATCATATAACATTTAACACATCAAATGGGAAAAAGTGAATGGTAAGAATATTTGGCAACAGTGGGAAACAAATATGTGATTATTTTGGTTTTGATGAAATAGTGAAATATAGGAGATTAAGATACAGGGGTCTAGGAAAGATGACAACCCTACCTAAAAATATAAGCAATAGTTTTCCAGCTCCAGGAATCACAGTCTGTGCGAGCTGTATCGCTTAGGAAAACCTTTAGTTCCCCATGTAGAATGATCTCTCTCTTTACAGTTTCCAGAGGGCATACACATACAGACTTCCAATAGACACTTATTACAAAAGGATGTGTGGGCAAGCGTGTTTCTCAGACATAATGAAATTAAATTTTATTAAGAGGTTAATTTATTCAACAAGCTGACTTTGCGCTGGACACCGAAAGCAAAGGTGAACAAGGCAATAGAGCAGAATATAGAACCTTTTTAGTCTATTTCTTTTGAATCCTGCAGAGGTTTGTTTGTTTTTTTTTTTTACAGTGTTTGATCATTTAGTTTGGATAATAAAAGATGTTGGCCTCTGAATGCTCAGAAAAAATTATAATAATGTAATGAAGTTTTCATCATTAAAATCTTTGTTGATAACCTTTGAATGACTTTGAAATTTTGCTTATCAGATTTCCAAATAAAATTTTGGCTTGTGTTATCACACAAAAATGTTACTAGGTAAGGAAATCATATACTCAAACATATAGTTTACAAAACAAGTTTAATGTAACCTCTGGAAAGTCTATGAAAAATTTATTATGTTTCATTTTAATGTGAATCTGATGGATGTATTTTAAACGCCTAGGAAAAGTTGTGAGGGACTTCTTAGAATTGCAGTGATGTCCATGGTAAAATCTGCTGTCCAGGTGCTGACGTGAAGTGGCCTCAAAGCGCAAAAATAACTACTACTTTACAATGTACCATGGTCTAATTAGAGGAGCAATACAGGCAGTCTTCACATTCCTTCTGTAGTAAATTGACCTTGGATAAATAACCCAAAACCTCCCTTTTCTGAGCTGTAAAATTAATGCCACATGTGTACTAAGTGCTTACTATTATTAATAATATAACCAGACACTCTGATAGATGCTTGGGATAAAAATAGGAATAAGTATCCATTTCTGTCTTCAAGGACTTTTTAGTTTTAAAAGGAGAGACATAAATAGATAAGTGTAAAGCCTTGTGATAGTGCGAAGAGTGTCCATTGATGTATTGTCAACATTATGACATAGTTTAGGGAGTGAGGTGGGATAGCTTAGTTTATGGTCAGAGAAAACTCATCCCGTTTCTAATCTTAAAAAAGGATGAGTAAGAATTCGCTAAAAGCCAGAATTCTGTGGATTCAGCCAAGTCATACTGATAATGGGGTGAGATAATGTACACTGTGTCTAGAATATTCTAAATCTTTGTGTGTCATAACCCCTTTTCCTTACGTATCTGCTAGTGTACTATGCTTGCATGTGCACGTACATACACACACGCGCGCGCGCACACGTGCACGCACACACATACACACACGTACACACACACACACAGTTGGCAAATGAACTTTCTGCCCTTAAAGAAAGTATATAAGAGACAGATGGAAACAATAGAGACTACCTTATTTCTTGTTACCTGTAATTATGATTTCATAATCTTCAAATTGTCTACATATAATGAGTTATTTAGTTTTATCTGAGTTATAATTTAACCAATTAGGCTGTTTCCTTAGTTTACTGGAGATGAAACTGAGAGCTTATACCAGGTATCAAGTGCACCACTTTTTAAGGAAAGTATGTTGACTGAATTGAGTATTTTATATTTGTCAAACACTTTTGAATACTTTACATACAGTTACTTATTTAATCCTCACAAAACCCTATGAGATGTAGGAACTATTTTTTGTTGTTATTCAGTCACTTAGTCATGTCCGGCTCTTGGCGAATCCAATGGACTGCAGCATGCCAGGCTTCCCTGTCCTTCACTGTCTCCTGGAATTTGCTCAAACTTTTGAGTCAGTGATGTCATCCAGTCATCTCATCCTCTCTCGCCCGTTTCTTCTCCTGTTTTCAGTTTTTCCTAGAGTCGGGGTCTTTTCCAGTAAGTTGGCTCTTTGCATAAGGTGGCCAAAGTATTGGAGCTTCAGCTTCAGCATCAGTCCTTCCAGTGAATAATCAGGTTGATTTCCTTTAGGAATTATTATCCCAATTTTATAGAGAAGGAAATCTGAAGTACAGATTTTTACTTCTGAGCAATATCACACATCTAGTAAACAGGAGCTAGGTTCAAATCTAGATGTTCTGTGCTAAACAGTGTACATACACATAATCGAATATAGTTAAAAAGTTCCTAGAAATAAATCTTCTCTTTCTGGAATATTAAGACTTTTAAGATATATGTGGAGCCAACAACTAGGCTTTAAAGCGTACAGGAAGGAAGCAATTAGCCAGCTTATGCAATATAAGTGGATCCTTTTCTACAAGTGATTGTGATTGACAAGCTTATAGAATACTGTTGCAGAGCAGAGCGGACTCTGGATGTCAGAAGTCCATATCACCAGGGAGATGGAAAGAGCCTCTCACTAAAGGGCAGGAGTGGTTCTTTGTCTCTGCATTCTTACAGCATCCTGAGGAATCTGGATGTGCTGGCTCTTACTGTTTGCCTTTTTAGGAGGACTCAGAGTAGAAGAATGGTGCATGCAGGGCACTACGATAACCAGGGAGCCTTCTTTACTGCTCTTTTCCTTTGTGAACACCTTATCTCTCTTTGAAAAACTTATAAACATTTGTTAACATGACTTGGAGAGTCTTGTGTACATAATTTTTGTAAGTTCAAAAATATCATTCTGTCTCTGATTTTTTGTTAGTTTCATGATAATTGTATGCTGTGTCTTCTGCTAGGGAGAGCTTTAAGAGAAGGGAGATTTTGAGCCCTTAAATAAGAAAGAAGCCTGGAAAATTAACATACATGCAGTAGAAAATTCTGTATGCAGAAACTTGCAAAAGCAGTCATACACAAACTGTGTTTTTAGATTATGAATATATTACTGAGTCAGTTCCATATACAAGTAGGTTAACTGTACATTTTAATAAATTGTATGAAAAAATAAATTACTGGACTTTCTTACATAACACCTTGGTGCCACGGGTATCATTTTCTTCTTTCTTTTTTATAAATAGTTAATTCCATAAAAGTAGAGTACTCACTCACCTTTCCTCATATAAGGGTTAACATGAGCAAAAACAGAGTGGCATCCAGGGTATACTGGGAAGAAGCCTAGACTGGGTTGGGGAAATCTGAAACAAACAGGGTCATTATGAGCTGTAAGGGGTGGGGAGTAGGAAAAACTCATGTAATCTATAGGAGGCAGGCCTTGCTTTAGCAAAATACTTCTTTCCTTATTGAATCAATATGTTTGTGCACAGACCACCCAAGAAAAATGTATATCTGATGCAATGAGGGAATTATGATGTAAGGAGCAGGGGCATATTCAGTCTTTGGAAAAACCACCTTGTCTGTATAGGCATCTGGGGTACAAAGTCTGGTAGCTAAGAACAAGAAAGGTCTCGGAAACACTTTAATTCTCAGGGTGAGAGATGGTATATTTTCAGATCATTCCCCAGAAGGGGAACAGGATTTTCATTATCCTACTCGGCACAGTGCCATTTTGTTCACCCATTCACTTTAACCCAAGTTCTGCTTCTTGGCACTTCTGGTTTGTTGGTTTTCATCACCTCCTTGACAGCTGAGCCCAGTTGGTCTTGAATAGTTGGTCATTCTTATCCCAAAAAAGGATGTCTGCTTTCTGGGTTTCTTTTTCTTCCTACATGTTTATGTGTATATTATTTTACATTATTCTCTGAAAACACATTCCCAAATCAGTAAATATTTCTTATTAAATTCTTATTTATAGTATTTATTATCACTTATTAATTATAAAATTGTTTATTAGGATTGCATCATTCCATTTTATCAATGTACTTTTGAGCCATTTTACTATTTTGATTCCTTAGTTTGCGTAACTTTTTCATTGTTACGAGCATCGTTTTATCCAAATTAGTGTCAAATTTTGGGTTCTTTACAGAACGTATTTTTTGCAAAAGAAATTCATTAGACTGTTTTCAGAAAGATTGTATCAGTTTGTAATCTCAGAAATACATGAGGCTATATGTTTTACAATTCTCAAACAAATAGATCTTTGGTAATTTGATAGAAGATTTCATCAGATTTTAATTTTTTGCCTCCTTGTTCTTACCAGTTAAATAGAGCATTGTATATGTTTGTTACTTATGTTTATTTCATTTTCCTTTGTTTTCCTTCACCTGCTTTTAAATTGATTCTCATGATTTGTAAGCACTTCTTATATAAAGTATTTAAACCTTGTGGTATTTGTTTAGACAGTTTATCTTGGGAGTTGTAATTTTCTAAAACATGCCTGTTGTCATTATAAATCAGATTCACCCAAACTTGCTCTCATTTTCTGATAAGAAGTGCTTGTTTCTAAGACCTTTATCAAGCCTTTCTTCTTTTTCTTTTTTTAATAATAAGGGAGCTTTCTTTATCTGGCAATATTCAGCTTCATAAGGGTGAAATTTGAAAGTATTCAAAGTTTTAAAGGGAAATAAACATTTAAACTACCAGGGAAAGGACATTAGATAATATACTGAGTCACAGCAATATAGGCTGAAACAGGATTCCTAAGAGCCTTTTCCCCCTACAATTCCTTTTAATTCATTAAAATGTCTGAATATAGAAGTTGGAACTGCTGTGTTGCCTCTGTGCTGTTGGTTCATATAGGGCACAAGTATGAAAGATGACACCAGGCTGTGTATGTAAGGGCAGGGTCTGTACACAGTTGGATCTGCCACCGTGCTTTTCTTGTTCTCTTTATGTTCAGTTTAGCAGTTAAATACAAGAAAGGACATAATTTTAACTGCAGAAAAGTAGTAGTATTTGTTTTTTAAGGCAGCATTTTCACTGTGCAATGTCAGTTCAAATTTATTCTTCCCATCCCCTCCTCCCTCCCTGACTGATCTGGTGACACAGATTTGAGAACAGTTTGAGTATGTTCTTTAAAACCTCATCTTTCCGTTAAAAATTGAACAGAGCTCAACATCACAACGTAAATAGTAACACCGAAACCAACCGTGAAATCAGTCTTTATATTGTCAATTAAGGAGTTATATGATAAGCTTCATACCTTCATTTTGGGAAGTGGTTTCTGTTTTCACTAAGAGTAGCACAGTAGAATACTTGTGTAAGTTGTCTCTTTGTCAGAGAGAAATTGTATTGCTGCATGGGCTTTGTGTGGTTTGTGGAAGTGGTAGAGTTGACTCCAACTTGGGAATTTCGTTTCTTCTTTCCTTTTTTTTTTTTTTGCTTTTGAGAATTGTTAGTTTCTGTGGCTCATATCAGAATAGTCTGGTGGAGAAATTAGAATATGCTGACAACACAAATACACGTGAATGAATGACTGAGCAATAAACGTGTTTAGGTGGAGGTGCCAAAGATGTTAGTAAAAGATAACTTCAGAAATGATGATTCCCGTTTGGAGGTGGTTTTGATTATTCGAGTTTGCATTTTCAAATGAAGTTCACAAAATGGGCTGAGGACTGGGTTTAGTTTCATTCATTTTGTAGCTTTTAACTGGTCCAGGAGCATTGGAAAATATAATGGCACACTACTACGATGTTCAATGGATTAACTTTTTAAAAAATGTTTGTTTTATATATCTTAAATAAACTTGGTTAGTTATTCCAGTTGCTCTGTATATCTTGTATAAATTTAACTTTACAACTTGTTCATGAGATAAAATATAGCCTTTGTTTATAAGGGAGAGTTACATGTTAGTAATACCTGTTAGTAATACCAAAATACTAGTTTGGGGTTTAAAAAGTTCCATATATGTACTGTAACTTAATTATGTATTTATTTTTAAAGACATGGAAGATTTTTTTTTGTGGCACATAGCCTCAGTAGTTGTGGAGCATGGGCTTGGCATTTTGGCATTTGAGATCTTTTCAAGCCCACTCAGCAGTAGAGACTACCTGCAATGCAGGAGACCAACCGACGTGGGTTTGATCCCTGGGTCAAGAAGATCCCCTGCAGGAGGGCATGGCAACCCACTCCAACATTCTTGTCTGGAGAATCCCATGGACAGAGAAGCCTGGCAGGCTACAGTTCTTAGGGTCATAGAGTTGGACACGGCTGAAGTGACTGAGTACACACAGCAGACCTGAGATGCAACCTCTGTCCCCTGCGTTGGCAGGTGGATTCTTAACCACTGTACCACCAGGGAAGTGCTGCAATATAATTCATAATAAAATTTTAAACATTGTTTTGGGGAAAGGGGAGGAAATTAAATAAGTCAACTTTGATCTCAAGAGGTTTCTTTTTATTAAATAAATTATGTTTTAGGGAAAGAGTCTTTTATGGCATGTTGGAAGAAAGACACAAAATTTTTCCCTTTTTCAGTCAGGAAAAGGTTAAATGCTTGAAACTTTTTTTTTTTTTTTTAATGATCAAAGTGTTAGTGTGGCTAACAGTTTGTGAAAAAGTCAAGATAAGAGTTCAGACTAGTTTCAGGCTGTGTTATCTTTCCTACATGAAGTGAGAAATAAATACCTCATACGAATGTTTGTGGAGATACAATGCCTTTCCCTTCTAGGATACTTGTTTGAGTCAGCAGTAGTGAATGTGATTACCTTTGAATCCCTGTTTGAGAGAGAGAGAGATGAGTGGGTGGTTTCAGTACAGTTTCAGTGTAGTTAACTCAGAATTGGTATTAATTGCCCCTGTTACAGATGCCTTTAGTGAGGAAGCCAGTTGTAACGCTGGTAACTTCTTCACAGCTTTAGAGTTTATTGTTACCAAATAAAAGTTAGTTGACATGAAAGTCTTACACACATTGTTGTCCTTCTTGTGATTCAACTAAAGTGTACCTTTTCAAAAATTAAATTACGGTTAATAGTTTTTTGTTGGTGTGGGGCTTTTAAATATTGTTTATGTTTAAATAGAAGATATTAACAAGAAGACTTAAAATCTGATTTTGATTCTCTGATATGAGAGAACTTCCTGGGGAGTACTTTAAATAAGGTCTTCACCCCTTGGTAGTTGTATTCATCATACTAATACAGTGATGGGAAAGGAATAGGGTCCTTTAGCTGGTTGGCTTGGGGTGAGTCACTGGATGAAGGAACAAGACTCATATTTTTGCTTTGTTTAAGTGCTTTTAAGAATGTATATTCTAAAGTTGGGTGGGGTGAGGCAAGCTAAAGGAATTTCTGATAATAGGAAGAGTAACAAAAAATAATAGAACTGTTAGAAAACTTTTAGTAAATAATCAATGTGAAAGTAGAAATAAGTTATATCAAAAGAGATGATAAAATTGTTATTTTCTTACTTTCTGTGATTTTTCTCTAGTTTTTTTGCTGTTGTTGTCAGTGAATAATTCATACAGAATTACTTACGAATTTTGATTTGATAGTTCTAGTCATTCTACTTGATAAATTGCATTTCTTATAGTAACTTTTTAATGTTAAACTGGTTTTAACTAGCAGTTATAAAAATAATAAATATGAAGATTGTTTACTGAGGGAAGAAAAGGGGGAGTGGTAAAGTTGCTCTTCTGGTTTCTTTGATGATTTTATGTGACCAGTGACCACAACTCCTGGATGATTTTGAACTCTAGCAGGTGATCAGTCATGTAAGGGTGCATTTCATAGTTGAGTCCTATAATTTGGGGACTCTGGTGAGGATGTCATCTTAGTTACATTTTTATATATATATATGTATATATTTCCTGACATCTGGATTTCTAAATAAAACATTTTCTGATAATGTACTTAGCTTAAACTTCCAAACTAGGAACTTTAACATATATAAAAAAAAAACAATTGTGGTTTGTGTGTTTTCTCCCCCTCTATAAAAACATCTTCATTTTATATTCTTGGGTATATTTGACATATTAAACTGTACAAGAAATTAAAGTATGTTTAATTTCTTTAAATTATGAATAAAATAATGCATAAAATAAAATTAAGCAAAAGTTGAATATTATGTGCCATGCACTGTTTTGGAAACTAAGGATACAAAAATAAATAGGCTTCACTTTTTTCTATTCATCAGCTCAGAGTTTAGTAGGAGAGGAATAAAAGTAAAGAACATGTTGAGTGCTCTGATAGTGGAGCTCATAATTTTTCATTCTCTCATTTCATTCCTACACCTATTTGTTTAACATGTCTTTATTTTATATCCACTATAAAGAGACCACTGTAAGCTGACTCTTTTAGGCTTGGCATTGTATCGGTGAACCAAATATGTAAGATAACTCCTCAAGGAGAACTCACTCTCTATGGAAGCTGCCCAGACACAGGGATCATTGTTATTTTTTTCACTGTTATATCCCAAGTGTTTGTAAGAGTGCTTAGGCACAGACTAGGTGTTCATAAATATTTATTGGAAGAAAGAAAACGGATGACCCAAACCTGAGCTCAGGTTCTTCTTTCCCTTTTGTTTGGGAATCCTTGAACTGGATTTTGGAGAATAATTGTTTCCTAAGAGAAAAATGACTAGAACATCCTGTGCAAAGGGCTTAGGCCCTGGGTGGTAAGGATAATATTGAGGCTTAATGTAATATTCACTAGTATTTCAAAGTAGATCAGAATGAAAGTATTGTATGTTTATGAACTTTCCAGAAGTTGTAGCTATCAGTGTATGCTGAGGCTATTAAAAGAATCTATCTGTAGCATATATTATTCTTATTAAACATACTTATAAGGGATTTTTATTTTAAAGTTCAGTATTAAACTGATAGTATTTTATAACTTTTAAATTGCTATGTGTTAATAGCACTTGTGAATTATTAATCAATGCTGGATAATTTACAAGATTTAAGTGGGAGAGATCGATTTCTTTCTAATAAGGAATTTAATGTTCAAATGTTTTGAAAGACTTATAATGCATACTTTCTCCTTAAAATATTGAAAGCCTTTTCTGGAGTAGTCATATTTGAACCTAGAAGCTGATAGCATCTGACAGTATATTTTTACCTTTTGAGTGTCTACAGTGTCCAGAATTTTGTTGTTTTAGCAATTCACACAAAGTTTTTTTCTGGCTGTCTATGTAATTGGAGTTAATTATGCATTATTTTTTATCATATATTTATTAGGAATGTTTGTGTATTCCTATGTAAATCTTAGTATTTTGCATATAAATTGGTTTTACTTGAAACTGTAAACATTCATCTTAAAAAACCTTGTTCAAAGTACTTTATAATTTTAAATATATCCAAAATAAAAACAATTGGAAACCAGAACAACATAAGAAGTTAAGTCATATTGCTTATATATAGTGAGTTGACTATTTTGTGGTTGAGTGAGTGAAAGTTGCTCAGTCGTGTCTGACTCTGCGACCTGTTGAACTGTAGCTCACAAGGCTCATCTATCCATGGGATTTCCCATCAAAGAATACTGGAGTGGAGGGAATCTTCCCCACCCAGGTCTCCTGAATTGCAAGGATATTCTTTACTGTCTCAGCCACCCAGGAAGCCCAGTTTTGTGGTTTCATGATCTTAAATATTTTGAACACTTTGTTTTACAAGAAATTTAAATATTTATAAGGATTAGTGTTTCATGCTAACTAAGCTTATTAACACACAAATTGCAACATTTACAAGGCCAGGCTGCCGGAAAATGACATTGCATTACTTTATCTTCTCTATTCTTGGCATGAACACAAGTTCAGAGGTGAAAGTAGTTTTTGTTATTGTTTTAAATTCTACATAAGTCGTGGTTTAGACTCTTCACAAAATAGTAACAGGTTAAAGAACTATATGTTAATGAACACAAAAATTAGTTATTTTAGGGTTTGATTGATAAAAGTTATTTCTTAAATTGAACTAACAGAATAAAACAATAGAGTGACATTATGCAAAGTTACATGGAATGAGTTTTTAACACAGTGCCTTTAGTATATAAAGGTTCAGTTCAGTTCAGTTCAATTTAGTCACTTAGTCATGTCTGACTCTTGGTGACCCCATGGACTGCAGCATGCCAGACTTCCCTGTCCATCACCAACTCCCGAAGCCTGCTCAAACTCATGTCCATTGAGTTGGTGATGCCATCCAACCTTCTCATTCTCTGTCATTCCATTCTCCTCCCGCCTTCAACTTTCCCAGCATCAAGGTCTTTTCTAGTGAGTCAGTTCTCCACATCAGGGGGCCAAATTACTGGAGTTTCAGTTTCAGCATCAGTCCTTTCAATGAACATCCAGGACTGATTCCTTTAGGATTGACTGATTGGATCTCCTTGCTATCCAAGGGACTCTCGAGAGTCTTCTCCAATACCGGAGTTAAAAAACATCAGTTCTTCGGTGCTCAGCTTTCTTTATAATCCAGATCTCAGATGCATACATGACTACTGGAAAAACCATAGCTTTGACTAAACGGACCTTTGTCGGTAAAGGAATGTCTCTGCTTTTTAATATGCTGTCTAGGTTGGTCAAAGCTTTTCTTCCCAAGAGCAAGTGTCTTTTAATTTCATGGCCGCTGTCACCATCTGCAGTGATTTTGGAGCCCAAAAAGATAAAGTCTGTCACTCTTTTCGTTGTTTCCTCATCTGTTTGCCATGAAGTGATGGGACCGGATGCCATCATCTTTTCTGAATGTTGAATTTTAAGCCAACTTTTTCAGTCTCCTCTTTCACTTTCATCAAAAGGCTCTTTAGTTCTTCTTCAGTTTCTGCCATAAGGGTGGTGTCATCTGCATATCTGAGATTATTGATGTTTCTCCCGGCAGTGTTGATTCTAGCTTGTGCTTCATCCAACCCGGCATTTGGCATGATGTACTCTGCATATAAGTAAATAAGCAGGGTGACAATACACAGCCTTGACGTACTCCTTTTCCGATTGGGAACAAGTCTGTTGTCCCATGTCCAGTTCTAACTGTTGCCTCTGACCTGCACACAGATTTCTCAAGAAGCAGGTCAGGTGGTCTGGTATTCCAGTCTCTCTAAGAATTTTCTGCAATTTGTTGTGATCCACACAAAGGCTCTGGCGTAGTCAATAATGCAGAAGTAGATTTTTTTCCGGAACTATCTTGCTTTCTCGATGATCCAACGGATGTTGGCAATTTGAAAGATTTTCATACAAAGGCAGGTTTTATTACAAATCCTTTTTTTAAAATTTACTTATAATAATCTCATTAATATGCAGTAATAAACGAAAAAGTTGAGCAAAGTGAAATAATTTACCTTTTAGGTTTACTTTCAACATTCTCTTTTCACCAAATTAAAATGAAATGGAAATAAATTTTCTGGAAGCTTCTAAACTAGAGTTTAGCTTGGTAGAAATCTCTTCATCAAGTATTTTTCTTATTTCCATTTTAGGAATGAAACTCATTAACATATATAAACAGAATAAATCAAGGATTTCATATGGCAATACTGGTAATAGACTGTGGTCCGCATTAATGTCTGTAGGGCTTGAAGTCACAGCCTCAGTCCCATAGAGGACCCTGATAATCAAATAAGTGGTGCTTACAGGGGATGATTGAAAGTGGGCGGTGAAGGGGACGACAGAGGATAAGATAATTGGAGGGCGTCACCAACTCAATGGACATGAGTTTGGGTAAACTCCGGGAGTTGGTGATGGACAGGGAGGCCTGGTGTGCTACAGTCCATGGGGTCACAAAGACTCAGAACTGAACAGGGACCCTAGCTGCCATGAGCAGGAGCATCCATGACAAGGTTTAGTTCAAAGTAAAACCAGCAAAGTTGAAGTTTTGGTTTTATAGCTTAATAAGAAGTCTTTTTAGAAATGTATGATTTTACAGAAATGTCCAAAGACCGGACTGATGGAGACAATGTTAGAAAAGCAAAATGTTCCTAATCAAGAGCTTGAAGTCCAAGCTTATCACAGCATACTATTTATTGCCAGAGTAACATATTTTTCGTCCAAAAATGCTCATAAATGATGTGAAATCCAGTGTTAGAATTCCAATTCTGGTCTTACAAATTCCCATCTCATAGCAGTATGTCTGTTTATTAGGAATGTGAATGTGAATGATTTCGGTCCTAAGTCACTGCACCTGTTGCCAGGAGGTATTTATTCCAATCACTGGCCTAAATCACAGAGAGTTATCGCTTGACGTTTTATAGCTTGGAGAGGGGGGGCTGTCTTTTCAAAATCATTTGTTTATAGTAGAGAAAATGGAGCAAAACAGTTTATTTTACTCCAAGTACCACTATTTGCCACTGTTCACATTTGCACAGCACAGAGCAGCAGCAATATTGATGTTTTGTTCACAGGGCCTCCCATAAATTTTTTCTTAAATTGTCAGAATTGTAAGATGGATTGGATTATATTTTGTTTGTTGGGATGCTTACTTTTTTCTTTGTTGAAATAGAAATAGATTGAAATACAGCTTAGAATAAATGTCATAGTGTGATTAAAGAGCTTTAATTTGGACATTTCTTTATGCTGTTGATGTTGATTAAGCAAATTCGTTGACTACTTGACCATCAGAGAACTATTTTCTTTCTTGCCCTTCTTGCACTAGGAGGCACCCAGCATATCCTAACTATGTTCTTTCCAATGGTGGTCCCCAAACCTGCTGCTAATTGCCATTATCATTTGGATGCTCATTAAAATTACATTGAAGAACATGAATTTGGGAGCTGTAGTACTGGGGTTTCAAACCTTGATTCCATTCTTACTGATGTATGATTTTGGAAAACATGATTTTTCGGTGCCATAATTTCCTCCTTTGTAAAATAGTAATAATAATACCTATCTTGTTTGGTTGTTTTGAGGATTTGTAGTCAGTAGTAAATATTTGTAAAGTCCTTAAAGGGACTTCTAGTGATGATGGGATGAAGAGAGTAGCAGTTCCTCTTCCTGCAACAAGTATAAACCTGAACAAAATTGTCAACAACCGCATTTTAGGGCTTTAGAAATTAACCAGAGCCAAATAGGAAATCAGGAAGGATTTCTTTATGAAAAGCTGATGGAACTTGCAGTATACACAGTTGACGTTTAAAGCCTTCTAGCCTTGGGCTGTCCTTACACCCCTTCCCCCTCCCACCTCCTGCCACATTCTTTGGCTGCCTCATTGTGGTTAGTTTCATCAGAGAGGGCAGGTCTTGAAAATCTATGACCGAACTGCCTGGAAGAGTTGGCTTGATTTAGAGTAGAGGGTGGAAACCCATGCCTAGGGGTAAAAGTAGTAAACACTGTGGAAAACAGATAGAGAAACCCCCTAGCTCTGCTAACCTGAGGTTGGGGTCCCCGTGGGGGAAACTGAGGGTCAGTCTGAAGCATAACCAGGAAACCTTGGAAATGAAAGAGCCAAACACGTTCTGTGCATTCTTGACTGACTGGAAAGCTATACACATAGCAGAGGAGATGTGAGGGGATATTGCAGAAAGGAAAGAACCAAGGCCGACTTGAAAAGCGCTTGAACTTTGAACAGTCTGCCTAACACACAGATCAATCATCAGAGGGTGGTGACCTTATTATGGGTTCATCGATTTTGTGCGGAAGTCTTTGCTCAATCATTGGCTGATCACTAAGCTATGCAGGGACAGGTGTAATCCTTAGAAACTCAGACTAGAAAATAAAAATAAGTTAAAATAACAATGACAGCAATAACAATAATGAACATAGACATAGCACCTTCTAGCTACAGGAGAAGTGTGTGTACGTGTGTGCTCAGTCACTTCAGTCATGTCCAGCTCTTTGCTACTTTATGGACTGTAGCCCACCATGGGATTCTCCAGGCAAGAAAACTGGAGTGGGTTGCCATGCCCTCCTCCAGAGTATCTTCCAGCCCGGAGATTGAAGGGGATCGAATCCATGTTTCCTGCATTGGCAGGTGGGTCTTTACTGCTGAGTCACCGGGAAGACAGGAGAAGACAGCAGATTAAATTCAGTCAGAACACTAAAAGGAAAGTAATATTAACAACATCAATTCTCAGGGGAAAGAAATTTAGAGTTGCTAACAGTATATTATTTAAAATGTTTAGTTTTCAAGAAACCCAACAAAATTTACAAGACAGGAGAAACAGGGAAGTTGACCCATACTGCAGAAAAAAAACATTCAATACAAACTACTACCTCTGATGTGGGCCCACACGTTAGATTTACAAGATAAACATTTCATAGTGGCTATTATGAATATTTTCACAGATCAAAGGAAAACTATATTAGAGAGTTAAGAGGAAATAGGAGAAGGCAATGGCACCCCACTCCAGTACTCTTGCCTGGAAAATCCCATGGACAGAGGAGCCTGGAAGGCTGCAGTCCATGGGGTCGATGAGGGTTGGACGAGACTGAGCGACTTCACTTTCACTTTTCACTTTCATGCATTGGAGAAGGAAATGGCAACCCACTCCAGTGTTCTTGCCTGGAGAATCCCAGGGATGGGGGAGCCTGGTGGGCTGCCGTCTATGGGGTTGCACAGAGTCGGACACGACTGAAGTGACTTAGTAGTAGTAAGAGGAAATATGATGATGACCTAACAAATATGTAATAAAGAAAACCTATTTTTAAAAAGCCTTGGAGAAATTCTTAGCACATCTTAGTTATTATATCAGTGTGTTACAAATAAATACATTTTCACCAAATACAGATATCCATCCTATCTTCATCTGAACCCAGAGATTCTGATTCAGTAGGACTGGATTAGGGCTTGAAGATCTGTCTTTAAAAAAAAAAAATACTTTCCAGGTGACTCTGATGCAAATTCATATTTGGGAGTCAGTCATATACTCCTAGCCAGTTATTTTAAAAATTGTTCTGAAAAATGCTTAGTATAAAAAAGTAAAAGAAAGTATTAGTGGCTCAGTCATTTCCAGCTCTTTGCAACCCCATGGACTGAACAAAATTGTCAACAACCACATTTTAGGGCTTTAGAAATTAACTAGAGCCAAATAAGAAATCAGGAAGGATTTCTTTATGAAAAGCTGATGGAACTTGCAGTACACACAGTAAGTTTAAAGCCAGGCTTTAAACTTCAGGCTCCTCTGTCTATGGAATTCTGCAATAATACTGGAGTAGGTAGCCATTCCCATCTCCAAGGGGACCTTACCAACTCGGGGATCAAACCCAGGTCTTCTGCATTGCAAGCAGATAGATTCTTTACCATCTGAGGCATCATGGAGTCTCCAAAACAACTCTGAACTCAAAAGGAAGAAAGTGCAATTAAGATAAGGTGGTTACAACTCTGGTGATTTCTTCTTTTGACTCACTAAGTCTTTAGAGAGTGAAAGTCACTCAGTCATGTGCGATTCTTTGCAACCCCATGGACTGTAAAGTTCATGGAATTCTCTGGGCCAGAATACTGGAGTGGGTAGACTTTCCCTTCTCTGGGGGATTTTCCCAACTCAGGGATTGAACCCAGGTCTCCCACTTTGCAGGCAGATTCTTTACCAGCTGAACCACAAGGGAAGCCTAAGAATACTGGAGTGGGTAGCCTATTCCTTCTCCAGGAGATCTTCCTGACCCAGGAATCGAACCAGGGTCTCCTGCATTGCAGGCAGATTCTTTACCAACTGAGCTATGAGGGAAGTGCCCCACTAAGTCATGAATGTGATATAAATAGTAATGTAGATAGATACTTGTTTTTAGGAGTAAGTTTTGTTCTGCCTTTTCACAAGCTTTACTTAGTGAAAATACTGAATTTTAAAAATTAATGTTAATTGCAATAGTTTTATTTAAGACTTTCCAAACCTCTTTGAAGTTCCTTGCTGGTTGAAAGAGTTTTAAGTTTTAAGCCATACCCCTTGACGTGTACAGGAAAATAGGGAGAAAAAGCCAAAGAAAGAGTAACAATTTACATTTTTCTTAAAAAATATATGCTTTCTGCCGTCCTCTGCCACCATGGTGCCTGTGAAAAAGCATGTGGCGAAGCAGGAAGCAGGTCTTGAAGTTTATTCTTGATGTACCCATCTTATAGAAGATGGAAGCATGGATGCTGCCAATTTCGAGCAATTTCTTCAGGAGAGAATCAAAGTGAATGGAAAAGCTGGGAATCTTGGTGGAGGTATTATAACGATAGAAAAAAGGAAAGCAAGTTCACTGTAACTTCCAAGGTGCCTTTTGCTTATGTGTAGTTGCTAACAACAAAGTTATGAATTGCATTACTTTTAGATTAATTTTACTTTTGCATTAAAAAGTAAAATTTGCATTACTTATTAGATTATTTAGAGGAGGAAGATGAGAATTAAAACTCAGTTATCTGGAATATTTTTATGAGTTCCTGAATAAAATTTAGGAACCCCCCCAAAATTTTATGTATGTTTTTCTTTTGATTTCATAATTGGCCATGTTTATTGGCCATGTTTATTTTCTCTCTTCCAATAAATTTTTGATTAAAATAGTTAATGCAGAAAGATCTCTGCTTGTGGTTTATGTGTGTGTGTGTGTGTTAGTTGCACATTTGTGTCCTATTCTTTGTGACTCCATGGACTGGGGCCAGCCAGGCTCCTATGTCCATGGAATTCTCCAGGCAAGAATACTGGAGTGGGTTGTCATTTCCTTCTCCAGGGGATCTTCCCAACCCAGGGATTGAACCTGTGTCTTCCCACATTGCAGGCAGATTCTTTAGCATTTGAGCTACCTTGGCTAATTCATCTCAGGAGCTTTTGAGAGTTTTCATGGCAGTACATACAATCTACATTATTTGCCATTGTCCATCCTAGCTAACATTCTCATATATGTTTATGAGCAACAAATTTATTCATTAGCATGTATACTTGATTAAAAGGTGTTTGCTTGTTTTGAATCATAGATTGGTGAAATTTGATAGGACTTTGAAATGACTTTCATTCTTCAGAAAAAGAAATTAAAACCCATAAAAATAAAATGACTCAGCCAGGTTCACAAGTCTGACCCAGACACCGGTTCCAGTAGTCATGTATGAATATGACAGTTGGACTATAAAGAAAGCTGAGTGCCGAAGAATTGATGCTTTTGAACTGTGATGTTGGAAAAGACTCTTGACAGTCCCTTGGACTGCAAGGAGATCTAACCAGTCCATCCTAAAGGAAATCAGTCCTGAATATTCATTGGAAGGACTGATGTTGAAGCTGAAACTGTAATACTTTGGCCACCTGATGTGGAGAGCTGACTCATTTGAAAAGACCCTGATGCTGGGAAAGATTGAAGGTGGAGGAGAAGGGGCAATGGAGATGAGAAGGTTGGATGCCATCACAGACTCAATGGACATGAGTTTGAGCAGGCCCTGGGTGTTGGTGATGGACAGGGAAGCCTGGCGTGCTGCAGTCGATGGTGTCGCCTACTCAGACACACCTGAGTGACTGAACTGAACTGAACTATATATATGTCTATACTTAAGCAATGTAGATTTTGCTCTCTTGATAAGTTTATGGCACACATCACTGCATTTCCATAAATATAGTTTTCATCATTATCTATATGTTGTGTGAACCTTTAAAATAATTGTTTCCTGTCAGTTCACTAACATTTTTGATGAATTTCAGGTGGTATGAAAAATTATAAAATAAATCTTGTTTATATTATCGACATGGAGGCTTGAAAAGTCTCAGAATCCCTTTCTGTTCATGGCTGTTACTGAGAGCATGGGCTCTGGAATCTGAGAACCTCACCTGTGTTAAAATCTAACTCACAGTAAATCCTTGAAACCTTGAATGGCCTCCTATTTGATGCCTTAGTTTCGTACTCTGTAAATTGGTATTATTACAGTAACTACTTCATTTCTTTTATTGTTGTAATTGATGATGTTGGTGAGCATAAAAAAGGGGGATCCATAAAAAACATTTAAGGCAGTATCTAAACATTGTAATTGCTATATAAATGTTAGCCACTAAATATATTTCTTCAGATTTGTTTTTTATGAATATAAATGTTTATCCATAGGATTTAAATCAAGTTAAATAAGATAATCTTCATAGACATCTCTCTTTTGAGAAATTGTAATGAACCCCAGTAGTACCTAGAAAATAATAAATTGGCAGAATTTAAATATTTTTCTTGTTTTGAGGATACACATAATTTTATTGATTATAGTTTATTTTTTCTCAACGCACATTCAGTTTTCACTGCCAAAGAAAATAGATTACATACTGTAATTTAAAAAATAGGAAACACATTGTAATTTATATTGTTGCAGACAAATACTAGTTGTTAAGTTTAGCAATTTGTTTTGACAGAATTTATTGGAATTATGTATCATGTACCAATCTAGGCACTGGAATTATAACTATCATCACAGTCTAGCAAGGAAGACATACATTAAAAATGAATGTAATAACAGCACCATGTGGTAAAAAGTATTTAATACTATGAATAAAAAGTGTTTAATACTATAATATTAATAACATGTTATGTTAATACTATTTTAATAACAAGTAACTAAATAAAAAATATTTAATATTATGATGTCTTAAATCATTGTTCACCTGTTTTTGAGCAAGATTTTAGGAAAGAGAACACTTAACGATTTAAGACAATGAACATTGTAGTATTAAATAAATCAAGGTTCACCATGAAGAATTCATTCCGTTCTATGCAGTGAAAGTATAAGTACATCTTTCAAAAGCAGAAGAAAATTCACTTAGAATCATGACTATAATCCTGCAAACTATCATCAACAAAAATTAAAGCTGAACCACAGCGCTTCAGAATGAGTTCTATATTTTTGACAAATACTACAACGTATGAATTTTGACTCCAAGCCAGAATAACATGTTCTTACAATAACACGTTCTCATTTGTAATATTCTCTAAAAATATGATCTACAGGAATTACAATTGCAAATCATCTCTGCTTTTAAAATATGCTTTGCTCCCAAATTTTATGTCACTTGTTTGAATTTTCCCACAGCATTTTTCGTCACACAAATAAGTGTCAGCTTCTGTCAGCTTCTTCATAGTATTTAATACTGTGATGTTCATTGTCTTAAATCATAAGTGT
This sequence comes from Bison bison bison, assembly GCF_000754665.1. Taxonomy (NCBI): domain Eukaryota; kingdom Metazoa; phylum Chordata; class Mammalia; order Artiodactyla; family Bovidae; genus Bison; species Bison bison. The sequence goes on along the minus strand of NW_011494954.1, from coordinate 166,730 downwards.
TCGCTTTCCTAAATTCTTGCTCTCCCACCTGATTTTGAGCAAGACTTTAGGAAAGAGAACATTTAAGATTTAAGGCGAAGTGTCATGAGACCATAAATCTTCTTAGTAAAAACCTACTAAGGTTGATGTTTGCCTCAATCCTCTGAAGACTTTTGTGCTCTAAACTGTGTCCTTTTCATGTCTCTCCATTTCAATTACATTTTGTTTTCTCATTAGAACTGAGAACTCAGCCAGGTTTCAGACTTGCTTATTTCCTAAATGATACCAACGTGTGACCCAGTAATCCTTTTGCAGGATTATTTGCGTCTTAGAAAGAAGATGCATGTTTGTTTATCCAGGACACTTAGTTTTGTTCATTTAGTGAGAGGCGTTGTACAGTAGTTAAAGCGAACAGATTTTTGAATTGGATTGACCTGGGCAGAACCTAGTTTTTCAACTTGGAAGTTTATGTCTTGGGACACTTTACTTCCTAATATCATTTTAATTTTTTTTCGAGTAAAAAGGGATGTGAGGGAAGGCTTATATGATGTAAAATAATTTATAGAGATAAGAAAAAATACTAAAATTAATGCTTATCTTTTATAACAGGAATGCTATAGATGGCAACAAGTTAGAGAACTGAAATAAGAAATTGGGTCAATGTAGAAGTTATGGCACCCCACTGCAGTACTCTTGCCTGGAAAATCCCATGGATGGAGGAGCCTGGTAGGCTGCAGTCCATGGGGTCGCTGAGGATCAGACACGACTGAGTGACTTCACTTTCACTTTTCACTTTGATGCATTGGAGAAGGAAATGGCAACCCACTCCAGTGTTCTTGCCTGGAGAATCCCAGGGATGGGGGAGCCTGGTGGGCTGCCGTCTATGGGGTCACACAGAGTCAGACACGACCGAAGTGACTTAGCAGCTTAGCAGAAGTTTTTGATGTGGTCGGTATCCCATAGGTAGCAACCAGCACACATAGATGTGCTGTGTCTACACATAGCGCTTCTTGGCTGTCCTTGGCTTTCTCGGCTTTTACCTTTGTTTTCTGTTCTATTATTAGAGGACCCCTGGTTGAAATTTTTAAAACCTAAAATCCTAATTTTTTATTCTATTCTAAATTGTTTTTTATCACATTCATGAACAGTGATTACCTACATTCAGCCTGATACACTGTATGTAAGTTCATGTGGCACTTTCAATTAAGTGCTTTTCTGCACGTATCTCATTTATGAGTCACACTGGTAGGAAAAGTAACATCATAGGTGTTACATAGATGTTTCACCTCCATTTTTTAAATGACAAAACTAAATCTCAGAAGTTCTGCCCCTTTGGAAATTTTCAACTTTTTGGACTAGATTGGAGCAGTGCTAGGTCCTATGAATACCCATCTGCTCAATCCTTTTACTTATGTCTCAGTCCTTTCACTTATGTGAGTTTTCAGTAAAGGCTCTACAAATTGAAACACATTAGTATGCCATAAGGGGCTTCCCAGGTGGTGCTAGTGATAAAAAGTCTGCCTGTTAAGGCCAGAGTCACAAGAGATGCAGGTTTGATCCCTGAGTCAGGAAGATCCTCTGGAGTAGGAAATGGCAACCCACTTAAGTATTCTTGCCTGAAAAGTTCCATGAGCAGAGGAGCCTGGCGGGCTACAGTCCATGGCATTGCAAAGAGTCAGACATGACTGAGCAACTGAGCATAGCGCACACACATTGTTCCATGAGGGTGATACTGGCACAGTGTCTTAGTTATTTTGGGAGATACTAAGACAAATGTACAATGGTGTGATCACTCACCTACAGCCAGACCTCCCGGAATGTGAAATCAAGTGGGCCTTAGGAAGCATCACTATGAACAAAGCTAGTGGAGGTGATGGAATTCCAGTTGAACTATTTCAAATCCTAAAAGATGATGCTGTGAAAGTGCTGCACTCAATATGTGAGCAAATTTGGAAAACTCAGCAGTGGTCACAGGACTGGAAATGGTCAGTTTTCATTCCAATCCCAAAGAAAGGCAATGCCAAAGAATGCTCAAACTACCACAGAATTGCACTCATCTCACATGCTAGTAAAGTAATGCTCAAAATTCTCCAAGCCAGGCTTCAGCAATATGTGAACCGTGAACTTCCTGATGTTCAAGCTGGTTTTAGAAAGGGCAGAGGAACCAGAGATCAAATTGCCAACATCCACTGGATCATCGAAAAAGCAAGAAGAGTTCCAGCAAAACATCAACTTCTGCTTTATTGACTATGCCAAGGCCTTTGACTGTGTGCATCACAATAAACTGTGGAAAATTCTGAAAGAGATGGGCATACCAGACCACCTGACCTGCCTCTTGAGAAACCTATATGCAGGTCAGGAAGCAACATTTAGAACTGGACATGGAACAACAGACTGGTTCCACATAGGAAAAGGAGTACGTCAAGGCTGTATATTGTCACCCTGCTTCTATAATATAAGTTATATTTAACTTCTATGCAGAATACATCATGAGAAACGCTGGGCTGGAAGAAGCACAAGCTGGAATCAGGATTGCCGGGAGAAATATCAATAACCTCAGATATGCAGATGATACCACCCTTATGGCAGAAAGCGAAGAACTAAAGAGCCTCTTGATGAAAGTGAAAGAGGAGAGTGAAAAAGTTGGCTTAAAGCTCAAGTTTCAGAAAACTAACATCATGGCATCTGTTCCCATCACTTCGTGGCAAATAGATGGGGAAACAGTGGCTGGCTTTATTTCTCTGGGCTCCAAAATCACTGCAGATGGTGACTGCAGCCATGAAATTAAAAGACGCTTACTCCTAGGAAGGAAAGTTATGACCATCCTAGACAGCATATTAAAAAGCAGAGACATTACTTTGTCAACAAAAGTCCATCTAGTCAAGGCTATGGTTTTTCCAGTAGTCATGTATGGATGTGAGAGTTGGACTACAAAGAAAGCTGAGCGCTGAAGAATTAATGCTTTTGAACTGTGGTGTTGGAGAAGACGTCCCTTGGACTGTAAGCAGATCCAACTAGTCCATCCTAAAGGAAATCAGTCCTGGGTATTCATTGGAAGGACTCATGCTGAAGCTGAAACTCCAATATTTTGGCCACCTGATGTGAAGAGCTGACTTATTTGAAAAGACCCTGATGTTGGGAAAGTTTGAAGGCAGGGGGAGAAGGGAATGACAGAGAATGAGATGGTTAGATGGCATCACTGACTCAGTGGACGTGAGTTTGGGTTAACTCCAGCAGTTCATGATGGACAGGGAGGCCTGGCGTGCTGCAGTTCATTAGGTCACAAAGAGTTGGACATGACTGAGCGACTGAACTGAACTGAAGACAAATGTATTTTAAGATAATCAACATAACAGCAATTAATATGTGTACATTAAGCAACATAATATACACCATTGTCCTGTGTAACACAGCTTTGATTTCATTTATAAATCTAAGTGTTCCTTTATTAAATATTGCATTCTGTATTTGTTAATCTTGTCATTCTTTTAAATTGATTGATCAAATGTGTTGTTCTTCTTTGGATATACTCAAAAAGAGCCACTTAGTTTCCAAATGTGACTGGGCTATACAGAAAATACTTTATTAAAGTAATTTAAAATTCTTATAAAATGAATACTCCAGCTAAAGATATATTTAAAAAATCTAGTAATAAATTGCTGATTCATAGTCAAGGTCCTGGCAATTAATTAATAAATGTATGAATGGATGGTTTGAAAAACATACTTTGTTTGATACCTCTCAGATATAGATGTGAGTAATATTTCTTGAAAATAATTTATTAATATACTTCATACATTATTTCATTTTAACTTTTTTTTTTCTTTTTTAAGGTTTCAGCAGAGCAGCTTTGCCATTTGGGTTAGTTCGTCGAGAATTATCCTGTGAAGGTTATTCTATAGATCTGCGATGTCCAGGCAGTGATGTTATAATGATTGAGAGTGCTAATTATGGTCGGACAGACGACAAGATTTGTGATGCTGACCCATTTCAGATGGAGAATACAGACTGCTACCTCCCAGATGCCTTCAAAATTATGACTCAAAGGTAAACGTTCATGTGTTAATATCCAGTTTTAGCTACAACATCCAAATTAGTGAAAGTGTTATCATAATTCCATATTGGATGGACACTGTCCATATCTCAATGTATTCATTAAACTGAGTTAGAGTTTTCCTACTAATGTTGATTTCCATTTTATATAGATTGACATATTTATACATTGACATAGATAATGAAATAGACTGAATTATTATATGTTTTTTATATATCATACAATAAAGAGTAATCAAAATATAGTCTAGTTTTTTAAGACTTCAAAATTTTGAAATATTTTATAATATCAAGAATGCTTCAGTGTCTCGGTCTTTGGCAGTAATTGCTTCTTAATTTTTTTAATGAGTAAACTTCATTTTTCAGCAAAAATTAGCAGAATGTACACAGAATTATCATATTCCATTTACACATATGTGTAACTTCCTTAACCATTGACATCCCGACATCCCTTACCACAGTGTTACATTTGTTTTAATAGATGAGCTCACATTGACACGTCATTATCACCCCAAATCCTCCATTTGCATTAGGGTTCACTCTTGCTGTTGTACATTCTGTGGGTTTTGAAAAATTTATAGTGACCCTTATCTACCACTACAATATCATACAAAACATTTTGATCTAAAAATCCTGTGTCCCACCTGCTCATTCCTCCCCTAGCAACCACTGAACTTACTATTTTCTTACAGTTTTGCCTCAGTTGGAATCATGCAGTATGTAACCTTTTCAGATTGGTTTCTTTCACATAGTAATGTGCAGTTGTTTCCTCCATGTCTTCATGGCTTAAAAGCTCATTTTTTTTTAAGTGTTAAATAATATTCCATAGTCTGGATGTACTAGAGTTTATCCATTCACTTACTGAAGGACTTGTTGATTGCTTCCAAGTTTTGGCAATTAGGAATAAAGCTTCTGTGAACATCTGTTCAGGTTTTTGTGTAGACATAAGTTTTCTATTCATTTGGGCAAGTACCAAGAAGCATCATTTGTTGGATCTTATGGTAGGAGTGTATTTAGTTTTGTAAGAAACTGCCAAAATGTCTTTTAAAGTTGCTGTACCATTTTTCATTCCCATTGACAATGAATGAAGGGTGCTCCGTACCTTCACCAACACTTATTGTTAATGTTTTGCATGCAGTGAGTGCTTCCCAGGTGGCTCAGCAGTAAAGAATACACCTGCCAATGTTGGAGACACAGGAGACATAGGTTCTATGCCTGGGTCAGGAAGATAATCTGGAGGAAGAAATGGCAACTCACTCTTAGTATTCTTGCATGATATTCCATGGACAGATGAGCCTGGCAGGCTGTAGTCCGTGGGGTCGCAAAGAGTCAGACATAACTGAAGCCACTTAGCACACATGCATGCAATGACATATCATGTTGAACATCTCTGAATATACACACTCGCCATTTATTTATGTTTATTAGTGAAGTGTCTGTTCTGGTCCTTTACACTTTTTTAATTGGGTTGTTTTCTTATTGTTTAGCTTTAAGAGATTTTTTATTTTTACTTTTAATTTCTTTGGGCTGTGCTGCAAGGCCTACAGGACCACAGTTCCCCAACCAGGAATCGAATCCATGCATTCTGCTATGGAAGCATGGAGTGCCAACCCCTGGACCACCAGAGAATTCCCTTTAAGAGTTTTTTTTTTTATAAATATATTTTGGATAAGAATCCTTTCTTACATATGTCTTTTGCAAATATTTCCTCTCAACCGATGACTTGTATTAATGCTCAGTTTTAAAAAAAGCAAACAAGATAAAAACAACACACTATGAAAGCTAAGAAAACTCAGTAGTGCTCATTCTCTCTCTTTCTTGATTGACAGACAGACAGAAAATGGTGATAGTTTAGTCGTCAGGTCTTATCTGGCTCTTTGTGACTCCATGGACTATAGCCTGCTAAGCACCTCTGTCTCAGGCAAGAATACGGGAGTGGGTAGCCATTTCCTTCTCCAGGGGATCTTCCTGACCCATGGAGTGAACCTGGGTCTTGTATGTTGCGGGTGGATTCTATACTGACTGGGCCACCAGGAAAGCCAAGAGAGAAAATAGATAGAGAGAATGGAAAGAAGGAAGGAAGGAAGACAGAAAGATATTTGGGTAATATACAATTGGTTAATTTTGGGTTTTAAGATTGATGTACTGGAAAGTATTATAAACTATAGAACATATGAATGGTATCTCTTAACTGGAGCATTACCTTCCTACAAGTAAATAGAATATGAAAAACTGCTGCTAATGTTTATGGACTTTCTCTGCCGTAACACAGATTACCTAATTCTTGGCATCTTTTTTTGTTTTGTTTAGTACTCGTGGCATCTTCATTAGAGTTTTCTTATATTTAAGATATTAAAAGAAGATTTAGTTATGATTGAACTAAAACAGTAATATCCAGCATTTCCTGTTATTTAGAACATAAAAGGAGAAGGCAATGGCAACCCACTCCAGCTCTTGCCTGGTAAATCCCATGGACAGAGGAGCCTGATGGGCTGCAGTCCATGGGGTCTCTAGGAGTCGGACACGACTGAGCGACTTCACTTTCACTTTCATGCACTGGAGAAGGAAATGGCAACCCACTCCAGTGTTCTTGCCTGGAGAATCCCAGGGACAGGGGAGTCTGGTGGGCTGCCGTCTATGGGGTCGCACAGAGTCGGACACGACTGAAGCGACTTAGCAGCAGCAGCAGAACATAAAAACTCTGATGGAAAACAAGTTTGACAGAGTTTATTATTATTGATTTTAGATTTTTTAAGAAAAAATACTAGGAAAGCCCTTTATCTTTCTGTTCAAAGTCTTTACTCTCTCCTCTTGACTCTTTTCCTCCACTGAAAACAATCTTTTGTCCAGTTTTGTAGCTTATATGCTGCTGCTGCTGCTGTGCTAAGTCGCTTCAGTCATGTCTGACTCTGTGTGACCCCATAGACGGCAGCCCACCAGGCTCCCCTGTCCCTGGGCTTCTCCAGCCAAGAACACTGGAGTATGTTGCCATTTCCTTCTCCAATGCATGAAAGTAAAAAGTGAAAGTGGAGTCACTCAGTTGTGACTATAGCTATCCCATAGACTGCAGCCTACTAGGCTCCTCCGCCCATGGGATTTTCCAGGCAAGAGTACTGAAGTAGGTTGCCATAGTCTACCTTAAAGTAGAACAGTAGATTTTTGGGGTCTGATCAGTGTAGGCACAATGAAAACATCCAAATGTGATAAGAGCAATGAAGGAAATAACGGAAAAACTATTTTTAAAAAAATCCAGTCCCTAAGAATATGGGTACAAATTGTTGTAAAATCTCTAATTTCATGCAGAATACATATTAACATTTTTATTGATAGCACATTATAGTAAGTAGGTTTTTTTGTTAATGTTGATACTGATCAAGATATTTTTAATAAATAAGAGAATATATAATACTTCTGAAAGATGCCATCAAAATGTTTTTATGTTTAGTTTGAAAAGAGTAGTTATTAAAAAAGTAAAATCTTATTTGCACAAATGGCACTGCGTAAATGTGTTTTGTTTTTTTGTTTTTTTTGCACCAAAGTCCTTTATAGACAATGTTAGATTTGAAATCTACCTTGTGAAACAAACTGCAAAACATAATTTACCTTCTTTGGAGGAATGAATTCTGTGCTCCAATAAGATAGTAATAGAACAGTTTGCACACAGTATTTCAAAAATTGGGAACCGCCTATATTAGGTGGACATTTACATGTTGATCCTACTGTTCATTGGTAGTGATATGAGATGAACATCTAAAATTATGCCAGAGAGAAATAGGAAGTGAAAAATGATTATGTATAATTACGTGTTTTTATTAGCCTGGCAGGCAAAAAGCAGTAGGAGTTAGTACAAAGAGAATCTGAAAGACCTGGCTCTGAGGAATTGTACATTGTAGGTAACTTTTGTTTATGAGTTTATACATTTAAATACATGGTTGAGTATCTATCACAACACATAAGCCTTATCCTACTTCTAAATATAATGACATGTTATAGTAAATGTACAAAATAAAATAGCAAGTAATTTTCATTGTTTTATTATATTATAAAAGTAGGGCTACTTTTTTACCGTACTTTTTTTTTTTTGAATTTTTACTGGCCTGGGTCTTCGTTGCTGGTTGAATTTTTTTCTCTGGTTGTGGCAAGCAGGAGCTGCTCTTTAGTTGCAGTGCATGGGCCTCTCATTTCAGTGGCTGCTCTTGTTGCAGAGAACAGGCTCTAGAGCATGGGCTCAGTAGTTGTGGCACGTGGATTTAGTTGCCCTGTGGCCTGTGGAATCTCCCTGGAACAGAGATCGAACCCATGTCTCCTGCATTAGCAGGCAAATTGTTTACCACTAAGCCACCAGGGAAACCCTGATGACACATTTTAACGAAACTAAAATTTGTGCATATTAAATCCTGTGAAAGGGTACTGCTGTCTCCTTGTTATGAAAATTTCTTATCAATTTATGGTGTGTTAGTGAAAATAAAGAGTTCTAACACTGCCTATAGAAACTCTATTTTTAATTTGTTTTATTATATTAGTGGCTTTGCTGCTGCTGCTGCTAAGTCGCTTCAGTCGTGTCCGACTCTGTGCGACCCCATAGACGGCAGCCCACCAGGCTCCCCGTCCCTGGGATTCTCCAGGCAAGAGTACTAGAGTGGGTTGCCATTTCCTTCTCCAATGCATGAAAGTGAAAAGTGAAAGTGAAGTCGCATAGTCGTGTCCGACTCTTCTCGACCCCATGGACTGCAGCCCACCAGGCTCCTCCGTCCATGGGACTTTCCAGGCAAGAGTACTGGAGTGGGGTGCCTTTGCCTTCTCCAATTAGTGGCTTTATAATTATGTAATCAACACAGTGACGATTAAAATGTTAACATTTTATTGACAAGTAATACAGTGTTAAGATGACTTAAATAATGAGTTTCACAGTGGTAATTTATCAGTACTCCATTCTGTGTATGTTAGATTAAAAACCCTAAAGGAAGTCTACCATATCTGACTGTTACATAGTTTCAAATAACTGTGAGAAAAATAGGTAGACAATATTTTTGCAACTGAAATATTACAGAATAATTATTGACTATGTAGAATACTTGTCCCTTTTTAAAGATATTCTTTCAGTATTTACAAATAAAGTAAGAGCTTTTTCACCAAATCCTAATAATTTGGCAAAAATTTTCCATTTATAATCATCAAAAGATATGTTAATAATTTTTAAAATCAGACTTTTTTTCTTTAATGTAGGAAATTCCTTTTTGGAAAGAGTTTTTTTTTTTCTATTGTATTTGAAACTCCCCACTTTTTGCATATAATAATAGATAACACAGAAATTTCAATGCCATGAATATATGTTTATATTTTACTTCAAGGCTTTCCTACCTGCCTTCCTCACTGTCATCACTTCACCAGTTAAGAGTCAACTAAATAAATACACTCGTAATTCTTTGTGGTAAAAGTGTTAATAATTGTTATTTATTCTCCATTTTATATTTCCTGCTTATTTAAAACTATGCAACCAAGAATTTTTTAGTAACTGATTCTGTTATCTTTTAAGTACATTGAATGGCTCATCCTGAAAAGTAAGAAATAAAACTCTTTCCTAAATGATAAGTGTTTTAATACTCTATAAAATAATCACCATTAGAGATAATTTTTAGCACTGTGAAGATAATTGTTGTGAGTTCACTTAAATATGAAATAGTTTCAACATTTTGAATTCATTAAGGCAAATAAAACAAAAACCCTCTTACTACTCATCAAGTACTCGAAAGCATTTGGTGAATAAGTAAATTAGAATTTTGCTAAAAATAGTGTTTGTTTGTAGCATTGAGTACAATCTAGTTAAAGTGATGTGCTAAATTTGTTTCTAAGTTACTCTTCTGTTAATTTTTTATAACTGTCTCTGTTCATTTCTTCACTCTAAGAATTTGCCAGTTCTCATCCAGGTAGTCTGTTGCCTTAGATTATGGTTTGCAGTTGCCCTTAACGTTTGTTTTAGCACTCTGGTCAAGAGATCGGAAAGTGAGAAAGCATGTAAATGTTTACTGCGTTTAAAAAAAATAATAAATATTGGGTTAATGGGCATGCTCCTGTTGCTGCTAAGTCGCTTCAGTCGTGTCCAACTCTGTGCTACCCCATAGACGGCAGCCCACCAGGCTCCCGTCCCAGGGATTCTCCAGGCAAGAACACTGGAGTGTGTTGCCATTTCCTTCTCCAATGCATGAAAGTGAAAAGTGAAAGTGAAGTCGCTCAGTCATATCTGACTCTTAGCGACCCCATGGACTGCAGCCTACCAGGCTCCTCCGTCCATGGGATTTTCCAGGCAAGAGTACTGGAGTGGGGTGCCATTGCCTTCTCCGAATGGGCATAGGTAGGTTCAGTTTTTCAGAATCTGAACTCATACTATTAGATGTACATCAGTGTACCTTTCTCATTGCAGAGAGGTTCTAAAAGTAATCTGTACTGCCCTTGAGAAGATGGTAAAAATATTCCTCAGTTCTTCCCTGTGGTGGGAAAGGTATATTTTGGGTAACTGATTCCAAGATAAGTCCTTTTGTTTGTGTGGAAATTACCCAAGGAAAGTAAAATAGTGCCCTAGGCTTAGGGAACTAGCCTGATTCTTTTTAAGATTTTAACCAATTTTTTTAAGCCCACTTATAGATACCAACTGGATAGAACCTCATAGAACAACTACAGTAGGTTTCTTATTAAATAAAATTGATTATATTTTTGGTTGTTAAACTACCAATTTAAATTCCTCTAAGTTGGGAAGCCTGGTGGAATATAAATAAGTAGTTAAGCGATCCATTGTTAATACAGATCTGGCACTCAAAAGAGTGTTGAAAGAAGAACATACATATGAAGCAAACATAAATGTAAGGTTGGTAGTTTTAGCTGAATAGATGACAGTACAGAGGTTATGCAGTTGGTATGTGCAAAAGCTCTAGAGAACCCCTACACTTAAGGGGAAAAGGTAAAGGTACCATCTAGGAAACCAGAATGAGAACAGGAGGGTAACGTCTCATAGTGAAGTGAAGTGAAGTCGCTCAGTCGTGTCCAACTCTTTGTGACTCCACGGACTGTTGCCTACCAGGCTCCTCAGGCGACAGTCCATGGAGTTTTTCAGGCAAGAGTACTGGAGTGGGTTGCCATTTACTTCTCTAGGGGATCTTCCAGACCCAGGGATCGAATCTGGGTCTCCTGCATTGCAGGTAGACACTTTACCATCTGAGCCACAAGGCAGCACTAAAGTGTAAGAGAGATTCATTTTTTCCCCTATTGATGCTGAAGAATTTTATTCTACTTAAATAAAAGAACATACTAGGATTTTCAGGATAGGAGAGTTTCAGCATGGAAATCGGCAAAGCAGCATTCAGCCTTGCATAGACCAGAAGAATTAGGTACTACTCTACAGTCACAGGCATCCAAGAAAGGAATAAACACTAGATTAATGAAGTAGGAGTACAGTTCAGAGATCCTTAACTTAAGGGAAAAAAGTCTAGCTTTTTGAACATGGGAACAATTTAATAAATTAAGTAAGAGACAAAACTGATTTCAGAGCCTAGATCTTGTCTAAAAAGTTTGGGATGATGAAACTAAGCTTGATGAGTAGGGACCAAATTAATGTATTCCCATCCTGTACCCCATTCAATAACTTCGGTATCCTTGAATTTTCTTCTTTTAAACTTTTCAATGCCCCAACCTATTATCTTTAAGTTTGATAATTGCATTTTAACATTGTTAATACAATAGCAATTCAAACGGTGATGATTTCTTGTGTGCATGCGCATATGATAAAAGGTGTCATTTTATATATATGTGCATTACTTTTTTGTTTTCTGTTCCATGATTCTTTATGTTACAGTAGGTCATAGAATTAGACTGAAAAAATGCGCACATTAACTTTTTCACCTCTCTTCTTGCTATGAAGCAGGACAGACAACTAGGGACCCTTTTTATGAAGGAAAAAACGTAGGCCATTGCTTCTATTTTAAGAGAGTTATTGAATAACAGATTGTTGGAACTGCTGAGAAATTTGGGACTCATCATACTGTAGTTCTCTCATTTCACACTGAAAAGTCAACTGTCATTGCAGTCAAAGCACTCATTCACATTTGTAGCACATATATTCTCCTCACTTATTTTTAAAATATCCTTGGGAAGAAATGGGCAATATGATACCCTCTTTTTACTTTGTGAACCTTGAAAAAGGTTGAATTATTCGTCTCAGAGGCTAAAACCTCAAAGTATCTATATCTGGAACCTCATTAATATCCTAGTTGCATGAAAATTGATTTTAAATAATATTTAATAATCATTTTAAAATAATTCTGTTATCTAGGTTTTGTATATATACTTCTGTTGTTTTCAAGTATACTAACAGATACTGTGTATAAAATATTTAAAGAAAGGAGATACTTAAATGCATGCACAGTTCCACACAAAACCCTCGTATGACAACTGATGGATGTTAGAAGATTCTCAGAAGTTAAACAAGAAAATTCATTAAATTCCAGTTGCAATTCTACAAGTGTTCTCTGGCTAACTTTAATGATTATAGATTTCAGTGTAGGCATGCTCTCCTTGACATAAAACCCTTTCCAATTTTATACTGATGGTTCAGTCTTTATAAAGAAACTTTATGTGTAAGTTAGAGCTATATGAAGGAGGTTTTATTTCTTTGTTCCCTGATCTCTTTATAGGTATTGATAAACTTAAAACCTGTCTAAGATATTTATATCCCTTTCATATTAATTTTTAGTGGGAAAAATTAGTTAAATCTGCCTTATCTAATTCGATGTTTTATAATATTTTAGGGGTTGGCATATTTTATTTTTGTATTATTATCCATACTTGCTAGTCAGGGGTACCCTTCTCTTGCTTCAGATCAGATCAGTCGCTCAGTCGTGTCTGACTCTTTGCGACCCCATGAATAGCAGCACGCCAGGCCTCCCTGTCCATCACCAACTCCCAGAGTTCACTCAGACTCATGTCCATCGAGTCAGTGATGCCATCCAGCCATCTCATCCTCTGTCATCCCCTTCTCCTCTTGGCCCCAATCCCTCCCAGCATCAGAGTCTTTTCCAATGAGTCACCTCTTCGCATGAAGTGGCCAAAGTACTGGAGTTTCAGCTTCAGCATCATTCCTTCCAAAGAAATCCCAGGGCTGATCTCCTTTAGAACGGACTGATTGGATCTCCTTGCAGTCCAAGGGACTCTCAAGAGTCTTCTCCAACACCACAGTTGAAAAGCATCAATTCTTTGGTGCTCAGCCTTCTTCAGAGTCCAACTCTCACATCCATACATGACCACAGGAAAAACCATAGCCTTGACTAGACGAACCTTTGTTGGCAAAGTAATGTCTCTGCTTTTGAATATGCTATCTAGGTTGGTCATAACTTTCCTTCCAAGGAGTAAGCGTCTTTTAATTTCATGGCTTTCTCTTGCTTAGTATATTTATTCAGTGAACCTCTTCATTCTCATAGGGTTTAAGCCTGCATTTCTGAGAAACTGCAGTCTTACCTTTATGCTGTTTATCCCAAGTGTTTTTATCTGTGGTGTCAAGTTTATCAACCATTTTCCATTAAGATAAAATGCATCTGGGGAAAAATAAATAAATACTACTAACTCATCATCTATGTGATGTATTTAGGTTATTTTCTGTTGAGTGATGGATTTGCGCTAATTCTTTCTCTCTTGGCTTAGTTTGTTTTAAGACAACTAACTGGAATTACAAACATCTCTCTTTGTCCAAGGATTGGGAGGTTACAATACAAACTCTTGAACCTTAGTACAGTAAATAACCATTAAAGCTGTTACTGATATATCTAATTGAACACATACTTTGCATGTCACTTCAGTTCAGTTCAGCTGCTCAGTCATGTCCAATTCTTTGCGACCCCATGAATCGCAGCACGCCAGGCCTCCCTGTCCATCACCAACTCCCAGAGTTCACTCAAACTCCCATCCATCAAGTCGGTGATGCCATCCAGCCATCTCATCCTCTGTCGTCCCCTTCTCTTCCTGCCCCCAATCCCTCCCAGCATCAGAGTCTTTTCCAATGAGTCAACTCTTCGCATGAGGTAGCCTAAGTACTGGAGTTTCAGCTTTAGCATCATTCCTTCCAAAGAAATCCCAGGGCTGATCTCCTTCAGAATGGACTGGTTGGATCTCCTTGCAGTCCAAGGGACTTCTCAAGAGTCTTCTCCAACACCACAGTTCAAAAGTTCTTTGGTGCTCAGCTGTCTATATAGTCCAGCTCTCACATCCATACATGACTACTGGAAAAACCATAGCTTTGACTAGACTGACCTTTGTCGGTAATGTCTTTTCTTCCAGGAAGCAAGCGTCTTAATTTCATGGCTGCAGTCACCATCTACAGTGATTTTGGAGCCCAAAAAGATAAAGTCTGTCACTGTTTCCATTGTTTCCCCATCTGTTTGTCATGAAGTGATAGAACTGGATGCCATGATCTTAGTTTTCTGAATGTTGAGTTTTAAGTCAAATTTTTCACTCTCCTCTTTCACTTTCATCAAGAGGCTCTTTGGTGGAAGGTCAGATATCATATTACAATTTGAATGTGTCCTATGGGACATATAATATATGTCAGGTGGTAGAGGAATAATATTTAAAATGTATGGAATCGAAAGCTAGACTATAAAATTCTTCTAGTCATTGAATGTGTAAAACTGCAAGTGGGGGATTTGGTTCTTATTGATAACTAATCAAAACTGAAGTTCTTTCCTGTATATTCTTGGTGGATTATATACAGAACATAGAGAACAGATCAAAGGTAGTATGTATAATTATAAATGCACCATACTGTTCTCCTTTTTTAATGAGTATCATATAAAACAAAATCTATCAGAATACCTGTGTTTGTGGAGCACAGACTATTAGCATTTCAATGAATATGAGCACATTGTAGGTGTTTACTTAATGTATCCACACCATTAATAATGAAAAATAAATTTTGATCCGCAGTTTAGGTAGAAAAGAAAAATTATAGAAAGTAATAATATGAAATTGTGAAGAGACATTCTTGAGATATTTGGTGAAAAAAATATTAAGGAAAGTATTGTAAATGAATGGAAACCAATTAAATTATTAAAATGTTATTTTCGTTTTCTGTGGTTACTGTGACACTTGTAGGCTTTTAAAAATTAGTGATGTTTGTTGTGCTTTCCCTTTTTTTCCTAAATAATTATTCACTTTGGTACTGTATTTTCTACTTGTAATTTTTTCTTAAAGTGGTAACCCTGTTTTATAAGATGTAGACTTTATATATAAACTAGAATCCACTCCTATTTTATTTATAATGTGTTACTAGAAATTGGCACACTTTTCCACTATACAGTCTTAGGTTAATGTGTGCATTTCAGGATATTTCTTTCTTTTTAATTGTATTTTATTTTGTCTCCTTTATATCCCAAAGATTTAGGGTTTGAAAGGAGAAATTGAAAAGTTAAAATTTTAACAAATCAGTTTATTAATTTAATTAAGTAGATAGCAAAATATGTATTCATTCAATAAAAGGGCTGAGATAGGAAAACATTAGCATTTTTACATTTTTTGTTAAATGCTTGGTTTGAAGCATTTCTTTTATAATATAAACTAAGGGAGTTTTAAGCTATATGAGGTTTAAACAAGCACTCAAGAAATTATACTAATGGGCTTTGTTTTTATATTTTCTTTCCACTGTCCAGTTTCCCAAGTTTGGAAATTTCCTTCACCCCCACTTCCGACCCCTATTAAAACCTTTATGTAACAGAAAACATAATTTTTAAATTATGATGATTTCATAGTAATCATTAAATGATTAATAATTTCAGTGGATTTCTGTAACATCATCAAAAATCTTTTGATAAATCAAAGGTTTGTTTTTAGTTTTACTCTCAGAACTTTTCAAAACAATACAGCAAGAGGATGGAAGAGAATGAATTCTAAATTTTCTATCACATTTAAAAATTTTCTCATTTTATTCCACACATTAAATTATTTTATGATACAGTCCTAAGATGTTATCATTGTTAATTAATAGAATTCTGTGTATATAATCTGAAAGACTGTTTATAAGTAACTTTTGAAGTCTAGCTGCAAGTCATTGTGTGGGTGAGTCTATACCTTTTAAAACTATATAATCAGGTATGTTGGGTCGAGATATAGATTATGGTCGTTGCAAATATATTATCTGATGCTTTGGTTTAGAACCTTTATATGTGCATTTCAGTTTCTTTCAACCCTTGACAAGTAGACCTTTATTAAGCTGTGATGATTACTGAATATGAAATGTAACCAAGATTATTTTTATTCAAATATAATTTAAATATTCATCAAAGAGAAGTTATGCTTGAGACTGACAGCGACTATTAACATCAAAAAATATAATTAACTGCATTGGGTATCATGAAGCAGAGTTAGCCAAATAGCCGAGAGGTCTAATTGCTCTAGAGTTTGAGAAGCATTGGTTTTATTTTATGCTGTAGCTGTGGAATTAATAGTAATGTGGTTTCCTATGTGGGCCAATTAAAAACTGCCTGTTAAGGTTCATTGCTCCATAGGAAACCCATTGAATATCGCTTAGTAAACAGGATTGACATATCAGTGTGTACAAGAAGATAAAATACAATAAAAACCATGAAAATGAGAAGTGGTAGTAAAAGAACTGTTTTTGCAAACAGTCCATTAAACTCTTTACAGTTATAGCATTGCAGTGGATATTATGGTATGCCCCCCAGATTCCCACTTCAGACCAGGCCATTTTCCCCCTCAGCTGTCAAGGGAGTTACCTGAGGAGGGGCTCAAAGTGAGTCCCTGCCCAGGAACTGCCATGGGCTAAAGGGATATAAATCCTTCTCCCTAGAGGAATTCCACTGAATGCCAGAGTGCCAAAGGTTGGCCTCCTCATTTTTGCTGCATTTTAACACATTCCTGAAGAGCTGTCCCAAGCTCAGAGCTCCCACCCCCGAGGAATTTGCTAAGCCTTTATTTGCAGCCAAATTGTACTTCTCAGACTACCTAATCCTGCTTCAGTTAAGGCTTCACTGATAGTTCTAAGGACATTATAAGCATCTCAGACTGTGGCTAAAATTTTGCTTCCCGTGTTACCCAACCTAAGAAAGGTAGTAATAGTAATTATAAAAACAAGTCCTATTAGTGTTATTGGTTACAGATATTAAAGAAGTCTGACGATTAAAAACTAAAACAGTTTAAACCACATTTTAAAAATGCCCAATTCATGTCTAAAACGTGACATTTTACATTCTAAAGTTTATCTTTTGTCATCTTGTCCTTTGTGTGATGCTATTCTGTGTTTTAGTTGAATACAAAAGAAAGTATTACTGATTGAACCCAGAAGATTTTTTTCTTGTCCAGGATGTAGTGATGTAAATAAGTGGCAGACATTCTAATGGCATCTTGACAGTAATGAAGGTGCTAAAATGGAAGAGCTAAAGGGTCAAAGATAAGAGCAGTAGCAAGATCTTCCAGTGTTCTTTTTCATAATAATGACATCAAGTATATTTAATAAACTATTATTTCTAACAAAATATGTAGTGTTATGTATGAGTGTACTATTTTAAGTATTAGACTACTTTTTGTAAATAAAAATAATTCTAAAACTCTGGCTATAAAATGTGCAACTTCAGATACAGATTTACAGATAATCTTGTATTTAGCTGTATTTTTTGTAAGACATTAAAATCTAAAAATAGCAGTAGATTTTTTTTTAATTTAAATTTATTTATTTTAATTGGAGGCTAATTACTTTACAATATTGTATTGGTTTTGCCATACATCAACATAAATCCGCCACGGGTATACACATGTTCCCCATCCTGAACCCCTCTCCCACATCCCTCCCCGTACCATCCCTCTGGGTCATCCCAGTGCACCAGCCCCAAGCATCCCGTATCCTGCATTGAACCTGGACTGGCAATTCTTTCTTACATGATATTAAACATGTTTCAATACCATTCTCCCAATCATCCCACCCTCTCCCTCTCCCACAGAGTCCATAGACTGTTCTATATATCTGTGTCTCTTTTGCTGTCTCGCATACAGGGTTATCATTACCATTTTCTAAATTCCATATATATGCGTTAGTATACTGTATTGGTGTTTTTCTTTCTGGCTTACCTCACTCTGTATAATAGGCTCCAGTTTCATCCACCTCATTTTAATGTGTACAATATAATTAGGTAGACATTTTATCTTTAATTTGCAGTGATAAAGGTGTTTTCCTGGTCATTCATTATTGAGTTTGCTTACCCTGTTTATGTCTGTGGCCTAAGAGGGCATGTTAGCTTCAGAAGAGCAGTGTTGCCATTTCACAGCACACAGCCCTGTACTCCCAAAGCCTTTACATGGTGTTAGTGGTATTTAAAACTCTTGAGTCTAACATTTTATAGGTCATGATGATCTGAGCTTTCATGATGAACTGAGCTTTCATGATGAACTGAGCTTTCACTATGAACTGAGCTTAATTACTGATATGAAGCTAATTTAGGCTAGGAATGTTACATGGAATGGAAGCCTTCTGCCTTCAACTGTTAGAAACTTAAGCAAACCATGTAAATCAGAGTTTTACATGGTTATAGAACTATGCTTCACTTCTGAAAATTATCTTTCATTCATTGATTTATGCTTCCAAGTAATTACTGAGTTGTGTGGTGGGCAAACTAATGTGTCAAACACGCTAAGATATTTGGGAACAATTGGTAAGAAAATATATATTTTTAAGTGTACACACTGGCGTTTCTGAAGTCAGTACGTTTTAGAATAAAGCACAATGTGGTTCAAAGATGCTTAAAGCATATGCTCCCCCTTCCAAGATATTATAATCTGTAAAGAAGATTAGATACATACAGAAATAACTCTGATACCAGATCTTTCAGATAGCACAGTAGATGTCTAAAAACTGATAGAGAAAGGAAAGGGATGTGCAATGCAGTGAGGTAGGAAAATGTTGAGGGAGTACTGAGTAGGTCTGTTAAAGGAATTATACAACTTCTGTCCTCACTTTTTTAAACTTTCTAGACCACACCGCATCTTATTAATGTTCTCCTTCCTTTGGGGTGTTCTGAATTCTCTTCTTGCAATTAGACTACACAGGAAAGGATTTTTCAAAGATTGAGATCTTTATATATTTCTCAAAATTAAGAAATAGTTACATAAAATATTATATTTAAAATTTTAAACTCTGTAATATAGAAAAATAGCACTAGGGTTTTAAGCCCTTCATATGGACTCTGAGAACAACAAAGTTTCACTTACAGAGAATGGTAAAACATAATTTCATATCCATATGTTTATTTTCTGCTTCTTAGATTTTGTTTGGATGTGGTATAATAAGTGTATAACTGTGCTTTCAAATTGTAGGTAATTCTGTAACTAGGGTATTGCAGCAGATAATGTCTTGTATCACTGTTTCTAGTACCGGAACCACCAGTGGATATAAAATTATCTTTTCCTTCCTTCCATCCTTTCTTTCTTTCTATCAGTTTAGGTATCTATCATTTATCTATCTGATTTTAGATAATTTTTGCCTTTGTGACTGAGATGTAGCAGAGGGCACTTGCCTTGATCTGTGCTTTTTTAAAAAACGAGCACTTTTGGTAATACACTGTAGACTGAATGCTTATGGGTAGGTGTTCAGTTATCGAGAATGCCATCAGCAATGCCTTGTTGCTTTCTTATCAGCTACTTCCTGCTGTCAGCTTGGCACTTCTTTCAATAGAAAAGGATTTGCATCAAGTGTAATGCCTTATTATATACAGCTAACATGGGGTTTTTAATTGTGCAAACACAGGAGACTCCTGCAGTGATAGTCAGTTTGATAAAAGGATTAGATTATGAATATTTTGTCATGATTAAACATTAGTTCTGATTTATCAGAAGTAAGCCAGTGAAATTTGCCATATATTTATCAGTTAGGTGAGACTCCATTAATTTTGAGAGTGTATGAACCACAGAGTATCCACCTCTTTATAATTCTCTGATGAATTTGATTGTTTATATTCAGATTATGAGTATTAAAGATTGTTTTTAGCCTTCTGCACCTTCTCTACTACTGAGTATCCCATGAGTCTGTGGTTCCAGGCTTTTGTTTTTATTGTTTTTCGTCTCTTGTCTTACAGAATACGTAGGTAAACATCTCTACAAAATTTCTGCAGTTTTTATTAATGTAAATGACATTAGTATGTACCAACAGGAGATTTTCAGTTGTTCCTTCAATTAAAAAACCCTCAGTAAAACATAGAGGAATGAGAATTCCAATTTAGGAAGTAGTTACTGAGTGAGCACTTTTTGCCCTAAATAGGACTAGGCATTCCAAGGAATTTAAAAGAAGCCTAACAGTATCTAACTGTGGAGATAAGACTAGGGTCCTAGAAACAGCTGAAGGCATTCATGGTATGAGAACTGATACAATGAAGTGCCTAACACTCTTTGGGGGTGTTTGAAAAAGAATATAAACAAAAACATAAGGAGTTTACAGCTTAATTTTAAACATGGAAAATACTGGTGAGTTAAATAACAATTGTATGCAAAATATAGAATAGAGCCACAAAGCAGAATATGATTAATTGCCAAATTAATTATATAGACAGTTAACTGCCATAGGGAAAGGAGAGAAAGATCGCTTCAGGTTCGCGTAAATGGGGAAGAATTGAATACTGTTTGGCCAGAATAGTTGATGTGCTAGCCTTTTCTTCCTCTTGCTTAGTACATGCTTCTTGCAAATGTGCGTTTCTTCTTTGGCTTGCATTAAGGGCATCACTGTGAGTTGGAATATAGGAGATGCTCAGACTATTAGTCTGGTGTCCTCAGTTCAAAAAATGCTCTACCCTCAGAGAAAAGATTCTTCAAATGGTTCTTCCATAAGGGAAAAATAGCTCAAGAAGTGTATAGACAGTGTTTTCTGTGAGAATTCAGATGCATCTTTTTAAATTAGAATAACATAAGGATAACAAGATTATGTTTTTTTATGAGGCACAAAGTTAGACCACATAATTAATAAAAAAGATTCATGACTTGCAGAATAATTGCATAGCATTTTGTTTTCCGAGAGTTATCCCTTTGTTGACCATTAACACTATGTATTTCCCTGTCCTCCAGCATTAATGTATCAGTTCAGTTCATATTATTAAGATACTGCTCACTTTTGCTTTTTCGTCTCCCTTTTACACAAAACATTTCTATATACTTTTTATAAGCTTTATAAGTTGCATGAGGAAAATAAATTACTGTAAAATAAAAGTAATAAAAAGTGCATTTAACTGAAAAACAAGTTTGATGAGGAAAGAATGTACTAAAAGTTGTGAAAGATTTCTTACTGAAAGAATTCATTTTGGGTAAAGAACAGCAGTGCTTTCTTGCCTCTTGATTAAAAAAAAAAATGAGCACATACAGAATGTAGTCATTTTAATAAAAAGCAAAAAAAAATTTCCTGAGTCAATTTTAAATACTTTAACAAAAATTGTATTTTTTTGACATTACTTTTGCCTAGATAGTAGATTTTTTAAAGCCACATCACCAAAAGTCTTATGAATTTGTTTCTGTGCTTTCATTTTGATTACCTAGGAAGTTGTGTGAACATTAGCTGCTGTACTGTAATCAAAGTGAGGTCTGTAAAAGAAGAAATTTATTAGCTGTCAATTAGACTAGAGATGAATTTCTTTTATATGCAGAGATTTATATTAGACTGAATAAATGACATCTCATGAAACATCTTGGGAGGCAGAAAAAAATATTTATGGTATAATTTTCCTGTTTGTCAAAATCACATCTAAACCAAGGGTGTTATCTTTAAAGGGAATTTAAAATAGAAACAACAAAAATCTAGTTTACTCAATTTTGCCCTCTAAAACTCCTTTTAGTTGCATGTTCTTTTGCATTATTTCAAACTCTAATCCTCTGAGCGGGCAATTAACAGACCAGAAAAGCCATTTGTGAAAAAGAAGAGCCATAAGAGTGAAAATATTTCTTCACGGAATGATCTTTAAGAAGTAAATAATTACAGAAGGCAAAGATTTTGGATGACCAGTCTAAATCTGAGGATAATTAGAAGGAATAGAGTATGAAAATCAAAATGCTTGAAATATACAACAATTCTCATAATAAGACTAATTAAATATTTAGGAACCAAAAATCCCCTCACAATTTGAGGAAAAATAACCCATGACAAAAGGGTCTGTAACTTTGCAGATAA
Organism: Bison bison bison; assembly: GCF_000754665.1. Taxonomy (NCBI): domain Eukaryota; kingdom Metazoa; phylum Chordata; class Mammalia; order Artiodactyla; family Bovidae; genus Bison; species Bison bison. The sequence goes on along the minus strand of NW_011494954.1, from coordinate 144,508 downwards.
TTAGCAAGGGTTATAGAAAGGAAAAACATCATAGATTGGCTCCAAGGCTCTGCAAGGTCATGTCTTATTATGCTGTGTCTTTTATATGGTCTGGTAACAAGTTTCTTGCTAAATTTAATCTAACTAGGTCATCCCATAGTGATTTCCCATTTCCCTTGTTAAAAAAATGTGATAGTTTCTGCAAGTACAAACTATAGTAGGTTAACATTTTTATAAATAATTGTTCTTAATTGATACAGGTCATAATTTTTTGAATTATTAAAAGCAGAGGTCTTGAAAATTTGGACTCAGAAGCAGTATTTTTAAAGTACTTCAAATATTTATAGTTTTTATCCTCACTTAAATTATCTTGTTCTTTTCATTAAGTAGTTAGACCTGATGACCCTGTGAATGAACCAGTCTCAGTGGCATGCTTTGTAAATAAATATTTCTTATTTTGCTATTAAAAGCAAGTGCATTTTTGTTGAATATGCATTTCTACAAACAAGAGATTTTGTACTGGATTAATAAGGCTCTGAGTCCAGCCTAATTTGCATTAAACTGACCCCAAGGTCCAGTAAAAACTGCAAGGAATTTCAAAGGTTCCTAAAACATAGAGAGTTGTTTTTAGAAAATCAGCATTGCCATTTCAAAAACCTTATTTTAGTAATTAATGTGGAATTTTTGAGGGGTTGTTTTTGAGTTTCTGAGATGCAAATTTAACTATAAATATTAAAGAATGCATACTTTGTGGTTTTAATTCCTAATACAGAATGATTATGGAAGGTATCAGTTTCATGTTATCCCTGTTTTCAACACAGTAAAAACTAGAATGACAACCTTCTGGATAAAAGCCTACACAGGATTTTATATCAAGCTTTTGTTGATTTTCTGTAGGTTACCTGATACTTTCTTTTTTCATTTTCTATTCTTACATATTTGTTACATATGATAAATTTTTTCAAATAGGTTTATATTTAAAATTGATAGGCCAGAAAAATAATTTGTAGTTTTGCGTATAGTTATTTAAATAATAAATTGACTTTTTCTATACTTTTTTTTCAAATACAATTGCAAAGATTAAATCACAGTCACAATTTTTAAAAAATTAGGACTATATTTCAAATTTTTGAAAATACCAGTATATAGGAAAAGGAATGCAATAAAATTATATATTATTTTTCCAAATTATGTATCCACGCATGTATCAGTATTCAAATATATTTTCCTAGAGATTAGGGTAGCAACTTCATTTCAATAATTCAGTTTCATTTCAAGGATTTTAGAACACTTTAGAAAGCACAATATATAATTCTTTGAGTGTAACATCCTAACATGCCTAAAGAATTAAATACTATATGATGGATAGAAATCTTCTACAATACACAAATTATTAAATAAATTATGAGAACATAGTTATGTGACAAATGGGAACATTACTTTAGGAGACCTCTTTTTTATCATATTAATTACACATCATTTAGCTTCCTAATGTTATGTTTATATAGCAATTAGTTAGGCTCACAAATCATCATTAATAAATATTTAAAGAAAGCAGGACCCACTTTCCTTAGCTGTTCAGAATGGAAGTTTAGGTGATAAAAGAGCATTTCATTATACAGTTTAAAAAAAAGGCTTTAAAAAAAAAAACTCAGTTTCCCTCTTTTATCTGTGAGGATCGTTGTAATTTTATATTTTGGGTCATAACTTCTTTTTATCCCCTCACTTTATCTGATTGCTTTGTTTGAGAAAATTTATTTGGGAACGTAACTATTCATGTTTTAAGGTTATCTGCTATGTGTGTAGAAAATATACAGTAAATATGGACTCAGAAAGACAGGGTCCCAGTGCCTGGAGTACTGCATTCCTTGATCATTTGGAATTGTTAGTGCATGCAAAAGTTATTTGGAAGATAAAAGGTACTTTTTCCTCCCCCCTTTAAATTAGATCTGTCTCCCTAGTGTTGTATTATTGGCTTTTGTGATACAAAACTCTATCCAAATTGACAGAATTCTCTGAGAATCAAGTACAGCTGATTGAAGCAGAATTAGATGTTTGATATTTATTTTCTAATAACTTTATTTACAAGCAGCAGTAATCAGATTAACCATTCATCATTATTCATTCAAAAGCAACTACTGAATTGTTATTATGTACCAGGCATATAATCACCTCCAATAAAAATGTATAGCCTGACAGTTACCTTTTTTCTTTATTTTCATTTTATTTTTCTGTCCTCTCTAGTAATGTTTGTAAATTTTAAAAATTTGTGTGCTTGAAGATAATAAAATTTACTTATTGACATATGATAATTTTTTGGTAATTGAGACTCAAGAATGAATATCATTTCTAGTCTGTTAATTAGGGGATGGGTTTATAGTATCAACTGTAGGCATTCTGTCCAGTTAGAAAAGTGCAGATTCCCCATTTGGATGAAGTTTAAACTCTTCCAAAGTACCCCTGTGAATGTGGTGTTTACATTTGGCCCTTTGGAAAGGAATATCATCACGTTACCCTTTTTCCTTGAAAGCATTTATTTCATCTCCAGAAGGTATCTCAAGAAAGAAACAGACTTGTTATTACTCGTATTTTATAATTGAATTTAAAAAATAACAGATGCCACTAAGAAATTGAAATTATTGGAGCAATCTACACTACACATACATTCTCAATAAAGAATTGGTCTAATTCTAGAGGGTGACTCCAAATTTCAGCAAACACTAATTTTTAGTTTCTGTCATGATACATTGAGCTTTTCTGTTGAATGCTGGAGTATTTGTTCAAGTCGGTAGATTTTGCATTTTTAATCTTCCTTAGAACTGTGGTGAATAATAGCCCCTGGCAGGAGATAATGAAATTTTCTTAATTTATATTTTCAAGTAGAATCTTCAATGGAAAATGGCATCCTATGGCCTGGAGACATAGCTCTAGAGCAAGTTTCAGGGGAGATGCAATAATAATGCAGTGCCATCGAAACAGGAGTGATGGGACAGTGAAGAAGTAATTTAAGGAAGAAAAGAGAATGTGCCAAAGCTTTTTTGTAGCATATCTAATGATCTGGGGAAGATTCCCAATGGTTTTTGGAGCATGACTGGAGAGACTAATGTTATCTTGCCAAAACAGAAGCCCCTGCTTAATCAGCAGAACAAGACTATTGATTAAAACACCTCTCACAATAGATTACACATGGAATCTCATCTCCATACTTTGCACTTGGTAAAGTGTAATAATGAGCAGAAGATAATCAAAAGAAGAGTAAAAGCAATTTGTTGGGCATTGTACACTTCAAAATTAGAATTGGAAAGGAAACAAATTTGCTGACTACTTCAGCTTGTTTTTAAAGCCATACACAGGAAATCATATGGGAAATACAGGGGATGCTCTGGAAGAACAAAAGATGTTCTGCACCTTTAAGGTTTGCAAATCTATGTCCAGTTTATATAAAGGAGTACTTACTCTTACTGATATTTTTGTTGTTACTGGTAATTCATATTTGTTGAGGGATTGTGCAAAGGGTTTACTTTACATTATCCTATTTAACCTTAATGACAAACTTCTAAAGGAGGTATTATGGTTTACAGATAAGAAAGCTAAGGTTGAAAGGTTTAGTACATTGCTTATGGACTCACAGTTAAGTAAGCAGCAGGGCTGAAACTAAAACCTCAATTCTGTTTTATTCTAAAGCCTCAGCTTTTAAGCACTAATCTCCCCAATTAGCAAATAATTTTGCTTCTGAACAGCATCAAATGATATGGTATACTGATGATTTTTATATACTTTATTCTCAGATTATAATAAGTAATGTGTGCACTGTTCCTTCTTTCATTTACAGTTTTAAAAGATTAAGGAAAGCAACATATTAATAGTTTATTTGCATTACTGATGTTTCATTAGAGATGAAGCACTACTGTCCACAAAATAAAAAGATAATGTTTCTTTAAAATACCACTGTTAATCTGTGCTGATAATTTCTAAATAATTTCCATATACTAGTATGTAAATTAATGATAATATATATTTATAAAAGACATTTTTATCAATTACACATTTTTCTTGGCAACATTTATCTTAATTTCAAAAAATACTGTAGATATCTTAGAATTTAATTTTGAAACCTAAGAACATTGACTACCTCTAAAAAATAAAATAGACTTATAATACTTTGAACTTCTTACCATCTGCTAATTGTGATGGTTAAAAGATACTCTAGATATTCCTGAAGGTATTTTTCTCTTACATACTCTGCACAAACCTAGACAATATCACTGACATTAAATATCATACTCTAAGTTTTGCTAATAAGCAGGTATACTGGTACTCCATTGTACATGGAAAGTAATCTAATAGACCATTAATCTCCAAAACTTTTTGTTTTATTTTCTTCAGCTTTTGAGATGTACATTTAGCTTTATTTTTGAATATAATTTTTCCCACTAGAGTAGAAAGACAGGAATGATTTTCTAAATAATTTTTTAAATTCAGATGTTTTTGCTCCATTTAAAGCAGCTCTCTGGCCTTTAAAGCAGGATTTTGGATTTTCTGTGTGGTGGGTTTTATGATTAAAATGTAAATTTTATGAATATTAGTATCAGAAATAACTATATTCTAGTATCTCAACTTGATCATGTTACCAAGTATTTATTATTAGATTTATTTTACTTTACATATGGAATTCTAAGGATGAGTGTTACATTATTTATATATTTTAGGTTTGAAAATTAGAGGAAGAAAGTTGTAACCTAAAATAATGCATAGAAGTAATACATAGGTGATTTTTTTAATGGTGCTTTTAAACCAGTGATGTGAAATAATGTGTAGCCTTTTACCTAAACATGCGAACTTTGTGAAATTTTTAGAATGTCATTAGAACATTAAACATGACTATATGCTTAGAATTTGAGATTTGAGTACATATATAGTTTTACATTTACTTATTCGATGATGTTAAATCATATATTATATCCAAGAAATTGCTTAAAGGTAAATTTTTGTAAGGAATGCCTTTATGTCCCTTGAGTTCTTTCTAAAAACAATAGTATGTTTTCCTGTAGTTGAGCTACTTTATTAAAATGTGTTTGAATAGATAAGTCAAAGGTTAAATATAGAAAAATTTGCAGTGGTTTCATTGGGTTTTGATTTGATTTCTGTTACTTTTAATGACATCTTGTGTCTAGGAAACATAACATATTTTTACAGATTACCAAAAATTTTATTTCCAGGTGTATTTAGTATTATATATTTTCATTAGCTAGGAAAAGATTACACTTTCCCTCTGTTGTTGAAAATGGGCTCAACATATGATATATACATGTGCTTAGAATTTGTACTTACTGAGACCTCTCAGGTTAGGAATCAAGGGATCCTTGATTCTTATGATCAAAATTAGCAATAGAAGATAAGTTAACATTGTAAACTGTACCATGTACTTGCTGCATAAATCATATTCATCACTAAAGGCTTTTCTATGTCACTTGTATTTTATTAAGACTTATAGAGCAAAAGCATGTGTTCCCATATATAATCTAGTCTTTACTTAGGTACCTAAACCTGCCTCTAACCCAGTGGTCCCCATAAATCAGAATCATCATTGGAGCTAGTTAAAGCAGATTCCTGGGTACTAACTCCAGAGTTTCTGAGGCTGTTAGTCTTTAGTGGGGCATGAGAATGAATTTCTAACAAGATCCCAGTTGATGCTCCTTGTCTAACAACCATATTTTGAGAACCAGTGCTTTAACTATCCTAACTCATTGTGTATCCTTACAAACATCTAATAAAATAAGTTCAGTTATTTAAAAGCTGAAGTGTTTCTTTATGAGAACAGTAATTCCATTTCCTTCAAGTCATAATTTAAGTCCACCTATTTAGAAAACCCAGTTTATCCTCTTCTGCCTTGTTCTTATTCATACTGAATTTTTATGTTTTGCATTTAAGAAAAGTATAAATTTTTAACAGAATGAGTCCCCATGGTATTACTAAATATACTGATACTTTCATTGTTCATATAGCCATACCTTTATGATAAATCTTTTTCTCTGGAGGAAGAGAGAAAAGCTCAAGCCTGGAAACGTTCTTAGGGCTGAGAATGCAAACAGCTGAATGCCTTTCCTTTCTGGGCTTAGTTGTGACTTTTTATTTTCATTAGAATGAAAACTTGAAGCTGAGCAGTTGGTGGGAATTTACTTTGCCTCTGTGGCTAACTAATTGCTTTCTTTTTCCCTGTCTTCTTAAATAATAGCAGTTTGTAGTTTTACAGCCTTACTAACAGCATAATGGTGAAGGAATTTTGGGATTTTTCTTAGTACTAACAGCTCACATAGGGTATTTCCTTTTTCCTTGATCCCTTACACTTTCTGTATTTGGAAACTTAAGACTACTTGCTTCATTCATAAAAGAATGTACATAGTCTGTATTTTTATTTCCATCATTTGGTCCTCTAAGATTTTAGGTTTTCTTTCCCATCAATCAAGATACTGATATGCAAATCTGATATTCTTGCACCTTTGTGTTCCTCTTCTTGCTGACCCTTTACTATTTTAGTACCCATATTCCTTTTTTTTTCCTCAAGATTATTTTCTTGCACTTCTGATACGTAAAATAAACCTTTTTGACATCTTAGGAGGCTGTGAATTCTAGAAGTCTGTATAACTGTATTTGTAGGAACTCCATTAAGTTTCTTAACCTTTTCAATTTTACTTAAACACTTAGCTCTAAAATTAGTACTTTTTGCTGTCTTGTGCAATGTGATTATTAAGTGAAATAAAAATTGTGTGATATAAATTATTATAATTGCTTGTGACATTAATTTGAACTTGTAATTGTGGTCAAATGACTAATTCAGAGTTATTCAGAAAAAGTAAATATGAGCAATTACTTTTCATTTTATGGTGTTTATCTTCTTTTAAACAAATTAATGGAAGCAATACTACTTATCTTTTATATACTTCCTGCAAACATATTGTGACATTGATTGTTATTTTATCAGGTTTCTATCATGAGTATATTTTGAATAAATATTAAGATCGTTTTTATAAATATTAAAACATGGCAGAGCTTTGTTGAGTGGCTATAACATGTATATAGATGGGGTATATAAAAGGGGTATCTAACCCACAGGAGTTTAGATTTCTTTGTTTTTGAGAAGTCTGAGGGTGAGATAAAGGGAGGATCTTTGTTGGTATGAATAAGTACAAGCAAGGAAATTAACGATTTTAATTTTTGATGGGGACTAGATTAGTGGTTGAGAATTCTTGAGATCAAGAAACTTTAAAAGAAGTGATGAACTCTTATGAAATTAAGAAGAAAATGAACCAATTGAAATAATAGACATTGATCTATTGAGAAATCTTAAATCCATTGGTGATTTAAAATTTTAGGATATCAAAATTTTCCATGAGTCATGTTAAAATAATTCATTTACACTAAATGGAGAAGCACTGGCAAATTTCTTTAAATGATTGAACCATTTAAGAGAATTACTGAATAAAGGGATTTGTGCATTAGTTTAATATTTGTATAAGCAATTTTAGTTATAATTTACTTAATAGTTAAAGCATCCACTTGAAGTTCATTTTATTATACCTTGACCTATAAAGTTTGCATAATTGATCCTATAGAAGTTTTTAGGTCTTGCTGCTCTGCAGGGAAAATCAACCTGGTTTGAGCTGAAGTGGCTCGAAGGTTCATGACTTACATACCCACTCCTCTCTGACACAGTTCTCCTTCCCCTTACTTGACTTAGTTGTGCTAAAAACTAGGCTTTCGTTCTTTATTTGCCATTCTATAGTCTAGTAATGCACTATGGAATGTCTTACACTCAAATTATTAAGTAAATTTTGTTAAAATGCTGTTGTTCTGCTTGCTTTGTCTTCCTAATTTATATACTGACAGAAAATATGGTAAGAACCCTGCAAACGTTCCATTGGGTTGTAATCAAGTCAAATTTAAAAGAAATTAAATTAAAATTAAATTTAAAAGAAAGTTAAATTTAAAAGAAATAGTTCTTGCCTTTATATAGCTTATAACAAGATCATTGGGACAAATTCATAGAACTTAAATAAGTAATTATCTTGCCTAGAATTCTAACTTAATTCTAATAGTCTCAATGACAATGAATCATTGACAACACAAAATAAGAAAATACTGCCAATAGGAATAAATAGGGCATTCCAGGTCTCATATTAGTGACATTCTTTTTAATGTTGTATTTCAGGGAGTGTTAATTTAGAAAAAGTGACTGTATAATCATATGTTGAAAATATAAGTATATTGATCTGTGAAAACAGTGAGTGTAATGCAATGCTTAGACATTCACTATGTACCAGACACTATGCTAAATGCTTTCAATGCATTCTATCATATAGGTAGGCCAAAAGCACGGAAGGTGTAATCCATTGGCTTGGTATCTGGTATTCAAGAGTGTATAATATCTGTAATAGAATACAACAAAAAAACCTGATTTAGAGAATAAACTTAAAAACCTGGCTCTTTCTTTGTTTTAATATGTTTTCAAAATTTATTTCCACGCTGTTCAATTTATGACTCCATCTTTTGTTCAGTTCCATTCTTCTAGGTGCAATTTTAATTCTTAAATATAGTAGGAAACCAAGTAAGTTTTATTTTCAGTACATGTTGAACATGTCAAAAACTTCAATTAAAATGTATACTAAAATAACAGAAAACTATCAGTGATTTTCTTTTTATTTCCAGTTAAAAATTCATTGTGACCCATGATACAGAGGTATGACAACATAAATAAAATAGGACTTTTTGTATCTCTTTATAGTAAGCTATTATCAGTAGAATTTTTAAAAGTTATGGTACTAGTTGCTTAAAGACAATATGGATCAGTTATCTATTATATTTTTATTAAGAATAAACAAATACATTGTTATTACACAAGTTTGATTTGTTTTGTTTTCCAGGTGCAACAATCGAACACAGTGTATAGTAGTTACTGGGTCAGATGTATTTCCTGATCCATGTCCCGGAACATACAAATATCTTGAGGTCCAATATGAATGTGTCCCTTACAGTAAGTATGAAGTTTATATTTTTCACTTTCTACAGCATTTCTCATTGATGCTGAAAGAGGACCCATATGAAAGAAGCATATGTTTATGGCCTACAAAACTATTATGCATGCAGAGCACTAACAGACTTGGGCCTCCAATTAACTTCATGAAGTGTGGAAGGAAGCCATAGTGTGAAGCTGGCCAAGTGTCTGTCTGTGTTCTTAAGTGTTTGGCTTTTAAGGCTAGTGTTTTTCCAGAAAACAAACTTGAATTAGCTATTCAATAGGGCTGATAGAAATCTGTACTTTTGCCCAATACCAGTTGCTGACAAATTGGTTTGGCTCACAGTTTTCTAAAGAAGGAACTGACTTCAGTTTTAATAGTAAGCTACTTGAATGGCTACCTGCTGTTGTGGTAACTTTAATGCCTGGTAAAAGCTACCACTGCAGTTAACTGAGGCAAGTGCTTTCCTTTTTGTCCCTTGTTCTTAAAGGAGCAGTCCTTTACCAGATTTGGTGATAAAATCTTAACCAAAAAAAATAGATGTAACAAGTATGTAACACATTTTTAATTTCTCAACATCCATTTTTAGTAATATCCTTTAGCAGGATATTCAAAATTGGAAACTTCATAAGTAGGCTTCAGCTAATAGTGTAATTTTGTGTAGTTTTCCTTCTAACCTCAGAATTCATACTTAGAATTGTATTCTGCATTTAAAAAGATTAAATATATTTTGTTTGGTATTGTTCTTGTCACCTTTACTTTTTAAATTAAAAAAATATATATATGTGTCATGTCACCTTAATTCACAGGCATTTGAGTTAAGAATTCTTTAGCAGAAATTTTATTGATTTGCTTTAGGAGGACTTCCCTCCTTAAAAAAACGATGGACTCTAATAGTGAAATTGCTTTTTCCAGAACCTTAAAAACTAGATTTCTATGCTTAAACTATCAATATTTCTGAAAACAAAGGGCCAATTTTAGATAACTATAGTATGTCCAGTATGGTAGTGATACATTCTTACACATCCCGTGAAGGCGCTGTCTCTTCTCTGCCCGCAGTTTTGATAAATTGCCTTTGTGTGGGGGATCAAAGGCCAAACACAGATTATCTTTTCTTTTCATTCCTGCTCTGTGTTCCTGTGTTACCATGAAATGGATGCTTTTTATGTTTTCAGTATTTTCTATACCATTTGTAGGATTGGAAGCCTACTGAGTGCACTGATCTTTATATCATTTCTCTTGTGTGTAGTGTTGGTGGCTCACATAATCATTCTCCTGTGCCACTAGAGGAACATTGTATTCTTTGGAGCTAACCAAAATTTTGTTCCGTAAAGTCACTTTCGCGTGAATTTAGCATGGTCTCTGTCCTCAAGTTAGAAAAGGAATACAGCATCCATTCCCACACAGTGGAATCAGTCAGAGCTGCCAAGAATTGTCTCTCTGGAGCCAGTTCCTGTAACCTAGTCTGTAGATCAAGAACAGTGTTAAGAAAATATTATTTTCAGACTTTTAAGTTATTTCTTGTGCTTTTTAAGAAAGGAAAGTGTGGATATCTTCTGGAACATCTAACTTTCAAAATTTTACTTTTTCAGTTCTCCAGAAGTGTTGTACATTGTGCACCAAACTTGCAAATAGCTATTCTCAAGAGAAGTATTTGTTTTTTTTTAGTGTTTGTCCTTTAAAAAAAAAAAAAGACAGTAATCAATTTGCTGTTACCTTTCTAGATATTTGCACGAAGCAGAAATAAGTCTGTGGCTTTGTAGAAACTACTCCTTGCTAAAGAATAGAAGTAATTATACTTCCTATATACTGTACAGTGGTGACACACTATAAATTCCAGGACTTTCACTGCCAATGATCTTTTTAGATAGTTTTGATCTTATTTTGGGTCTGTGTTATCTCCTCAATCTCTTTTCCTTATGCTTCTGTCTGTTATAATCATCTCTCATACTTGGTTTTATTTTAATCTCCTAGCTTTCACTTTTCCCTTGTTTTAATAGTGTTTTAGTAGGTTGTAATGTTTGCATACTCCTTTTATCCTTTGCTTAGTTGATAAAAACTGTCACCAACAAATAGCATTTATTATGTGTCTGTTATCATCTGGCTTTATGCCACTGTCTATCCTGAGCAAATGCCTCAGGAACATATCCATCCCAAACTATTTTCTCTTAGTTTAAAAACAAAAATTCAGAAATTTTCCATGATCTCTGAAAATTTTACAGTAAATTTATGCAACAGAGTCCATTACACATGCTGTAGTTTGTTTTACTTTGTATGTTTATAGACAGACACGTGTATTATATTTGATTAGTAATTGAATGAATATGCATTTAAAACAAGTCATAAGGATCCTATGCATAAAGGAGAATAATCAAATCAAAATTTCCGTGTCCCATAGGCATGATTTGTTTTTGGTTTTTGAATCCTCTTATTTCAAATTAAGTTTTTAAAATTATACCATAAATTTAGCTATGTTTTAGTTGATGAGTAAAAAAAACTTTTACTATTGATGTGTCGTTATTAATGAATAAACAAGATTATTTAGAATGAAATAGTGTGTCACTTCAGATACAGAGTATGTAGGTTTTGTTTCGCTCGACTTCTTGTCTTCAAAACTATGTCCTCCACTGTTGTTAGTGAGTCATGTGTTTATGTTTGTTCTATAGCATAGTAAATGTATTGTTATGAATTAATTCGTACAGCCTCTTAAGAAAAGTTACAGCATATATTTGTGATAAAAATACTAATTTCATTAACTTTATTGTATTTTTCTGGGTTGATGAAATTTTGACTAATTTGACAGAGCTATATATCTTTTAGGTTGTCATAAAAATCATAATGTGAGGTCTTTTGTTTTAAATATCCATATTTTATACACTTTATCAATCATCAAAGGTTTTAATTTATTTTTACTTTTACATTTGGATGTTACCTCTCAGTTTTCATTAAAATTGTAAATTTTATGTATAATATATATCCATTTTATTTTTTATATAAATGATACCAGTTAAATCATAAATGAAGTCTTACCTATTTAATATTTTGCATAGTAACTGCACTGTCGATTTAGTGTATCAAGTAATAAAACTAACTCAGCCATTTTCAATTAATAGAAAACAAAATATACTTTCTACATCCTTTATTGAACTTGTTTTAATTTCTGTTTTAGATGCATAACATATTTTTAAATTTATTATTTCCATTCTTTGCATTTAATTGATTTATTTGAGTAAAATCATCCTTTCCTAAAAGGAAAGAATATAGCTGTATATAGAGTTAGTCTGAGCAAACTCACCACTAATGATTTCTTTTATCCTTATTTTCCCACCACGCCCCTTCCATTATTGATTCTATGCAGGTATAATATTGCTCTTCACTGAGCAGTAATTTTAGGACTAGTGGTTAATAAAGAAAAGAATTGTTCCACGTCAGTAACACTGAATTTCATTTTTACTGGACGTAGTCAGATTTACTCATTAATAAAGCAAGTATGTTTCCTGAAAGTGGTTAAATTGACCAAGTTGGATTGGGGCAGGGTCTCTTAATGTGGGTGGAAGGTTTCCTATGACAAAACTCATTTTTCCCTAAGGTATTTCAGGAGGTCAGTATTTAATCTTGATGAATTATTGCAATTTAAGAAAAATTAATCAAGCTAAGGCATTTAATGAAATGTGCAACTACAGTATCTTTGAGTACCCATTTGGAGTTACAGTATTGACACACCCTAATGCATTTTAATAAGGGAAGAGGGGGAATCACAGACATTAATCTGATCACTTTATGAAATTCAGGCAACATACTTCAAAGCCTACATACAATCTGAAATAATATTTTATAGTTCATAATTATTTAAATATTGTTTACCAGCAAGGATATTCTATAGCACACTTCGTAACTTTATAATCTATTTCTTTAAATATCTTGAAGGGAGGATTTTTTCTCCTGTAACTCTACTAATCAGGTTTGTTTTATGAAAGCATTTACCTTTCATGGGGTCTGTGGAAATCAAGGCATTTGCTTTGAATGCTCAGTATGATTGTTGCATGCTAGCTTGCTTTTGTGTAAATTGATGATGGTAGACAATGTCATAATAAGCTAACCATAATTCTTTCTTCCTTTTTCTCCTTGCCTACTGTGCTTGCTTTTTCCTTGTATGTATTTTGCTTACTTTTTTTAAAAATAGATTTTGTATTACAAGTTTAGGAAATGTGATGTAGAGAATTTAATGAGAATTTTATAATATTAAGTAAATATATGTGTAAATAAGTAAAGTTACTAATTATAGTGGGGAGGAAAAGTATATTATCTTACCCCACCCTTTAATATAACTATTGGGATAAAGGGGGAGGCTTATATATTCCTGAAAAGGAGGCTGATTTTTTATAGTTAAGATGGTTTTTTCTAGAAGCAAAATTTAATAGAAAAAATTGAAACATACTGAGCTGCATAATTATATATTTCTTCTAACATACATAACTTTGAAAAATGTAAAAATACCAGTATTCATTACATTTGACCTGAGCTTCAAAATTGAATTGCCATTTTGTAAACATATATCCTTGTTGTTATGTTTACCTAATTTTAGTCAGCTTAATAATGAGTTCACATGATAAGATAAATGGAAATAACACAGCCTATGCATGCAGTTGTGTCTGTAGCATACCTATTTAAAGTAAAACTTAGTAAGAATGCTGAGTGACTTTGGAAAGGCAAGAGTCTGTATACCACACATTAGTGAAGAGTCTCATTATTTATTCAGGTACACTAAGTGAAACAACATGCCAACATATTTGTATTGCCTCCTTAATCTACTAAAATGATTGATCCATGTTCTTTTATGTAACTTTAGTATCTTTCTCCTGCTAGGTTTTCCTGTTGTGTGTTTCTCTTTATCCAAAGTAGTGCAGCTCTTATTCTTCCTATATTTAGCATCTATTACAAATTCAGTCTTAGACTAATAGTCAATTTATTTTAATCTTTTTTCTTTTTTCCTTGCACTTTTTTTTTTCTTCCGATGCTTAAAATAGAAGTGGAGCAAAAAGGTAAATAACGTATACGGTTTGAACCCCAGCTCCTTGTTATGTGCCTTATGGATGTTACCTCCTCCCTTCCCTTCCCCCACAACATTCCTGACATTAAAACACAATCAGCAGGATCTCATAAATGCACCTCATAAAGAAGTCAACTGTTTACATTGAAATTATATGACTGCTAAATCTGGTGATGGGGTAAAATTTCTGAAGTCGGCGAGGGGGAGCTGTCCTTTCTCTGTTTCTTTTCACCCTTTACCTCTTTTTCTGACCCCCTTGGATATTTTATTATTAAAGTGTCATCTTGCCTGGCTTCCAGAACCCTCTCCATAGCATGCCATGGTTACAGGGTCTCCTGGTCGTTTCATCACTGCTTTCCTTGTATTTACTTTTCTCTGCTTCTAATTGCATTTTCTGAATATTTATGTTCCTTCAACTGAAGTACTCTTGTTTTCAGTCTAACTTCCGTAGAAGTTCTAAATAAGCCTTCACACTGGACTTTTTGTTTTATTTGCTTTATTTTGGTGTTTTGCTTTTGGGGGTTATAAGTGGGCTAAGGGAGGGAGGGTGCAAAGTTTGGTCTAAAAGTACTTTGTTCACTTTTATGCACAAAGCACAAAGTTTTGAAACATAAAAGAACTGTAAGATAAAACACAGAGCAAAAGTATAAATTGTTAGCTCGATTATGAATGATCTTAAACTTTGGTTTGTATTTGTGAAAATAAACTTGTGCATTGATTATGGCAACTTGAAGAAAGGTAGTATTTGTCTTAAGTATAAATTTTGGTAAAATTAAGTGTTAATAAGGTGAATTTTTCTTTTTTGACCTATAATCATTGAAACTTATGCTTGCTTGTATAATCTTTTAACTTTGCTTAATTCTTGTTTTTTTCTCTATGAATGATAGTTTTTGTGTGCCCTGGGACCTTGAAAGCAATTGTGGACTCACCATGTATATATGAAGCTGAACAAAAGGCAGGTGCTTGGTGCAAGGACCCTCTTCAGGCTGCAGATAAAATTTATTTCATGCCCTGGACTCCCTATCGTACTGATACTTTAATAGAATATGCGTCTTTAGAAGATTTCCAAAACAGTCGCCAAACAACAACCTATAAACTTCCAAATCGAGTAGATGGTACTGGATTTGTGGTATATGATGGTGCTGTCTTCTTTAACAAAGAAAGAACAAGGAATATTGTGAAATTTGACTTGAGGACTAGAATTAAGAGTGGAGAGGCCATAATTAACTATGCTAACTATCATGATACTTCACCATATAGATGGGGAGGAAAAACTGATATTGACCTAGCAGTTGATGAAAACGGCTTATGGGTCATTTATGCCACTGAGCAGAACAATGGAATGATAGTTATTAGCCAACTGAATCCATACACTCTTCGATTTGAAGCAACGTGGGAGACTGTATATGACAAACGAGCTGCCTCAAATGCTTTTATGATCTGTGGAGTCCTTTATGTGGTCAGGTCAGTTTATCAAGACAATGAGAGTGAAACAGGCAAGAATGCAATTGATTATATTTACAATACCCGATTAAACCGAGGAGAATATGTAGATGTTCCCTTCCCCAACCAGTACCAGTATATTGCTGCAGTGGATTACAATCCAAGAGATAACCAACTCTATGTGTGGAACAATAACTTCATTTTACGATATTCTCTGGAGTTTGGTCCACCTGATCCTGCCCAAGGTAAGAATTTTACTTGCTAATGCTTATATCTTCTATAAACAGTTTATTTTTAAGACTTAATTTATCCCTCTTTATTTTCTTCCCCTTTTTGTAGTTAAAGGGCAAGTGATAATATTGTGGCATTTCAAATTGTCATATAGTGTGTACATTTTAGCCTTATTTTGGTCCATTTTCTTTTTCTGAATTTCATTTAAATGTTGGTTTCAAAAAATTGTCACATCCTTCGTCAGTTTAGATTTCCATTGCTAAAAATGTATTGCCAACTACAAACCTGTTAGTTTTGTGTGTTTTTTTCCTACCTGACTTCTGAATTGATTAGAATCTGTGTGCAGACCTCTTAACTTCTTGGCGCCAGTGGTTAAAGGAAATGTGTGTTAGGAAGTCCCAGGAGAATTGCTAGGCTTGATGTACAGTGCCAGGCATAAGTGTTCTAAAGTTTTGGTGTCTGCTGTCTCTAGATCATCATGTAAAATTACATGTTTTTATTTCCCAATAAATTTGTGATGGTATTAGGTCAATATTTCTGGATTTTAACTGTTACACATGGACTAAGCACTAGATGATCCCAAGTATTGCTTTATGAAGACAGTTCTGCTAGCATTTTTAAAATTTGTGTTCTCTTTAAGTATCTTTATAAAGGATCATTGCTTTATAAATCTTTGGAAATATATTTTAGTTTGTCAAGTTACTTCAGTTCTGCAGTAAACAAGTTTTGAGGGTAAATTAAGTTTTGAATTTTCATTAAAATAAGATTACCTCATACTCATGATAAAAGAATGATCTCTTAATATATTATTATGGAGTTTACCTAATTATAAGTCTTTTCTAGTTGAACAATAATATTTGTATTTAAAATATCTGAATTATTTTTTCAATTTTATGAGTTAATTGAAATTTTCACATTATTGAGTTATTTCAGAATTGTAGGAACCAGAATGTTCTTTGAAGTAACTAAATCAATCTCTTCAACAAGGTGGAACAGGAATTAATATCTTTTTCCTCTGTTAAAGCAATATATAACCATATGCTTAAACACAGCTACATATACATATACATATTTTTAAGGAATAATGTAACTTATTAAGTCAGTTAGTAAGTAAGTGACTTAGTAAGTCACCAAGTCCTAAATATTGTCATAGGCTTAGGACTACAAAAGCATGAGCCATTGTAGTTGAATTCTAACTTGAGTTATAGAATATGAAATGTGTGATTTTTCTTCATACCATATGGGTAGTAATGACATGCCTTAGTGCTGTGCTATGCTGTGCTTAGTCACGCAGTCATGTTTGACTCTTTGTGACCCCATGGACTGTAGCCTGCCAGGCTCCTCTGTCTATGGCAACTCTCCAGGCAAGAATACTGGAGTGGGTTGCCATGCCCTCTTCCAGGGAATCTTCTCAACCCAGGGATCACACCCAGGTCTCCTGCACGGCAGGCAGATTCTTTATCATCTGAGCCACCAGTGCAAGCCCTCTTTTTGTTTAATTCATGTATATCTAGAATTTGTTGGCTAAAAATTGTAGTAGTGTGCCATTGATAAACTTTCAACAATGAAATCTTCCATTAGGTCATGAAAATCTTTATTGATATTATCTTCGTATCCTTTATTTTTAAATTCAGACATATCTTTTTCTCTTGAGGCCAGCAAGGGATAGTTCCTATATCTCAGCTGTTTTCCTAAAAGTTAGTACCATGGTTCTCTCATATCCTATAGTTTTGTAAAAGGCAAAGTTTAGTAATTGACAGAACTTGACATTGTAAAAGGGTCTTCCCTGGTGGCCGAGTCGGTAAAGAGTTTGCCTGCAATGCAGGAGTCCTGGGTTCAATCCCTGGGTCTGGAAGATGCCCTGGAGAAGGAAATGGCAACCCACTCCAGTATTCTTGCCTGGAGAATATGTATTAATCTTTTTTTGTAACCTGTATTGCCCTCACAGTTGTTAAATGTTTCTTGGGTAGCAGTAAATCTCTTCCCCTCCATTAGGAAAAAAAAGTAAAAAAAAAAAAAATTAATGCCGATTATAATTAAATAACTCCTAAAGTTGAGTACAGGTTGATTGAGCTCAATAAGCAATCATTGCCCGCCTCCTTGTCACAGAGCACTTTATGGAATACAAGATGAGTAATAATGTCACTTTCCACTTGTGGCATATGTTCTAGTAAATAATTTGACCCATTTCAGATGAAAAAATCTTTGATAATTTTGGGTGCTTTTTGAAAAGAAGTTACTAGCTTTGAAAATGAGAAACTTTGCCATATGTGGTAGCTTTATTCCTACAGCAGTGTTGTGTTATTCAAAATAGCCATTCTCATATATTCTCAGAAGGTGAAAGTCCATACTGACTTCTTATTAAACCATTAGTGGTAAAAAGTTTTATTTGACCTAAATTTTTCTTGCTGATGTTTGAAGCATATTCTCTTATTTGCTTGCTCTTCATAACTCATCTTCAAATGCTTTTAGAGAGACTCCTGCCTTGCTCGTCCAAGATGTGTGCTGATATCTAACTGCATGTAAATGGGGGCTTGCAGAACTATTCTGGCCCATACATTTAAGTCAAACCAGTAAGCCACTGCTAGCAAGTCTATGTACTGGCTTTGCTATCATGTATGTAGCCAAGATATATATTGTGTTGTTAAATGGATTTTAATTATGGACTGTTTCACACTGTATTAGCTGCAGTATTTTTCCCTATATAAATCCATGCCTTCCATTCCTAACAGCACAAGTATGTTATTACTTTGCCTTCATAGTGCTTTCAAATACATCTTCCTGTTTTCTTTAAATTTTTAGCTTTCTGTCTTCTCTACTTAGTTAATTTGCTCCATTATCCTAAACTAGATCTGTTTTTTCTCTTTTGCTTTCTTCCTCTATAATGTTGGCTTAGGGAAAAAAAGCCATTTTGGTCATATATTAACTGTTTTCTGTGTCTTAATCTGAATTGATTTATACTTACTTAATCTGTCTGCAGATTTGTTATCCGAAACATTATTGAAAAATATTGTCTTGAGTTCTGATGGTTTCTGAATATCTGACTTAGAGTAATAATGAAGCATGGCAAACAACATGAGGGACATTTTTTTAAGAGAGCCAGTTAGATTTATTATTTAAGAAGTGTTTAATATAGAATATTTCTTAAAACATCTTCCCGCTGATAATGAATGGTTAATTAAAAGATGATTGGCGTTTTTAGATATTGAATAAGGGTAAATTTAATAAATCTGCTGCAGTTTTTGCCTTACTAGACTATATTCTCACTCTAGCTTGTAATAATGGATGAATTTGGGGACTTGGAAGAGGGAAATAACTACCCTCTCATTTATCATAAATACATATTATCCTTAAAATGTTTTCACATAGGAAAAAGCTGATAATAATTAGCAAGTTCTTAATAAATAACTGGCATAGTAAATTTAACCAGTCTGTTTGTTGAGGTTTTCATGGGTACTTATTAATGTATATGTGTATTAGCATTAATGTCACTGTTTCTAGGTCTCTGTACTTAAATGATATATGGTAGGTAGAATGCTAAGTCATTTAATCTGTGTGTTGATACAGCACCTGATAACTCTGGGAAGGCTGTGTACAGTAGGGTTCAGATTTACAATATAATTCTATTGTGACTTGTCATGTTTCCTATTACCATTTATAGGAAG
Organism: Bison bison bison; assembly: GCF_000754665.1. Classification (NCBI taxonomy): domain Eukaryota; kingdom Metazoa; phylum Chordata; class Mammalia; order Artiodactyla; family Bovidae; genus Bison; species Bison bison. The sequence continues at coordinate 125,126 of NW_011494954.1, read as the reverse complement.
TTCTTGAGTTTTGAGCCTTTTGCCACAAACATTTCATTGTGAAACTTTTTACTATTACTGTTTTAGTACCTTATATTCCCACATTTTTTCTTCTTTTAGAGATTTACACAGAGCACAGTGTCAGTTAAATGCTCCAAAATAAGGACATATTGCTTGTGGGGTGTCATACTTTCTCAGAGTCTATTAAAATCTTTTGTCTAGAAAAGTAAGATCATAACATTTAAGAGCATTATGGACAAGTGACCTTAAACAAACTGCTTAACCTCCTCCAATGCTTAGTTTTCTGTTCTGTAAAAGAAAGATAATCATAGTGCCTACTTCATGGGGTTGTGGTAAGGATTAAATAAGATGATCTGATGATCCATGAGTGATGATTAACACAGCATCTGGTACATAAATGCTGAGTAAATGTAAGCTTTTATCATCATGGGGGTGCCCTGTTGTGACCTGTCTTCATCTAAGGAAAGAAACATTAATTTTTATAAATATCTCCTCATCTCTAGCTTCAGTATTAGAAAATTGCTTTTTATTGAAGTTCTTAAATCTTGTCCTTGCACAGTTTTGTAGTTGTCCTCCTAAAGGGTTACATTTTGCCACTTAAAGTTGATGTTCAATACCCCAAAATTTCATTGATTCACAAGTGAAGAATGTGTTGCTTAAAGAAGTTTAACTTCTTTTAATGAACAAAAGATAAAAGATATGAAAATATATTATAAGTGACACATGGAAATGGGCTACAGAATATTTCAGAAAGTTTTGTGCATTTAATAGAGGTCATTTTATTGCCTACCTTCACTCATTTATTTGAATCTTTACTGATGCTTAGCTAACAGGTCACTAATTGTATATTGTTAATACATATTTCAGTCATTAAATATGTACTAATTAGTACAGTGTCAAGGGATACATCAGATGGGGTAGCATTAAACCATTCTGCTCTGCCCTTTTCTCTTTGCTCCGATTTCCCACCCCCTTTAAGATTTGATTCAACAACATTCATTTAACACTTCTTCAAAAGATTGTGATGCTTCTGACAAATGTTAATTGAGAAAGCACTGAAAGCTTGGCTGCATTGTAATCAAAAGAAAATTATGAGGTTTAACAAGATGTCAGGCAAGTGCTTTACAGAAAAAAGATAAACAGGTTTGAATAGGTTTCTACAACAGCTGGCTAGGCATGATGCTTGACTAATGTACAAAGGATTCTCTCATATGATTAGTAACCAATGCCTTGGAAATAAACCAGTTGGTTAAGAAGTTTCTCTAGTGAAAAGAGACTGTCAAAAATGTATCTTGCACTTATTGGTAACAAGAAGTTTCTCACAACTAAAGAACTAGAAATAGGTGTACACTGCTTTTTATGATAAACTTAGCATACTCTGTCATAGAGTCAGAATTATGCAAACTATCTAGGGACCAGAGCTTAAAATACTAATTATGTCAGTGATAATATGAACTTGTTTTCTAAGAAGTTTTAATGTTCTAGTCTGGTTCTTATGTGTAGCAAAACCATAAAATAACTTAATGTTTTATAAGATTATCATTAAAAATAGTTACTTTTAATTTGCTCTACTTGATTTAAATTTAAAGCCTCAAAATTATAAAGTCTTAAGATTCAGTAATCTAAATGTTGATAAAACTTTAGTGTGATCACCTAATAGATTTTAAACGATGCCATTAAAGTTTTACTGACAGAATTTTTTTGTTTTTTAAACTAAGTGGTCATTAATGAAGGAAAACATTAAACTCCATTCTTATTTTAACCTAATGGATTTAACAGTTTAAAAATAATGTTGGAAGTCCAGAATAACCTTAAATTTTTTTTCTTTTTAAATTTCTGCTTGTAAGTGAGTTAACTGTAGGTCCTTTTAAACTCTCTGTTAATATGTAGAATTGGTTTTGAATTAGGCATAATTTGGTCCAACTTGTTATCTTGATGAGATTACAATATAACTTCTGATCAGAACTAGTTTCTTTTCATATCTATGTTTTCAAAAGTAAAGATGTCAAAGCCTCAGATGTTTCCTTAGTAAAACAGAACAAGCATGCCAAGCTTATCTTCTGTTTGGATCTAATCAGCCATGCTCAAAAATCTTTCAAGCAAGAATGGCTGCTGGGTGGAAAGATGTCACAGTATTTGTTTCCCTGTAAGATGTAGAGTGGGTGACTTGAAATTTTCTATTGTCCTAATTATATGTAATGGTCAGACTTTTGTTGATACTTTGAATTTTATTGTTTCAGAGTATGAATTTGTATATAAATGGCTTTTTCTAAATTATGTATCTGATATGACACCATATTTGATATGTATATTGAAACTTTATATTAAACTATCCTGCATTTCCTGTTAAATGATATATGTTGAAATTGTACATAAAATGTATTACCAAATATTTCATTGAGAAGTAAACCTAGGACACAGTCAGAGAGCAAAATCTAGGGTAGAACCCAAACTGCCAGTCGCTTAGCCAACAATATGAATGAGTTGGAATAAATGAAGAGATTCATTCTTCTTCCTACCCTGTGGATATTCTCAGTGATCCCATTTTGTTGGTTTGGGATGGTTGTGTTTTTTGTGTGTGTATGTGTGTGTGTGTGTGTGTGCCTGTGCAGACGTTCACATGAATGTGATGTGTGTTTGAGATTAACATACTCATCTCTTTTCCATAGTGCCTACCACAGCTGTGACAATAACTTCTTCAGCTGAGATGTTCAAAACCACAGTATCAACCACAAGCACTACTTCACAGAAAGGCCCCATGAGCACAACTGTAGCTGGATCGCAGGAAGGAAGCAAAGGGACAAAAGCACCTCCAGCAGTTTCTACAACCAAAATTCCTCCTGTAACAAATATTTTTCCCCTGCCAGAGAGATTCTGCGAAGCATTAGACGCGAGGGGGATAAGGTGGCCTCAGACACAAAGGGGAATGATGGTTGAACGACCGTGTCCCAAGGGAACGAGAGGTATTTCTGTCAAATATTGATACTACATATACTATTAAAACTTTAAGGAGGTTCTGAATTACACTGAAGTGATTTTATTTGAGGAAAAAGATATTTACAATAGCTAACTTAATTGTTATTTTGTTACTTTAGTAATATAGCACATGTAGACAACTTAAAAGTTTTCAAACTATAAAAGTCTTTTAAGATCAGGCTTTGAATTCCCGCTCCTTCTTCAAGTCCTAGGTCAAGCCTGAGATTTAGGCCCATGGATTCTCTAGTGAGACTGCCTAACAGCTGTGTTTCTCATTGCAAAGTATCATTTTGGATGAGTCCCAAGAAAAAGGGCTTTTTGTTTGTTTGCTGTAAATGTCTGATATTTCTGTGCCGACTTTATATTTACTGTTTATATTCTGCTCTTTGTCAGTTATTGTCAACTACTTCCATTAGCGTTTATTCAAAATTTAACACATGGAGTAGAATCATCATAGTGGATTTCCCGAATGCATGCAGGAAAAATGGTTTCAATTTCACTGTTGTTTTCTGCATCTGTTGTAGGAACTGCCTCGTATCTCTGCGTGCTTTCCACTGGAACATGGAACCCTAAGGGCCCTGATCTTAGCAACTGTACCTCACACTGGGTAAATCAGCTGGCTCAGAAGGTTGGTTGGAACCTTTTAATATGATACACATTGGTGATTAAGGGCTTTAACTTCTAACATAAATAATTTAGCTTTGTATGTTAAGACCAGCTTCGATGTTCTTTGTTCAGTATGAAAGTAAAAAATTATGCATAGTTTTGTCTGTAAACTATTTATTCAAAGTTACATATGTTTTAGGGCATGCTGTTTTCTATGTGAAGCTTTTTAATGAGTACATACTTGCTTAATTTCATTCATATTTAGTTTGTTCTGTTTCTTTTGATGTTCGTAAGACAAATAGTGCACTGGCCTAATAAATCAAATATCATTAAGTTTGCAACTGAATCCACAGAACGCAAGCAGATGTTCATATCACAGCTGATTATGACAGAATAAGTAAAAATGACTTTAAAGGCATTAGTAACTTTAATACAGTGCAATGTAGTGACATTTTAGTTTTACCACCTTTCTGAAAGGCAAGCAGTAGATAATAACCCTCAGTGTTATACTGATTACATTCTGACTTAAATTTCTGGATCATTGGAATAAATTAATAAGATTTTTAAGCAGCAGTTTAAAATGGTTGCAGTGAAATGAGAGAGTTGTCTCAAAAAATTTTTAAAGGACTTTTTTTCTCTTTTGTTCCCTTTAAATGCCTGCCTAAGAATTTCTTTTTGAGGATCTAAGAACCTTTAATCATCTGAAATAAAGAGAAAGTTATTGGTCTCAGTTAGTTGCAGATTTTGACATGTTTGTGTATATTTTTCTCACCACAACAAAGAGCCTAGGGAAAAGAGCAAGAAGCCACAAACAACAAGAAATCTTTACTGAGATAATATAAACTCTCATTTCAGATTAGAAGCGGAGAAAATGCTGCTAGCCTTGCCAATGAACTGGCTAAACATACCAAAGGGCCAGTGTTTGCTGGTGATGTGAGTTCTTCAGTGAGATTGATGGAGCAGTTGGTGGACATTCTTGATGCACAGCTGCAGGAACTGAAACCTAGTGAAAAGGATTCAGCTGGACGGAGTTATAACAAGGTAGGTAGAAGCTTTCTGTTATTTTAAAGTAGATATTTTGTATGTCTGCTCTGGATTCTTCGGCAGTTGACTGCCTAACTTTTGGTCCCGATGACATACGAATAGAAACAAAACTTCTAATTTGGTTCATATCTCAAGAAATAATTGTAGTTGTGAAAGCAGCAACATGCACTCCCCTTGCTGCCCCCAAGATGATGCTAATTACCTGAGGAAAGGTTAGTCGGTGGTAAACTTCATCTACCTGGTTGTTGTCAGTGCTCTCACTTTGGAAGGCATTATCTGCAATCGGAGAGATTGTGTTAAACAACTCATATACTAATACAGGCAACTCTTGTGATTATAACAAAATTGTAATGCATATAGGAGTGTTAGATACTAAAAAGTTGTTTTCAATATTAGGTTTGGGGAGAAGGACAAGTTTTTTTTGGTAGAAGTATAGTGTGTTAGTGCTACTAATTTTTCTTACCTTGTCAAAAATTTGATAGTTATTTTAACCATACTATAAAGTGTTTATATGAAATTCATATGAATCTGAAATCTGTGGCTAAAACGCCTTTATAGGTTTTTTCTTGCTTTTATCACATATTTTGTCTCTAGTTTTATCAAGATACTTTGCATTATTATATTTAGTAAAATAAAGCTAAAAGCTGTGAATGCATGGTCTTGGCAGTCAGTATAGACTCACAGAAATCCAGAGGACTACAGTACATAATAAACACTGAGCTCAGGACCACCAATTTAATTTTTGTAGGATTTCTTCTTCTTTCCCCGTATGCAACAGATGAAAATCTAACCTCTGATTTTCTTTTCTTTTACTAAAAAGCTCCAAAAACGAGAGAAGACATGCAGGGCTTACCTTAAGGTATCTCTCCTGTGCTGTCACCCTGCTTTCTCCCTTCTTCAGCTTCCTGCTACGCTTTATCATCTTGCTGCATGAACCAATGTATTTCAGTCTTTGATAATTATATAATGTGCCCCATATCAGCTGTATAAATGTTTCTTTTCCCAGGTATAGTACTCTCAGAATAAGCAAATAGCTTATTTTTATATTTTTTGGTGTTTTTGCATTCATCCAAACATACAGGAATTTAAATGAAATATCCTCTGAATTGGAAAGTAATCATAAAGTCTTGTTATCCCCTGTTGTCATCTCTGTGGATTAAAAACAACTTCAGTAAAACAGCTATGATATATTCTTGGCAGTTTATCACATCAAAGACTGTATAGTCATAATGTATGTGCATGAAAAAGTCACTGCTTTCTTATCTCTGTGGTGTACTCTTAAATAAAATAGGCTTTGTTTTGAAAATTTTAGGTGTCATTACTAGAATCAGGTTGATATTGGGAGGGGCTACTAGGAATAAAACATAAGTAATGTGACTGTACTGTAGATATATATGTTTTTGTGAAGGATAATAGGAACAGAAAGCCACCGTTTGCCTCAGAATCTTTTTCTACTGAAGCCAATTTTCCTCGCTGGTATATACAAGTAAAATAGGAAACATGGTGAGGCTAACCATAGAATTATGCCAAGCTAACTGTATGATAGATCAAAATAATAATACTACATTGCATTTTGTTTTATTCTGTGAAGTTTAGAAGTTCCTTTTGCTGGGTATATTTACTTTCTAACTTTACTCATCTGGGGACCATATTCCTAGTCAATCAAACTTTGAAGAACTTGTTTATATATGAATGAAAACAAAACAAAAGAACTTTGTAAATTTTGTAGAATAGAGATTAGTCAGAAGCTATGACTTCACCAGTTTTGGTTGGCAAGATCTGGAGAAATAATAGCATTTCACTACCTAGTAATAGACATTGTTGGATCTGAGAACTTTAAAAGAAAAACCAGTGGGAAAGTCTTTTTTTAGGTATTAATATTTTGAAAGTCCCTTATTAGACTGTTTAATGGGGTCAAAGAATTACATGCTGAAATTTATAGAATTTGTCATACTGAAATTTTCAGCTCACCTTTAAGGTGTTAGTTAACGTGTGAAATGTAATAATTGGTATGTTGCCCAGGATGTATATCTCAGTGGGAGTAGAACAGCTTTTTTTCTTTGGCAGGGAGACTACTTCAGGAATATGATTAGCGTAATGATCATTTTGATTCCACTAGAAAAATACAAATGATAATAAATAAGGAGCGATTCAAATTAATGAAAGCATGCCATCAGCGAGTTATGTGTATAGGTAGTAAATTTCAGCATGACCTTAATTTCTGACCAGTGTCGTTTTCAGTATGTCTCAAATGAGCTTCTCTGTTCAGATAAGACTAATAAAACACCTTAAATTACAAATTAGAAGCTGACTTACACTATGCAAATGAAACAAATTCCTGCTTTATGACAAAGGATTCATTTGTAGCTTATATTAGAGGCTCCAGTCTGTATTTCTTGGTAACTATTGAATCTGGCCTCAGCAGACCACTTTCTGTTCCACTCCAGTTAATGGATGCAACAGTATCAATGTGAGCATTTTGACAATTTTATCTCCCAGTAGAGATAGAGAAAAGCCTTGGACTCCACTTGCAAGTATCTTCTGCTTGCCAGGAAGGTCTTGGTGACTCACATGGCAGACAAAACAAGGATATTAAGATGGATTAAGCTAATTAATCTGACAGTAGCCTCAAACAACTTTTCCACCTACTCATTTCAATACAGTACCTCAAACAGGCCATTTTTGTTGTGTTTGTACAATGTATGTTCTTTTTACTCAATGATTGCCAGTAGATCAGAGCAATTTATATTTGGGCTTAATGATGCACTATGACTCAGTACATGGAGAAAGAGTAAATAAACTTAGTGATTTCAGTTATTAAGCCATAGTCAGTGTACAGCTACAGTAAGTATCAGTGCAAAAGCCAACTTTCAATTTCATAACTGACTGGGTTACATTTTTATTTTATATTGTTTTGCGTGGTAATACACTAAACCTGTATATATGAATATTTATAACATATTTATAAAGACTTTATTTTGCCTTTCTGTTTTTATTAAATTATTAGTCAGACTTTAAATATTTTGACTGTTTTCCTGATCCCCTTAAAAACAGATCATTGTTTACACATGATGGTATACTCTCTGGTGTTTTTAGCTAGCCAGGGAATTGGAAGAGTGGAAATGTTCACAAATAATTTATAAACTGTGAAGTCATCTTGGTTTTTTCTCAATGATAATAGTAGACAATGTTATAAGGCACAAATTTGGACACTATTTTAGTTCAGGTTCCCAAAACCAACATGATTTAATTTTCAAGCAAATATAGTAGGCTACTCTAGAGATACCAATGTTTTCTATTTAGAACATTTAAGTCTTGAGGTTATATGTAGGAGTGACCATGCATGTATGTGTAATACCTCAGATTAAGAGCTGACACTGGTTTTCTTTCTTTTCAATGATTGAGATATGATTAGATAAACAGAAATGAGCTGTCTGTTTATACTTAGTCTTTATAATGAAATAGTAGTTTACTAATCTTCAGTTAGTTCTATTTTGAAAGGGTCAGACATCAAGTTGGCCAGATAGTGTGTTGTCCAGGTATTTTTCCATAAGAGTAAATCATCATATTTTTATCTTGATATAATAAAGTATGTGTAATATGATAAATATTACAAGATTGATAAATATTACAATTTCACTAGTCAGTGATTGAAAATCACCTTGGTGTACTAGAAGCAGTCAATACTAATGATGGTCTTCTAATGGATGCAGGCAATTGTTGATACAGTGGACAATCTTCTGAGACCTGAAGCTTTGGAATCATGGAAACACATGAATTCTTCTGAACAAGCACATACTGCAACGATGTTGCTGGATACATTGGAAGAAGGCGCGTTTGTCCTGGCTGACAACCTCGTAGAACCAACCAGGGTGTCAATGCCCACAGAAAATATTGGTGAGTGAATCTATTGTCAAGTTTAATTTTTATTTAGAAGATAGATGTTTAAGAGAATTATGATTCCATTGTGAATCTTTTGAGTTATTTCCAAGTGCTAAGCTTTTCTTTTGTCAAGTTATGTTTGTCCCTTAATAAGAAATATAACTGATCACATTCATAAAATTAATGCAAAAGCCAAAGGCTATGTCTTATGAAAGTTGGTTTGATGTACTTTTTCCCAACTAAAAAATCATTAAAGGAAAGAAGGGTTTAGAGTACTTAAATGCCAGAATATGGATTGCTTAAGTAGTGATAATGCTTGCTATGGAACTAGGGCAAATGCTTTTCCATTTATATGATATGTTCCTAATGAATTTAAATTACTTTCTGGAATGTGTTCTCCCAGTCAAATATTTTAGGCACACAGATATGTGAGCCAAATGTTGATATTAAACACAACTGCTTTCAGGTGAAAATGTGGTCAGTGATGTACATCCCCCATACAGCAGAATGTTCATGCTTTACAGATTGCAAAATAGCTGCAGATAGTTTTGGGGGATCATTTAGAATTTAAATGCTGGCAGTGAGAGGCAAGAATTCACTTTTGATGATATTTGAAAGAAGTTCCATAAGTTCAGTGAAATTATACTAATGAATTAGTATAATTCTATACTGATTATACTATAATATATAATGTATATATACTAAATATATAATGATTATACTATAATCAATATAGAATTGACTTGTCAGTCAGTATAGGCTTGACTGATTTAGAATTGTTATTCAGTGTGGTTGGGCTCAGATGAAGTTTATAGTATCCCTTAGTAAAGTAAAGAAATTTCCAAAGCGTAAATGTGAAATAAAACCAAAAGGGAACACAGACTACTCTGTCATTGAAAAAATGTATCGGAGCAGCAGATATTGAATGAAGTTCTGCTATCTAGGATGCCATATCTTATTGCCTTAACGTACCTACTGAAACATGGGACTTTATATTTAAAAATGCAGAAAAGCAAGTTGTATGGGAAAAATAGAGATAAATCTAATTATGATACATGGATTTAGATACAAAATTTTAAATAAGTGAGTTTTTAGAAAGAGGATATTATTAAAATTGTATTTTTATTTATGAGGTTTTGAAGTGATAAATAATTTTAAGTCAAAATAATATGGCTTGCTTTGGGAGAGCAGCACAAAGAAAGTGATAGTCTACCATTGCTTAGTACAAATAGAAAATAAAGGTTCTCTTTTCTGTCTAGAGCTGTTATTTCTGAGTTTAATTTATTTAGTAGTCTAATGAATTTCCTAAGATACACATTAAACAATTCTTCTCAGATGTTTTCAGGGATTTGCCTATAAGGTTAAAGGAGTGTAGACTTGATTATCTCAGAAGATAAATCATAAAAAGTATTTGAAGTGTTGTGTTGGGACCTCCATTTGTTTTTTAAATCTTTTGAAGACTATTTTAAAAGCAGTGCCCCCCCGCAAAAAAAAAACCCTAAAATTTCCCACTTAAGCTGCTTCCAAGAGTGCAAGAAGTTTTGATAGGCCAGGTTAATTTTTTAATTAAAGAAAGAACGTTATGCATAGATATCTCATAGTGTATATAGTACATGTTTTACCGACTTCTGAAAAATAATGCCCCGAGAGGGAAGTTTGAGGGAAAATCAGTTCAGTTCAGTTGCACAGTCGTGTCTGACTCTTTGCAACCCCATAAACTGCAGCATGCCAGGCCTCCCTGTCCATCACCAACTTCCAGAATCTACCCAGTCCATCGAGTCGGTGATGCCATCCAACCATCTCATCTTCTGTCGTCCCCTTCTCCTCCTGCCCTCAATCCTTCCCAGCATCAGGGTCTTTTCAAATGAGTCAGTTCTTCACATCAGGTGGCCATAGTATTGGAGTTTCAGCTTCAACATAAGTCCTTCCAATGAACACCCAGGACT
>NW_011494954.1:113424-114572 GCF_000754665.1 Bison bison bison | reverse complement strand
ACAGGTATTGGAGTTTCAGCTTCAACATAAGTCCTTCCAATGAACACCCAGGACTGATCTCCTTTAGGATGGACTGGGTGGATCTCCTTGCAGTCCAAGGGACTCTAAAGAGTCTTTTCCAACACCACAGTTCAAAAGCATCAATTCTTCGGCACTCAGCTTTCTTTATAGTCCAAGTCTCACATCCATAGATGACCACTGGAATAACCATGGCCTTGACTAGACAGAACTTTGTTGACAAAGTAATGTCTCTGTTTTTTAATATGATATCTAGGTTGTTCATAACTTTTCTTCCAAGGAGTAAGCGTCTTTTAATTTCATGGCTGCAATCACCATCTACAGTGATTTTGGAGCTCAAAAAAATAAGTCAGCCACTGTTTCCACTGTCTCCCCATCTATTTGCCATAAAGTCATGGAACCGGATCCCATGATCTTAGTTTTTTGAATGTTGAGTTTTAAACCAACTTTTTCACTCTCCTCTTTCATTTTCATCCAGAGGCTCTTTAGTTCTTCTTCACTTTCTATCATAAGGGTGGTGTCATCTGCATATCTGAGGTTATTGATATTTCTCCTGGCAATCTTGATTCTAGCTTGTGCTTCTTCCAGCCCAGTGTTTCTCATGATGTACTCTGCATATAAGTTAAATAAGCAGGGTGACAATATACAGCCTTGACGTACTTCTTTTCCTATTTGGAACCAGTCTGTTGTTCCATGTCCAGTTCTAACTGTTGCTTCCTGACCTGCATACAAATTTCTCAAGATGCAGATCAGGTGGTCTGGTATTCCCATCTTTTTCAGAATTTTCCACAGTTTATTGTGATCCACACAGTCAGAGGCTTGGGCATAGTCAATAAAGCAGAAATAGATGTTTTCCTGGAACTCTCTTGCTTTTTCGATAAACCAGCGGGTTTTGGAAATATGATCTCTGGTTCCTCTGCCTTTTCTAAAACCAATTTGAACATCCAGAAGTTCACGGTTCACGTATTGCTGAAACTTGGCCTAGAGAATTTTGAGCATTACTTTACTAGCATGTGCTGCTGCTGCTGCTAAGTCGCTTCAGTTGTGTCTGACTCTGTGCGACCCCATAGACGGCAGCCCACCAGGCTCCCCTGTCCCTGGGATTCTCCAGGCAAGAACACTGGAGTGGG
>NW_011494954.1:68237-113161 GCF_000754665.1 Bison bison bison | reverse complement strand
GCTCAGTTGTGTCTGACTCTTAGCTACCCCATGGACTGCAGCCTACCAGGCTCCTCCGTCCATGGGATTTTCCAGGCAAGAGTACTGGAGTGGGGTGCCATTGAGATGAGTGCCATTGTGCGGTAGTTTGAGCATTCTTTGGCTTTGCCTTTCTTTGGGATTGGAAAGAAAACTGACCTTTTCCAGTCCTGTGGCCACTACTGAGTTTTCCACATTTGCTGGCATATTGAGTGCAGCACTTTCAGCTCATCATCTTTTAGGATTTGAAATAGCTCAACTGGAATTCCATCACCCCCACTAGCTTTGTTGGTAGTGATGCTTCCTAAGGCCCGCTTGACTTCACATTCCAGGATGTTTGGCATTAGGTGAGTGTGAGTGATCACAAGATCGTGATTATTTGGGTCGTGAAGATCTTTTTTGTACAGTTCTTTATATTCTTGCCACCTCTTCTGCTTCTGTTATGTCCCTACCATTTCTGTCCTTTATTGAGCCCATCTTTGCATGAAATATTCCCTTGGTATCTGATTTTCTTGAAGAGATCTCTAATCCTTCCCATTCTATTGTTTTCCTCTATTTCTTTGCATTGATTGCAGAGGTAGGCTTTCTTATCTCTCCTTGCTCTTCTTTGAACTCTGCATTCAAATGGGTATATCTTTCCTTTACTCCTTTGCTTTTCACTTCTCTTCTTTCACAGCTATTTGTAAGGCGTCCTCAGCCATTTTGCTTTTTTTGCATTTCTTTTTCTTGGGGATGGTCTTGATTTCTGTCTCCTGTACAGTGTCATGAACCTCCGTCCATAGTTCATCAGGCACTGTCTATCAGATCTAGTTCCTTAAATCTATTTCTCGCTTCCACTGTATAGTCATAAGGGATTTGATTTAGGTGAAATAGATGCCTGTATGTGTATGGCTGAGTCTCTTCTCTGTTCATCCAAAACCATCACAACATTGTTAATCAGCTATACCTCAATACAAAAAAATAAGGTCCTGATCTTAATGTATTCATCTATTGATTACCCAAGAATTAATGCTATGAAGATCATTTTACATATTCCAATATATTCCTGTATCTTTTATTTCATATTTTGTGAAAAATATCACCCATAATTTAATGACATTCAAGATTCAACTTTTTCCTAGGAGTTGTTCTCTTTTTAGATATGAGGACTAAAATATCCCATTATCCTTTTATGTCTTCATTCTATGTTCTTATCTAAATTTATAGTGTGGCTACAGTATCTTTGTTTATTAAGAGAATTTGATTCTCCTCCTTAGTGGTTTTTCCTTGAATCCCTATTTTCACTTGATTATATGATTTACCCTTATACATGACCTCATAAAATGGTAAAATTATATGTTATAATTATATCTGAGTATAGCTTTTTTAAATCCACTTTGAGGTATACTTTATATACAATAAAAGCAACTGTTTTAAGTGTACTTTTTGATGAGTGTTGACAAATGTACACCCATTTAACCAACTGCTTGGTCAATATTTCAACTACCTCAAAAGGGTCCTTTATAGTCTTGGATAGTTTTTTTTCATATTCCCAGCCCCAAGCAACCACTGATCTGTTTTATGTCACTATAATTTTGCTTTCTCTAGACCTTCAGTTGATGGAATCATAAACTATATGCTCCTTTTGATCTTGCTTCTTTTACACAGTATAATGTTACTGAGATTCATGTGTTTTGGTGCCAGCATCAGTAATTAAATCATTCTTATTGCTGAATTTCCATTTTAAGGACACAACCCTATTTTTGTATCTACTCATTTGGTTGGTCATACATTTAGGTTGTTCCCAGTTTTTGACTATTACTAGTCAAGTTGTTATTTTCCCAAGTGGTTGTACCCTTTTATATTCCTAGCAACAATTAGAGTTTTAGTTGCCTCACATTCTCACCAGCATTTACAATTGTGTTTTCAAATGTCTTTTTCATTTAAGCCATTTTAGTGGTTTGTAATGGAATCTCATTTTGGTTTTACTTTTCATATATAAGGTTGCTAAGTTACATTTTACTGAAAACTGTTTGAACTTTTCTTGTGCTTTTTGGCTATTCATATATCTTTTTGTAAAGTATCTGCTTATATATTTTGCCCATTTTAGTTGTTTGTCTTATCATTGGATTATAGAAAGTGAAAGTGAAAGAAAGTGAAGTCACTCAGTCGTGAAGTCACTCAGCCTACCAGGATCCTCCATCCATGAGATTTTCCAGGCAAGAGTACTGGAGTGGGTTCCCATTTCCTTTCACAGGGGATCTTCCCAACCCTGGGATCAAACCCAATTCTCCCACATTGTAGGCAGATGCTTTACTATTAGGATTATTTATATATTTCTGAAACAAATCTTTTGTCAATCTATGTATATGCTGAGTGATTTCCCTTAGTATGTGACTTTCCGTTCTATTTTCTTAATGATATCCTGAGAGAAGGAAAAGTTTTTAATTTTGATAAAAACTCCTCATTACCCAGCTTCAACAACATCTAGCTAATCTGGTTTCACTTATTCCCTCACCATTGTATTATTAAAGCAAACCCTAATATTACATTATTACTATAAATTATTTAATATGTATCTTAGACTTTAAGAAAAAAGAACATAAGCCATTGCCATACTTTAAAAAATTAAAAAAAAATCAGTGCACATGATAAAAAAGAGATTTCAATTATTTAATTTTTGGAAATTTGTTAGTGCCTAGTTTGTTTATGGAGAAGGCAATGGCACCCCACTCCAGTACTCTTGCCTGGAAAATCCCATGGACAGCAGAGCCTGGTAGGCTGCAGTCCATGGGGTCGGTAAGAGTCAGACACAACTGAGTGACTTCACTTTCACTTTTCACTTTCATGCATTGGAGAAGGAAATGGCCACCCACTCCAGTGTTCTTGCCTGGAGAATCCCAAGGATAGGGGAGCCTGGTGGGCTTCCATCTGTTGGATCACACAGAGTCAGACATGACTGAAGTGTCTTAGCAGCAGCAGCAGCAGCAGTTTGTTTAACCAGTACACAGACAAGTTCATCTACATCTGACTGATGCATTGCTCCTATAGGAGAGAAAAAAATTTTCCTTCTACTTTCTAGGTTCTTTGGCTCATCTAATAACCTCCAATTTAAATTCCACTCTACCTGTCCCTCCCCACCAATAATTTTCTTTGCCTCTTATGAAAAGAAACACATACTTGATTGTCTTTCTTTATGATCTTAAGATTGATTAGGTGGTTTAGTTATTATCAGCCTACTCCAGCATTATAAAATTTCCTATAGTTTATTTTCTCAGTGTGCTTAGCAGCCAACTTGATTGTATATATCAATTTAAGCCTAGTTATATTGTGGTAACAAAAACCCCGAGTCACAGCAGCTCTAAACAATAAAGTTTATAACTTCTTAAGTCCATGTCACCTGAGCCTCAACTTTGCTCTGCTCCGTACCATCTACTCCATGCTGTTTTTACCCTGGGACTCAAGCTAGTGGAACTTGGTACAATGCTGGTCGGCTGCCAGAGGTCCTAGATTTTCCTATACACTCTCTTACTTTTCTTCCCCTTTCCACTCACTGCAGCCACTACTCAGAAATGAATTTGACAAATATAAGGAGAGATAACTATATTAAAATCCCATCAACAGCACTGGCTCCAAGTAGTTCTCCTACGGATCAAGTGTATTCACTTTTAGGACATATGTTGAACAAAGCATATATTATTTGAAGTATGCAAGAGTATAGAGACGATCATAAACATCTGTGTACCAGCCACCCACTGAGCCACATCGTAGCATTTCACCATATTTACTTCAAGTTTGGGGGAAAGAAATAGGTATATATAATCTAGAAATCCTCTGGGCCCCTCCTTCCTAATCAGATTAAGAAGGGGGTAGCCATCATTCTTGTAAGCATTAGTAAATTTTATTTATTTACTTATGCTTTACAGGTATGTGTGTTTAGCAACTACTTTTCATATTTTAGGGCTTCCCTGATAGCTCCGTTGGTAAATAATCCACCTGTAATGCAGGAGACCCTGGTTTAATTCCTGGGTTGGGAAAATCCCCTGGAGAAGGGAAAGGCTACCCACTCCAGTATTCTGGCCTGGAGAGTGCCAAGAGGTCGCAAAGAGTCAGACACAACTGAGTGACTTTCACTTCACTTTCATATTTTAACATTAATGATTTCACACTAAATATAACGGTACATTTTTCATATTTATGCCCATTGATATGTGCATCTCTTGTTCATTCATTTGTCCTAAGAATGCACAGTTATTTAACTGTGCCTGTGATAGATATTTTAGTAGCTTATGCTTCTTGATGATATTAGAAAAACTGAGGGGAAAGTTTTTTTATGTCTCTTACTCATACTTTATACCTTTCTAGATACATATGCACACACACACATACACGCACACACACACATACACGCACACACACAAACCTGGAAATAGTTTTGGAGTGATAGAGCATACCCATGTTTAACTTTACTAAATACTGCCAAATTGCTTTCTACTGCTTTACCAATTTTACACTCTTATCAGTAATATCACTGTTCCCTACCACTCTCTGCCAAAGTTCTATTATTGATATAAATTTTGTCATTCTAATAGACCTGAATTAATCACATATTTTAATTTGCAGTTCCCTGATTACTTAATGCATTTATTTGGGTATTTTAATTTTTTCTCCTGTGAATATGTTCTCCACATTTTTTCCTGTTTATTTCTTTCTCTCTAGGTAATGCATTCTGGAACATTCTGGAAACTAATTCTTTGAAGATTACTTTGCAAATATTTATTTTATCTGTGTCTTCTCTTTTTTACTTTGCATATTAATATTTTGTTTTACAGAATAATAAAATCAAATTATGAGTTTCTTCTTTTAAGATTGATACTTTTTTTAAATTTTTTTAATTATTATTATTTTTTTACTTTACAATATTGTATTGGTTTTGCCATACATCAACATGCATCTGCCATGGGTGTACCCATGTTCCCCATCCTGAACCCCCCTCCCACCTCCCTTAATTTGTTGATACTTTTGAAATCTTGCTTAAAAATACAGTGTGTTTTTTCTTTTGGTTTCCTGACCAAGAAATTTTTCTCTGCTTTGTAGTGATAAAGATTTTATACTTTATTTAGAAATGAAAAAGCTTTGCCTTTTTGTGTTCATGTTTTTAATCCAACCTGAAGTTTATTTTATTTATGATACTAGTGAGGGAACTAATTTTATTTTTTTCCGTATGGATAATCAGTTGTTTCAGCACTTCCAAAACATAATCCATTCCTTTCCCCAATGGTTTGTCAAGGTATCTCTGTCGTATATCAAGTTTCTGTACATGTTGGGAGTGTCTGTTTTACGTTCTTGTTTTTTTTTTTTAGTAATATTAATATCTGGTGAGTTCTTTCAACCCTGCTCCTTGAGGAATCGAATTCCTCTTAGCTGCTTTTTGGCATGTCTCTTCCATGTGCATTTTAAAATCAGCCTGTCAAGTTCCACATACTCAAAAATTTTTTGTTGGAGTTTTTATTAGAATTATACTGAGTTTGTAGATAGACTTTGAAAGAAGTGTCACAGATTTATCTCTTGAGTTCTCCCAGATTGGAGAAGGATAGAATTCTCCATCTGTTGTTAGGTTTCCTAGGAAAGTTATATATTTCTCCCAAAAATGTCTTGGGACATCTAGGCTTATTTAGAAATAGAAATACACAATAGAAATGACACTATTTCTATTGTAAATAGTATTTTAAAAAGTTATATATTCTGATTGTTTATTAGTGTACAGTTGATTTTGCTGATTGCAGCTTGCTAAATTATGTTCCTTCTGATAGTATAGTTTTCCTCACATTACTGTGTAGTTGACTATATTTTCTGTAAATGATTAACAAATTGCTTTTTCCTCCTAGTCTTTGTACCTTTTTGTTATCCTTAAATTACTATCTTAGCTAGGTCTTTTATACAGTGCTAAGTAAAACTTAGTGATAGGGATCAACCTGACTTTTAAAAATATGCTTCTAGTTTTTCATCATTTTTTTCTATAGGTTGGATACTAACCCTTAACTGATAATTAAGCCTTTATCTGGGCAAGGAATTTTTGTTTTATCCTTCTCGTTTTATAAAGACTTTTTATACTACATGAATGTTGAAATTTGTTGAATTCTTTCTTTAATATTTTTCTTGTTTCTTCATTTGGCTAAAGACATTAATATGTTTTCTAATGCATTAATTTATGTATGCCTTTTTCAGTTAAACTCAATTTGTTTAAGATATACTTAACATGTATATATAATTAAATATTTTACATAGTTTAAATAAGTGAGAATATTCTGTAATTTTTCTTTTTACTGTTTTATGCATCAAGATTATATATATCTTATGAAATGAGTTGAAAAACATTTTTTTAACACATACTGGATCAGTTTGTTAAAGATTCAGTATATATTTAACCATGAGTTCATTTTCTTAAGTGATCATAAACTTGAATTTTTGTTTTAGTCAGTTTTGTTTCTAGGAAATTTCCCCTTTGTCTATCTTTATTTGTAGTATAAAGTCGATTATTGCATCTCTACTAAGATCTATAGTAATGATCCTGTTTTTGAAAATTCAAACAAATTATTTTTACTATCAACATTATTTTAAGCCTTATTATATGTTAAATGAAATTAACTCTTTGTTCATATATATTTGGGATATTTCATGAAAGCTTAAAAGATTTCTGACTACTCTGTCTTGTCTTGTTTTAAGAATAATTAATAATTGAGAACCCCTTTCAGTGTGAAGAAGAGGGAGGTATATTTTTGATGTATATTTTTATCATTCATCTTGTCTCCTTCAAATCATTACCCACACACATGGAAGTGATCATCTACATACCCACCTGCTTAATCTTTCTAAGCAAAGTATCTCAACCAGCTTCTGCAGCAGGTAGAATTCTAAGAGTTAGAGGTCTGTCGTTATAAACTTATATTTCAGGTGCTTGACATGTGGCCTCATAGCTTATAAAAATCTCTGTAATGTTATGATTTCATATTTATAGTTGAATCTGTAAGTATTTTACAAACGAAAGTTGAGAAAGATTAAAAAAAAATAGCATCCAAGAGTTATTCTTTAATGGTATGAGTTTGTTTTCCTCAAAGGCAAAGAGTGAATTCATTACGTTCATGCACACATTAACTCTGTGTGTATGTGCATGTGCTTGTGTATGCATATACAAACATATGTATACGTGTTATCTAAGTACAGAAATAGCTATTCAAGGATATATGCCATCAGAGAGGGTAAAATTTAGAGAAAAGTATGTGGACTGTATTTAGTGAATTATGTGTTACTTTTAAAAATTCAAATACCTGAAATGAAAATTTTTCCATCCACTTCCTCTCATTTCATCAGTAAATGGCACATTCTAAGTACTAATATGAAATAGTTTACTCTAGTATAAACAATAATATTTTTTCATTCTTTTCTAATAAAAGTATGCTGATATAAAGTATTATAATCTTTATTGGATTTATAGTAGACACATTTATGTTGAGACTATTACTATTTTATTTTTTAAACAGAGTTGAGCAGTATTTTTTAAACAGTCTTGCTGACCATATAAATGTTCTTAATGTTTCTTTATTGACTTGACTTCATTTCCTAACATGTTTCCTTATGTTCCTACCTCATTAGAATTTGTGAACTTTGGATCGTACTGCAATAGTTTGCAAACTTTTTCTATAAAAATCCAAGTAGTACACATTTTAAGCTTTGCAGGCCATGTGGCCTAAGCTGCAAATACTTAACTGCCATAGACAATATGTTAATAGATAATTGAGGCTGTGTGCCAGTAAAACATTATTTACCCAAACAAGTGGCAGACCAGATTGCCCGACTTGAGTATGTAAAAATTGATCAGTACTAGTGAGAATTAATGGGAAGTTTGAACATAATGCCAGACGTAGACGTTTTCTCATAAATAATGCTATGCTGGGCAACTACTTTTAGAAATTATCAAAAACTTACTACTGCAAAATTGACCTATGTAATCTTATGTATTAAAATACATTATGTAGCAATACATAGAAATAGATACCTACATGCAGTAGAGGTATTCAAATTTTATACTTCATATTGTGTTTTACCATTACCAAGTAATGGTCATTGAAAATTACTTTAACATAGAGCCAAAAAATAATTTTGAAATATTTTTGTTTAACATGATTTCAGTGAAACTTTGATCAGTTCAATTTAGTTCAGTTCAGTCACTCAGTCATGTCTGACTCTTTGCGACCCCATGAACAGCAGCACACCAGGCCTCCCTGTCCATCACCAACTCCCAGAGTTCACTCATGTGCATCAAGTTGATGATGCCATCCAACCATCTCATCCTCTGTCGTCCCCTTCTCCTCCTGCCCTCCATCCTTCCCAGCATTAGGGTCTTTTCCAATGAGTCAGCTTTTCACATCAGGTACCCAAAGTATTGGAGCTTCAGCCTCACCATCAGTCCTTCCAGTGAACACCCAGGACTGATCTCCTTTAGGATGGACTGGGTGGATCTCCTTGCAGTCCAAGGGACTCTCAAGAGTCTTCTCCAACACCACAGTTCAAAAGCATCAATTCTTCGGCACTCAGCTTTCTTTATAGTCCAACTCTCACCTCCATACATGACCACTGGAAAAACCATAGCCTTGACTAGACGGACTTTTGTTGACAAAGTAATGTCTCTGCTTTTTAATATGCTATCTAGGTTGTTCATAACTTTCCTTCCAAGGAGTAAGCGTCTTTTAATTTCATTGCTGGAATTGAAATTTTGATAGTTGTGTGCTGTAAATCAGACACTTCATATTCATAGGCCAAAAGACTAGAATTAGTTGACAAAAGATAAGTAAAACTCTAAAGAAAATTTTAAAACGATTATACCAAAATTTTTAAAGTAGTAAAGTTTAAGACCTCTTAGAATAATTTAGTTGTTTGTTCATAATTTTGTTGTAATTGAACACTGAAGTTTTTAGAATAGTAAAAATAGAATAATGGTTTCTGTGCAATTTGCCTTTTTGTTGGTGAATATAAAGAATGCCCCTTTGTTCCCCTCCTTTATCTTTTACCTCATCCAGTTCTGGAAGTTGCAGTACTCAGTACAGAAGGACAGGTCCAAGACTTTAAATTTCCTCTGGGCATCAAAGGAGCAGGCAGCTCAATCCAACTCTCTGCAAATACTGTTAAACAGAACAGCAGGAATGGTAAGATGGAGCAAAGTCTTTTAAAAATTGATAGGTTTTTTTGTTCAGTTAAACCTGTTAATTCTAAAGTGCTGAGTACTTGACTCCTAATATAACAAATACGGCTTAACATTTAAAAGCAGATTTAAAATAACATCTACTCTTTCCCAGTAAACTTAATCTGAATAAAGATTTCATAAGGATTTCATTTTGTTATTTACTGTGTCTTATCTTATTCATAAGCATATTTTCTGTAAAGACATATGACTGTTTTTACCTTCCTAGGTCTTGCAAAGTTGGTGTTCATCATTTACCGGAGTTTGGGACAGTTCCTTAGTACCGAAAATGCAACCATAAAACTGGGTGCTGACTTTATTGGTCGAAATAGCACCATTGCAGTGAATTCTCACGTCATTTCGGTTTCAATCAATAAAGAATCCAGCCGAGTATACTTGACAGATCCTGTGCTTTTTACCCTACCACACATTGATGTAAGTTATGTATGCTAATGAAGTAGTGGAAGGTTATAAAACCAGTGAGGAAGGAAAGCAAAACTGACATGCTGTGGATTGAGAGAAGGGGAATGGAGAAGTGGCAGAGAGGAAAGAAAAGACTTCCTATTTGAATTTCAGATGTTGGACAGGTCAGAGACACAAGTTTATTTAAGTCTGCGAACATAAAATGAGGCTGGTTCAGTGATTATTAGAATTTAAGTGTATTCTTAATGAAAGCTAATTCAGTAATCAACAGGAAAATGTAAATACCTGTAATTTGTTTTAGAATGAAAATTAACCCTTACCTTACCAGCATGATAACAGAGTTCTAGGACTCTGCCTTTTTCATGTGGCAGATCTTTTTGGTTTGTTTTACTGATCATATTAACAGAATCATTATCAAGCATTGTGTTTTTAACAATATAGAATTGAAGAGATGTGATTCCTCTGCTATACCTTAGAATGTAAGTTAGTAAATAATTGCACTGTGTTGGAAGACTGACTGCTGAATTTGGCTGTAGTTATAGTAGAGTGAATAAGTGGGCATAGATAGCCATGTAAATCTCCAGAACTGGCAAAGTTCAATACATTTGTGTGGCTATTTTCTTCTCATATTTTCTGTAGTTTGCTTCACTCTCTATAGAGCCTTGACATACTAACTATAGGATTTGAGTCATCTCTATTGTGTCCCTTAGAACAAAAATGGGCCCAAAACAAGATGGATTTTTAAACACTTGGTCCTTATAGAATTTATCAGAGCAACTTTTGTCAGAAAAGAAAAAATGATTCTGATTACCATCAGTATGTAAAATCAGAAGATGGAAATTGTAATTGTGTAAAATGGGTCTTTGGTAATTTAGAGTACATTTTAGAGTGTTTCGGACTATAAAGCCCCTTTTAAGTTAGGTATCTGCCTTGTATAACATAGTCTACAATTTTGCTGATGAAAAACTTTATAGTCCGAAACATGCAAAGTTTAATCTAAATTACCTTTTACACATATTAAACAATTGCTATTGCCATCTTAGAGTATAAAATCCTAATTTTATCTTGTCATTTTATTTCCCAGCCTGACAATTATTTCAATGCAAACTGTTCCTTCTGGAACTACTCAGAGAGAACTATGATGGGATATTGGTCTACCCAGGGCTGCAAGCTGGTTGACACTAATAAAACTCGTACGACGTGTGCATGCAGCCACCTAACCAATTTTGCAATTCTCATGGCCCACAGGGAAATTGCAGTAAGTATTTGCACTTCTAATTAGTAGCAGAGAAAAACCTCAGAGATTCAAAACAGCTTGTGTAATTGTCCCTTCTTTGGGTGCTTATCGTAACTAAAAAGCAAACAAAGTAATGTGGATTTCTGATTGTTTCTCCACTGTCCATATATTTTAAGCAGTTTCGACACTGTATTGTTACTTCTCAAAATCATGTACTTCATAGACTTGTTCTCAGTTTTTCTCCTGTGGTCTGGTGTTAAGCAGAGGCGTCAGGGATTTAAAAAGCTAACAGCAACAATAGATTATAAAAAAGAGACAGAGGGTTCTAAATATTAACCTGCCCTCCCCATCTTAAATGTTTGAATCTCATTTCAAAACTTTTCTATAAGTTCCCAAGCACTTTGCACACTCTGTAAGACTGCAAATTTCAAAAGATCAGAAAGATTTCTGGGATATTTTATAATTCATTTCTTCTTCTGATTAAGAGAACAATAGCCAGAAGATAAAAATATTTTAAGAACTACAGCATGAAAACTCTCAGATCTACTATATACTTAACTCTTAGTAATTAAAATCTCAAGGAGAAAATTAAAACTTAAAATTTGACTTTTTAGTCTGGAAATTCAATAAAATGCCAATTATTTTTAAATAACTAAGTGGTCTTTATTATAAAATGTTTTCTGTGTTTATGTAAGTAATAATTTCAGTCATTTTCTAAGTAGAATCTTCTACTTTCATAGATCATTCTTTGAATATAAAAATCAGTAAGATAATATTGGAACTATTACATGATTGAAAAAATTTGTTTTAGCATTGAGCCCCATTTGAACACACATGAATATTCAGAGTTTAGGTAAAAGATGAACTCTCACATGTGTAACTCATCTTATATTTATTTAATGTAACATAGGAATACTAAAGTCCCTCATATTTATTTTTTTTATTTTCAGTACAAAGATGGAGTTCACGAATTACTCCTTACAGTCATCACCTGGGTGGGAATTGTCATTTCCCTTGTTTGTCTGGCTATCTGCATCTTCACTTTCTGCTTTTTCCGTGGTCTACAGAGTGACCGTAATACCATTCACAAGAACCTTTGTATCAACCTTTTTATTGCTGAATTTATTTTCCTAATAGGCATTGATAAGACAAAATACATGGTAAGTACCCCTTCCATTTGTTGACCTTGGATCTCTGAAAATTATTATTATAACAAGTTATCCACATATGCTGCTATTAATATTTGACCTTATAACTTATAGTAACTTATAACTTATAATATAGTTGACATGGCAATACTTAAGGATAATTTGTAATAAAAGACAACCCAATCATTAAGTAATATTGTGGGTTAATTCATTTCTTATGTTAAGGTACAGTTGCATTTTTCTGGGTTTTAATAAAACACATAATTTGAGTCAAAGAATGCTGGGGACACTAAAAAGAAAAGATATTAAAGTTTTCATTTTGTTTACCTAGTCATTCTGACCAGATCATTTCCTCATAATCTGAGCAATTTATTCTTTATCATGAGGTCTCAATGTAAGAAAGATAACTTAGTTAATGCTTTACACTACAGAATGAATTTGAGAATGCTCCACATATGACAGGAAAATGATGTTAACTAATTAGAGCTAGTATATTTACCATTAAAGCAAAATTTTTAAAATTCTGTAATAGAAAAAAATAGAACTTATGTTTTTGGAAACAGTTTTTGTAAAGATTTTTAAAACAAATTATCTACAAATAGAATCAGATTTTAAAATATGTAATGCTAGAAGAGAAATTAATGTTTTCTTATTTGCATTTAGTTTTACTAAAAATATAAATGTCTTATAGTGATGATATTTTTAGCACACCTACCATTACACTTCAAAAGCATTGAGTCATATTTAGCAGTATTTTCACTTATTAAAAGGTTTTTAAGAAGCAGTCATTTAAATAATGATGTATCTTATAGGCATTATCAGTGAATACTGTATAGTTTTGGAGTGGGTTGTTTGTATTCACATGTTCCCTTTTGGGTTTTTGCTTCTTTCCTTTATAGATTGCATGCCCAATATTTGCAGGACTGTTACACTTTTTCTTTTTGGCTGCTTTTGCTTGGATGTGTCTAGAAGGTGTACAGCTCTACCTAATGTTAGTTGAAGTCTTTGAAAGTGAATATTCAAGAAAGAAATACTACTATGTTGCCGGTTACTTGTTTCCTGCCACAGTGGTTGGAGTTTCAGCTGCTATTGACTATAAGAGCTATGGAACAGAAAAAGCGTAAGTAATTGCAAGTGACCTGAGTGTTTTTCAAGTGAATAATTTTTTTAAAGCCTGTTAGCTGTCAGTGAGGGTCCCTGACAGACTAAAATAGCATCTGAAAGCTTTATTGGTAAGAGAATGGGCATGCCGTGCACAAATTACAATCAAGTCTTTTGTAATTTTCTAGGTTCAGAGGATTTGTACTCTGGTGAGGCAGATTCTAAATTATGGACTTTCTTTTTAACACAAAAGATTGACCTGAAACAAATTGAAAAAGTAAATAACTTTTTAGCCTTAGAAAGATATTAAGCAAAAAATTCTTGTGAACTTAAAGCATCTGACAGGTTTAACTACTGAGTTTTTAAGCTAATGCTTCATTAGCTCTCTTTGTGCAGCCGACCCTCTAGCTAACTCTCGTTTTGAATTGTGACAGTACCACATTCCATCCCATATGTTTTACTTTGATAATATTTTATCAGGCAGTTTGAAAGGATTAAAATAAGTGACTGTCATTCATTTATTAAAAAAAATATAGATATTTATGGAAAGTGACAGAAGGTAGACATAGCCATGTTTCTAAGGATTTTGTTTGCTAGAGGCATGAATTTGCCTTCCAATTCTGTTTATTTTTTCCTTTGATAAAATTAGTTATATAAAGATTCTTTGGACTAAAGAAAGCTTTTTGACTATACAGATGATGAAAGACAAAAGAAATTCGTTGGGGATTCAATGTTATATGAAGAATGAACTACTAAGTAAAGTCTGTCTTAATAAGTTTATGCATCATTTACTCTAATGATGTATGAATTCTGTGCTTGGATTTTTTTCCCCTAGTATACATCCATTCCCAATTGAGGTGTTATATTTGTGATACACTGTTTTACAACAAACATTACATCTGAACACTTATTTTATTTTATTTTATTTTTATTCTTTGTGTGCCATAGGGTGAAACATTTTAGCTCAGATGTAGATCTGAAAGGCAAATTTTGAAGATAAGAACTTTAGAACAATGAGACAATTTGAAATGCTGAGTTTCAAGTTTTTCTTAGTAAACTTAGAGGTTTTAACATTTCAGGATTAGGGTGGGAGTTATTGTTTCCCCAACACAATTATGTATGTCTTTATCAGATTTAAAACCTGAAATGAAGAACAGTAGTTTGAGGTAAATAATTACTACTCTTTAAGTCAGAGACAACTCAGTTATTAAAATTGTTCTTGTCCATGATAAATTAATTTTTAAAGGCAATTGTAAAGATAGTTTTGCTTGTTAGATTTTTAAAATTCTGTCTTACTTGTGATTTGAGGATCCACTTAATGTTTTTTTCTTTTCATAATAGTTGCTGGCTTCATGTTGATAACTATTTTATATGGAGTTTCATTGGACCTGTTACCTTCATTATTCTGGTAAGCAGACTCTGCTTTGCTTTCCTTTTTATTCTTGTCTTTTTAGCTGTACAATGGAAGTAGGGATAATTTGTTTTACTGTTTATTTGTCTATACATGCAAAGATTTTTTCAACACGTCTAGCTTACAAAATAAAATAGTGTAGTATATTTTACCTATGATATAGTTATTGAGAGTTTATATACGTGCTAATTAGTACTATTTCTGAAAACCCTCTTTCTTTTAAGAAGTACTTTTTTCTTCATTTGTAATTTAGTTTGCAGAAATGTGATGTCATAATCTAATATATGTATACATGTAAGTGTATATATAAAAGCCATGTTAAGATTGTATGATTTGAAAGTAGTTTGAGAATTAGAAAGGGATAATACGTGTAGCATATTCTGTTTTTGACTAGTGGAGTTTTTTACTAAGAGGTTTAGTTTAGGTAATTATGTCTTCAGAATCTATAGTATTAGCTCTGCACCAAGCCTGTATAGCATTTATGAATTAAATAAATGTTTTATAGAAGTAAAAGAAAATTAGGTTAATGTTTATTATCATAATTTCTACATAGTAATTTAGTACTTTTAAATAAATTCCACACCCAGATTCTTTTTAAGAGATGAAACAGTTTTTTTTTTAAGCTTAGAGTAATAAAATAATATTAAATAAATTTTAAATTCATTAGAAATAAAATTATTTTTCTGAGACTTAAAATACCAAATGCACATATTGGTTTCTAAGAAATTTAGTTTTAAAATAAATTTAATACAACTTAAGTAAAAGACATTAAGATTTCTTTACTTAAATTATCGCTAATCAAATATTTGAAATATATTTGAAATTTTTATAAAAGCTAAAATATTTGGATTTCAGCATTTCAAAGCTGTTCACTCAGTTTTAACATCATGCTGTTACAAATAATGGTTTCTGACTATTGTAAGATTGAAAATGAGGCATAATCAACTTTATATATCACCTATGTCTTTTTATTTCTATTGTTTTTTCTATAAAAAATGACACAGTAAGCTTATTAAGATATTTCCTATGGTTAGTAGTATCATAATTATAGTTACTAGTATTTTAATAAATTAAGAAAAAATTTTAGTAGTTCAAGGACACTTAAAACTATCTCAAGTGTATATACTTTTTTCATTAAAATGAATTATTTTATACAGTTACTTATAAAAGTAAAATGAAAATTTGAGATGAATGCCTGTAGGAAGCACACCAGTAAAACACTCCCAAGTGTTCCTTGGAAAGTTGATTTCTCATCAGAGTTATTCAATCGAGATGATTGCCCCAGTGTTTGTTCTTGGTTTACTTAAGTTAACACAGCCTGAGCCTATCTTGATTTAAATGACAAACAGCTGAGTTAAAAAGGTATGGTTCTCAAAGACACAGGCTTCTTTTTTCCCTGAACTCTTGGCCAAACATTGATACCTTGAAAATTGTAAAGACCATTGTAGGGATATTTGATCTATATGTCTGTCTTACTGCAGTTTTTCTTTATTTTTCTTTTTTTTATATCAGAAGATAAATACTGACTTTAGAATGTTAAAAATCCTTTCACTTGGCAAAAGGAGTTAATGTTCATTTATCCTCAGCTTCCAGCAAGAAAAGAAATAAAGGATGTTTTATTATGTTGCCCATTTATAGTGAGAGCCTACTATTATTTTATAGCCTTGTCCTTATTATCTTCTACCAAATCATTTATATTGAGATGTGAAGGGCTTTGGGGAACAGTGTTCTCAACTTAAAAAACAAAACAAAACAGCAGGTTGCAATCACAGTACAGATCCTTGGAGTAATTCTCCTTCAATTGCTTTGCCCTCTAATCGTCCCAACATAGAAAGACAAAGAATTGTATTGAAGTGTAAAGCATTATCTCAAATGTAACCTAAAGTGAGATATATGATTTTTCAGCACATGTTTGTTTAGTATTAATGTGTGTGTGTGTGTATATGTATATGTATATATATATCCTTATGGTGATATAGATCATTTGAAATTCAGTTCAGACACAGTTTAGCAAATTACACAAAATAAATTATATTGTATACTACCCTTTTAAGGAGTAACAAAAATTACATATTGATATTCCTAGAAAGCATAGTTTTGTATTTCCAGCTTTCTGATTTGAAATCATGTAACTTTAGTAGTATTAAATAAGTGTACATTTTTAATCATTTTCAATGAAGGGAAAAAAAACATGTTATAGGAGATAAAACTTCCTACTTCTGTATTTCTATAGGATGTCTTGCCTACAGGCACTAGAGTTATTATATCTATGAGAAAAGTGCTTGTAAGTAATGAGCAGTGGGAAACCATTAGTATGCCTGAAATAGTTTAATGAAAGCTTGGATCATGACACGTCAGGAGCTGTTCTTATCATTTGGACAGCTCCATCTGCATCATTAATAATTAATTCAGTTCAGTAAGAGTTCAGCTCACACACTCATTTAGAAGTCTTCCTCCGAGAACACCTCTCTGGCTGCTAGTCCCAGGGAGAAATAGGTTTCTGCTTGGCTAACAGCAAAGATCTGGAGATACAAGTGCAGTTTTAGAGTTGCATTTGCTAGGTAGCAAAAGCTCTAGGGAGGACAAAAAGGGTCAGAACATGTGCAGTTCAGTTAGGTTACTTCAGAGTGGTGTTTCTGTTCTTCTGTCTTATCATATCCATGTCAGCACTGCAAGCTGTGGAATGAATTTTAAGCTGCTAAGCTCAGACGGATATGATTCAGTTGAGCAGGTGGATGGCTATAAAACAAACCGTGCACTTCTGTAATGTATGGTACCTTTTTCTTTCTTTAAACTTCTTTGTATTTTCATGATCATCAATGTGAGTGAGAATTAGCTAGGCTATATCATCAAGTAGTGATGAATTCTATCAGCAAATTACACTGGCAGAGTGTTTTAGCAGTAATTTATGAAATATTTTGGGGGGATAGGGAGGAGAGTATTATTTGTTATTAGAAGAGAAAATGCCCTGTTTAGTGATTTAACACTTTTTAGCTGAAATTCTTTTCAATTTGCTTTCACTCTTTCACATAGAATTCTATTAAGAGATAACTATCTACTTACCTGTGTACACATACATAGAGAGAGCAGAATTAAAATCTGATTAATTCCTGGATGAGTTGCTTCATCTCCAAACTTAATCTTCATTATGGACATTTAGGCTGGTGAATTAACATAAAACATGTAACACAACTCTTTTACTTTGTACTTACTAGAGGCTTCTACATGAATGATTACCAACATATATACCAGCTATAGACAAATCTTTATGTACATAGCTGTAACTCCATCTTTTTCATTTCTCAGTGATGCATAACACCTTTCAACTTATCCCAAAATACTATGTTTAAACTTAGTAGCATTTATGTTGGAAAGAAAAAGAACATGAGGTCAAAAAATGGTTTCATTGGACTTGAAGGGGTAAGAAGAGTGGTTGGATGGTGAAGACAATTCTCATCACTTTTGCCTGCCTTCCAGTGGAGAAATCCTCATTGATGGTTGTGATTTCTTTTATTTGTTAAATGCATACGAAAGGCAGGAAAATAAATCAGAAAGAAAAAAGCGAGGAGAAAGAAATCACTTACTCTAAATAGAAAAATAAAAGGCACAAAGGTATATGGCTGGAAAGAGCCGTTTATGTCATAGGGAAAATGCTAAGACAAAAACACTCAGTATGTCATTTGAAACTAAGGTTATCAGTCTTCAAGTGACTATTTTGAACAATAGATTTTGTCAAAGATGTTTCTTTTTGCTGCTCTGTTTCTTGTTTTGATTCTCATAGTTATATTTTAAAATAACAAGAGTAGAAAAAAAATCTATTGAAATGTCTTATTATACAAAATTATGACTTATTTGAATGCATTGCCTCTTGAGAAAGATCATAGGAACAATTTTTATCAATGACACTAAAAATTAGCATTTACAGTTTTAGACACTGAAGAAAATACGAGAACTTTAAACCAAAATTTAAAAAATTTGTTTATACTATAGTAAATATTCTGTTTAATTTCAGAAAATATTTCACTCATGTATTTTGGTGATAATGTATTAAAATGTTCAATTCTTAGACAGTAGACATATTTTTTCAGAAATCATATATATTAGTGATTTTTAATGTGTTGAAAAATATTTCACACTTAGCACTTTTTACTTTTATGATTCACAATAAGTCTTGCATGTCTTTTTTCATAGTTTGTCTTAAAATAATGATAATATATCCTAATAAAGATACCATTGTCTCATTAATTGTGTATCATCATAATTCAAAGACTAAATGAGTGTCAGATTTAACTAAATTTCTTAGCAACCTGACTGCTAGTGCCTTGGCTAAATTTTTTTTTTCAGTTTCTGTAAATTGGAGAATTCACAGGCACTTGTGAAAGAATCTGATACAAGAATTCTACTGTGGTTTTATGATTATTTTTCTAGGATTTTAGATTTTCTTTTTTAAATAGACTCACTTTAAAAACACCTTTTGGAAGCAATTTTAAATAAGTTAGAAACAACAGCTTTTTTCCTCACTAGGATTTTATTGGTTTGTGTGATATTTATCTGTGTGTGCATATAACTAGCACAATCATGTTTAAGAAAACAAAGCTATTCAACATACAGTTTGGCTATTAGGAATAGCATGTGGGCATTTTAGCCATTTGCTGATTATGGATGGTTGTGTTTTGCAAAGGGAATGGAGAATTGGTTATTATGGCAAGTCCATCAAGTAGGAATCATTTGAAGAGCACACCTTATGTCATTCATACAGGATTTTATGTATTAATTTTATATATTAATTAATATTATATCTTCATTTATCATCTCTTATTGATTTGTAAATTAGATTACTCTATAGAGAAGTGGAACCTTTTTAAAAAATTTACAAAACTCTTTGTATAGTTTATCTTTGCTTTGCTAGAGATTCCTAATTTTCTCAACCAGAATAAACTGGTTTATTTTATTGACAAGATTGGGCCATGGAGCTAGAAGATAGTATATTGAATCTCAGCATTGACACTATATTAATTGCAGCTAAGTAGTCTTTGGTGACATACTCAACATCACAAATTTGTAAAATAATCAATTCAATGGGTTTCCCAGGTGGCACTAGTGGTAGAGAACCCCCCTGCCAGTGCGGGAGACCTAAGAGATGCAGGTTCAATCTTTGGGTCAGGAAGATCCCCTGGAGGAGGGCATGGCAATCCACTCCAATATTCTTGTCTGGAGAATCCCATAGACAGAGGAGCCTGGTGGCTGCAGTCCATAGGGTCTCACAGAGGTGGACACAACTGAAACGACTTAGCACGCACGCACTTCTGGAATAGGATTATAGGTTCTTGGTGCTGTTTCTTTTTCCCTGTAATTTTCTATATTGTCTGAACTTTATGTCTTGTGCATGTTTGCAGCTAGGACAAAACACTGAACATATATATATTAAGAAACTCTCAGTAGGATAAGGGAAAAGAAGGGAAGATATTTTTTAAGGATTAAATGAAATATGTTTTCTGTGGCAGTTCCAAATTGGTTAGTTCTATCTTAACAAGAAAAAAATGTCCTTGTATCATACTCAAGCTCTAATTTTACATAGGTACACTTCATTTTTATTTCAATTTTATTAGAAAATGAGCTAGTTCTTAAATAACTGATTTTTTTGCTTGGTTTTTCTTCACTGAAAAATATGTTTGGATGGATTCACCCCCACAATTTCACATTTTCTACTCATTTTCTTTCTATGGCATAATACTTGATACATCCATATTTTTTCACATTCACATTCTTTTCTTTCCTTGTATTAGTAGTTTTGACATGACAGTGGATAATATCTTTTCTTTCCTTAAATGTACTACTATTTTATTCCTGAGGGGGTAGTTAATATGCTTAGAAAGTAATTAGCTCCAAACTGTGGCCCTTTGTACTTTGGAAAATTATTTTTAAAAAAGTGTTAGAGTGGAGATGCAACCCTAAGTCTGTAAGTTTGTAATAAATAAATGGTTTCATCAGGACCTTCAAAAAGAAGGGTCAAAATGTTTAATTGATTTTAACTTTGAAGCTGTTAAGGCAGCCATTCTTACCTAAGAGTTGTAATCAGTTTGTTTCTTTAAATGGGTTTTGGTTTGTTTGTTTTTAGGATACGTAGAGTACTTGTTTTTAATCATTCTTAAATTGTCCTGGTTAAGGCTTACTGTTACATAAAATAAAAAATAAAAACATGGCTGATTTTGCCTTTACAAAAATTATAGAGGTAAACTGTACCATGATTCTTTAAAAACCAAATTAAATATTTATTGTACTATCAGAAAGATGTCCCTAATTTCTCAAAGGCAAAAAATTGTGTCTTACCCACAATACAATAAGCATGTTCTTGTGTAGAGCAGTAAGGTCAATATGAAATGCATGATACTGTAATATCCCTGAAAATATAAGCTTTTATTTATATATGACTAACTGGACTTTATAACCTCCAGAATACAAAGCTAGAAATTTCTTTTTTTACAAAATTATTTACTTTTTTCTCTAGACCAATATTTTAAGAAATTAATTTTTAAGTGCTTTTTTAAGCAAAGAGCTTTTTTGTCTTCAAGTAATTAACATCAAACAATGGAATGCAGTCTGCCAGCACTTGCAAATTATTCCCATTAACCTCATTTTAGTCCTTAAGAGGAAATTCTATATCTAAGAGAAATAACAAGGCACAGTAGGCAAAATCACTGATATACAGCTTAGATTAAAGCTTTTGCTCTTTTCCTGAATTCATTAGGAAGGACTTGGAAATTTTCTTTATTGCCTTACATCATTTTTCCTAATTATAAAATCGGAAGTAGTGATGTATGAGTAAAATAGTCTTATCATTTTATCAGATAGTTTTGTGACTCAGTAAAAATTATGTTACTGTAACAAATGTAGATTATTTAAAACTAAGGAATTGCTTTTGTCTTAACATACTTCTAAATATACCATTTGTGCTTGCACTTAATCACAATGCTCACAAAATAACTTCATTTTGTCTTTTTTAAAGTAGTATTCTCAAGTAAATAAAATGTCAAAAAAAAATCCAAGAGCAATTTAGCATAGTTTTATTTTTGGAGCATAAAAGTGGAACTGCCTTCACTCCATGTAGCATTCTGCCAGGCTTCCATAGAAGCAAATGCAAATTACAGATCCCTAACTCTGCTCATTCAAAACATACCCCTTTTTCTTCTGAAGTTCATTCAAGCTGCCTCCCCAGACTGTTCTTCCATGTCAGGTTCCATCTTCCCTAGTTAGTATTCATTGCATAACTGAGTGTTTAGAAGGACTCGAAACAGCCTTTCTTTAGAATTTACCTACTTCCATTCAGTGTAGAGACATCAGGAAAAAAGAAATGATGTCCTTTAACACTAAAATAGCAAATACATTTATATTTTTTAAAAGTCTGTCTTAGTTTATATAACCAGGGACCATACTTCATATGTTATCTCATTTGATCCTTAACCATTACCTTACAAAAGGATTGTTCAAATATTATTTTCCTCATTTTATCAGTCAAAATCAAGAACTAGACTCTTAACTAAGATTTAGGGTCCCAAATTCAGAGATATTTCCATTATAAACTGCATAATATAAATGCCCCTCCTAAAGAACTCACTTCATATTTTCATTAGGTGGTTTTTAGGCCCTGGGGTACCTCTATCTAAAGACACTAGGCTTTCTAATTTATTTAATCATCACCACATGATACTTATTTAATGAGGTTGCAATTTCATGTCAAATGATCTATTAAAAAATCGGTCATACATGGCCAGAAAATTTTTCATGTAGACTCAACTTGATTATTGCATAAGTAATGATAAGTAAACTAAAATTGAGTCAGTTTCTACCACATATTCATGTTTTTGATATTTAATTGCATTAACCCATTAAGTATATTGTAATGATGTATTTAACTTTTTCTCATAGTTATCTAATTCCTTCTTTATTTGTTGTAACAGCTAAATATTATCTTTCTGGTGATCACATTATGCAAAATGGTGAAGCACTCGAACACATTAAAACCAGATTCTAGCAGGTTGGAAAACATTAAGTAAGTATTTTGTATTTTAATTTTAGTGCTTGACAAACTGAGTGAAAGATATTCCCCACAGCAAATTCATGAATACCATCATTCAACTGTAGAAATTATTCAGAATGAAATTTTACTTATCAAGGTTGAACCTCACTGTTACCATGTCACAGACATTGGTCAGAAATTAGATAATAATTTCTGTCATGATCTAGAGCCAAAAAACTGTTTTACTGCCTTTATGAAAATTCCATAAACTAGCAATCTCATTTAAATTTAAAATGCAGTTCAAAATGATGTTCCTGTTTGCATGACTGATATGATTATATTAAGTTTGTTTTGTTAAATGACTTTTTGATTTAAGGATTCTGAGCAGTTTCTACTTCTAATCCTGTTTTCCTAAGAGAATTTGCTCCATTACTATGTTAACTTGGAGATTATCTGTTGCTTTCATGATAATTAAATAAATGTTTACTTCAGGATTGAAAAAATGGAAATATCAATGGAAAAAGTGCTATCTAATGAGAAAAAATCGATAGCTGTTGAAAAAAATTGATAGCATTTTCAGAGTTATTTTTTAAAATATAAGTTAATTTAAAATCTGAAGAGATATTGTTCACGTTGGTTACAATGGGATGTAGAAAATATTTTAAATGTTAAAAATGGCAGATCTTATAGTAAAGGTAATTTTTTTTAAATTAGATGTTTTAGATAGGTTAGTGCCAGCTTCATTGCATGTTGCATGGTAAGAGAGAGAGCTAATCTTTAGCATCTCTCTCTTTTCTTCCTTTTCCTCTTTCTGTCTTCTCATCTACACCAGTAATTACCGTGTTTGTGATGGCTACTATAATACGGACTTACCTGGGTAAGGTAGAATCCTACATTAACAAATTTATGGCATGATTTATATTTTTACAAATCCGTCAATATCATGAATTGCCCTTGATTTCTATAATTATTTTGGAATATCTTATTTGCTAGAGTATTTTAAACTATAATATGCCTTTATTTTTTAATTGCTTGCCTCTGCATTTTGACTTTCTTAATTTTGACTAATTTTATAAAATATATAAATGCTTTCTTATTACTTTCTATTTTAATTCTGTCTAATAATTTTGTTTCTCTTTTCTGCTTATAATGCTTTCTAGCTATGAAGATAATAAGCCATTTATCAAGTAAGATCATTAGTTAGACATGGAATGCACTGACTTTAAATCCTCTCATTCCGTCCTATTTTCTACAGTTCTTTTCTCCTTAAGCTATTCATGATGAAATCTCTCCAAAATTATTTTATTTTGAAGTTGTTCTCATGTTTTTGTCCCATTTCAGCTAGGCTTCTTCATGCTTTAGTTATAAAACCTTAGGTTCACCTAAGATTAGTTTCCTAGAATCTGAAGTTCAGGTGTTAAGTGATTATCTGCCATTTAACCTTTCTGTATGTATCACATTATTCAGTGTCATGAGTGCACCACAGGAATAAAAATATAGGAGTAAACTAATTAAGGACTCCTTAATTTCTTTTACCACAATGCACATAAAAGACAATAAAGTCATGGGGGTTAATTTATACCTTGTATTTTAATATAGTTTTCATACTTATTTATTCTGAATAAGAAAAGGTCATACCTGCTGTTGCTGTTTTCACTGGAGACTGCAGTACTAAATGCTATTGTTCTTTCTTTAATCAATGAAAGGTTAAAGCCAAAATGCTGTTGAATTTGAATATGAATATAGAGAAAGTCAACTGCTACTAATGATATGCTAATATTTAAGTGTGATATGTGTTGTTCTCTCATTGAATCTGTTAATAAAATTCACTTTATTTTTTCAGGTCTTGGGTGCTTGGCGCATTCGCTCTTCTATGTCTTCTTGGCCTAACCTGGTCATTCGGGTTGCTTTTTATTAATGAGGAGACTATTGTGATGGCATATCTCTTCACCATCTTTAATGCTTTCCAGGGAGTGTTCATTTTCATCTTTCACTGTGCTCTCCAAAAGAAAGTAAGTGACAACACTTGGAGGCTCTGCTTACTTGTTCTTTGATTTGAAAATAATACATTTAATAGAGATTTTACCACTGGCATATTATTAATAGCATCATATTTTACTCATAAATTAATTGTAATGCAAGTCAGGAGGTTCAGGCTTCACATGTAAGATATGTCAACACCAGTCATCTCTTGAATCTCAATTTGGCAATATTATAAACTAGATACTTGTAAGATTTTTTTCTTCAAAGTCTACAAAAGTGCTTTGTGCAGAGGGTATACAAGATAAAAAAAAATTTAAATAATCTTGTTCTTTCTCAATATAAGGAATGCAGTAGTTCAAAACAAAAATTGAGTATAAGGTTAAGTGGTATAAATTTTAAAAGCATAAGCTATATAAATATGAATATTAATGTTGCATTTTGAGTAATTTTGAAAGAATTTAAAACCCAATAATTTCATATTTCACATCTTATTATTTTTTCCTGATTTAATGTTAAGTGGAGTCCTCAAAAATGATTCAAAAATTAAAGTTGCAGGTGAAAAATTTTAATCTATTGTAAGATGTAAACCTAAGAGAATAAACTGGCTGCCATTTAAGTTTAAAATTTCCATGCCTTTCACTAGGTATCATCCTTTCCCCGTCTGTATATCTAATGTAGTCTTTTTATTCTGTTATTATTAGTTGGTCACTAAATTGAACAGAGAAATAGAATTGTGAAAGTGAAAACTATTAAGTTTTCAGTCCTGACAAGATGATAGTGTTGTTATTTCCATCAGTTCTGAATAAGCTGTAATTTTGAGATAATGACAGTGGAATGTGCAATACTGACAGATAATATACATTCATAGCAATATAGGCATTAGGCAAAACCAACACCAGAGGGTATTATTTTGATAAAATACCATTGTGATTGCCATTGTCTTGGTTATATAGCATTTCAGAGCAGTTAATAGCCATTAAATGTACAAAACTTTTTTTGATGTATCATGTCTTATTTAATAACACTGAACTTTAACTTGCTAAACGTTATATAGGTATGACCTTGTAATTACTTTGGCTTTTATATATTTTCTACATAGATGAGCAGGTTATATACATGCAGATGATCACATATTCATAACTTCTGTCAGATGTTTCTGATAAAGCATAAACTTAGAAGAAAAAGAATGACATTGTCATTATTTCCTCATAGGGTTTGGGTATTAATTTTGCAGAGATTTTGCTGTGCTTGTTAATTAACAATTATCTCTTTAAGTTATTGTGTTACACTTCATTTGAACAAGTTCTACTTAGTCTTGGATACGTTGTATTGGATATTGCCATGATGAGTTGTTAGAACATAATATAAGATGATTTAGGTAAAATACGGTTCTAACTGCTTGAGTGAATATATTTAGACAAAGGAAATACTTTGTCTAAAAGTTTAACCACATTGTTATTTGTTCTAATAGCTATAATTAAATAAAGCTAAGAGAATGAAAATGCAAGTGCACTTAGATCTAAAAGGTCATTAGTGACTTTAATTCTCTAATTTCCCAAGTAATAAGTGTCAAGAGTTTTGGTCTTTGCAATGATAGTGCTCACAGAACTATGATCTGCAGGGAGGGGGTGTGGAGGGTTGTCAGGGGGCTTTGAGTGTTTTTTGAAACCTACCAGAAAAAAATAATTTCATGTGCAGCCTTTCATCCTTCCTTCTTATAATTTCAAAGTCTGGCTCTTAGCTACATGAAGCATATTTGTATGCCAAAATATAGCTGCACAGAATCCAGAAATATCCCCTACTCCTCCCAATTCTTGACCACCTAAGTGGAGCCCTATTATTTAGTATTGCTTGGACTCCACTTTTTAAAGTGTAATCTTTCATTTAGGCCTAAGAACTTTTCTATCTATTCATATATCCAAGCTTCAGGGGAAAAGGGAAATTACGTGGGTAACTCATTAATGTGAATGGAAATTGCATAAATAGTTCCCTTATGTGCTAATGAAGTGAATAAGCATCTTAGACTCTCTACACTAAGTGTTATAACAGCTAGACATATTCAGAAAATGAGGAAAACATTCCATCCTAATTAATGGCATATGTATCAAAGGACATTATTTCCCCTTTATTCTTATGCCAATGTAGTCTTTCATTATAAAGAAGTTACCCACAACGCTGTGCAATCCAGTTAAAGTTTATGTATTGACCTACCTAAGAGGACATAAAGCATATGAAACTTAAATGACTGAATTACGAGTGGTTAAATGTAATTAAGCAAGGAAAATACTAAATTTTTATCCTATTTTCTTGACATGAGATAGAAAATTGGTTTGACTAAGGCTATTGCTAGAATAAGGCTTTTAAAATATTGCCATTGTATTAATTAATAACATTTGCACTATAATAATAGGGTAGAAAGCATATTTCTACATATTATATCACACTTTAAAATCCTATTAGACTGTCTAGTGGACAGAGGTGTTTTTCCGATTACCAATTCAGTTGAATTTGATTTTGTAATCTCCACGGAAAAGGGTTAGTGGAACTTTTCATCTCCTCTGCTCATTTAATTAGAGAGCAAGAGGAGCAAGTATGTTTATATTAATCCCTTGGTCTCACGGTTATTCCATGCAGGTACGAAAAGAATATGGCAAGTGCTTCAGACATTCATACTGCTGCGGCGGCCTCCCGACTGAGAGTCCCCACAGCTCAGTGAAGGCATCCACTACCAGAACCAGTGCTCGCTATTCCTCTGGCACACAGGTAACAAAGACTTTGACAGCATCTTTAATTAACCTTTATAGAATGCCTTCTGAGACATGTTCTGTTCAGATGCACTAATTGTCTTCTCAGTATAATATCTAGGTAGCAAATACTTGCCCTCTTAGTTTTTTGGTTTTAATATCTTCTTAAGTATTTCTGCAAGATGTTTCTTTAGGTATAAACATCCTTTTTCGAGAGGTATACTTCTTTAAGAAGTACATCACAATAGTTTGATATCCTAAGCTCACATAATACAGGACTCAGGGAGCATTCAATAAACATTTGTTAGTCAACCATCATCTCCACTTTAAACAAAGACAATAATTGAAAATTTCTTTAAGATTAGAAAATTAAATACTCCTTAATAAAGAAACACAGCAATATAGACTTCCTTAGTTTAAGAACAGAATCAATACACATTTTTTTTTAAGTCAAAAGATAATCCTGCACAGATTGTTTAAGGTAAATCTTTGTGTTTCTTTAATGTAAGGTAAGCTTGGGAAAGCTAACATAACATGTGTCTTGCTATTTTATGTTAATAGAGTCGTATAAGAAGGATGTGGAATGACACTGTGAGAAAACAATCTGAATCTTCTTTTATCTCAGGTGACATCAATAGCACTTCAACACTTAATCAAGGTCAGTTACTAGGAAAATTTGAGTTTACTATATAAATTTTGTGCCTTTTGCCAATTTACAATAATTCTAGAGGAAACACTGACTTTTTCTCTCAAATGAGTTTATATCATAAGCTCTTTCTTAAACCTGCTGAGTCATCTTTTATCCTTTATTAAAGTACATATAAATTCTTTTTATTCAGTAATGTAATGCAAAAAGTATAATTTCAAACTCCAC
This sequence comes from Bison bison bison, assembly GCF_000754665.1. NCBI lineage: Eukaryota > Metazoa > Chordata > Mammalia > Artiodactyla > Bovidae > Bison > Bison bison. Next base: position 84,988 of record NW_011494954.1, on the reverse strand, counting down.
GTTAATAGAATAAGGCTGGAAAATGTAATTTCTGAGAGCATACTTTGCCACAGATTAAAATATGTTCCTAGGGATACATATTATTCCTTTCTAAATGTACATTTATGAAAATTTTCTTCTTAAAAAATTAATATAATTAGAATAACTACTGCTCACATTAAACAGTGCCAGTTTTGTAGTAAAAAATCTTATTTGTAAAATTCTTCTGTTTTTGTTTCTTTCAAAAAGTAAATGTTAAAAACATAGTAACTCTTCATAAATAATTAAAATACATGAGCACTTATGAAGTAATTTTTACATTTGAATTGTTATTTTTAATGTGTCTACAATTATAGCCTTATCACATAATCAGTATAATTCTAACTTAAATTAATATGGCAAATAAAATAACTGAGCAAGATAAGGACACAAGTGCATCTACAGACACATATTCCTGAGTACAAGCTTAGTAAATTTTAATGTATTATGAAAAAAATTTTATATGTTCTTAGAGGTAACTTATCAAGTAATTTCAGTTTTGATGTATTATTATAATTTAATATATTTTATCACAATGAAATATTAAAGACATTTTTCATTGTTGGCATTGTTCTGATGAGATTCTGTTTTAAAATGAAAAAAGCATATGTATGGCATCAAAGCCAACTTGAATTTTAAAATATTTTTAGCTAAATTACATTAGCTATGCAAAACATGTTTGATAAGTATTGAAAGGTTTGTAATTTGTCAATTAGAATGAGTGAAATGTGTGTTTATTCCATTGCTCTGATGTTTTACCTAATTCTGTTAAGATGAGTATCAAAAAGGAAATGAATTATTCAATGATTCATTTTTGAAACCTGGCAAATAAGATCATAGAAGGAAAAGTCTTGTTACATAGAATCGGTGAACGGTCTAATAATTCATTATATGCAGTCTCTTTTTTTCCCCTCAGCATGTGTGCTCTTGCATTTACTAAGAGAAGCTTGGTGCAATGCGTCATACTTTTTACGTGTTTGTGAAAGTTGTTTTTCCTCCTGCTTGTGTCAAAGTTGGTATTAACACAGATGTTTTCATGAGGGATAATCCCACACCTGTAAATCCTGAAAGTTTGAGATTCCCTCTTCTGGGCTTCAGTGGTTAGGTTTTTAATATTAAGCAGTAACATCTCGAAACATAATGTTGATCTCTGTGCATTTAATTGCCATTTTTGTTTAACAGTGATTTTGTATAAATTAGTAAATGTCATCCTCAGCAGGTGTTTACTTGGGGGACTTACAAAGCACCTGTGAATTATTGAAATTTAACTTTCCTCTCCCCTTTCTCCTTCAAATTAGTAGTTCAAATACAATCAGAGAATTTCAGCAGATTTTCCTTTGCCAACTTATCCACTACCCTTGATGAATACAAAAAGTACTTTACTGCAACTGTAACACTAAAACGAGAACTGATGTATTTTTTTCTGTTTCTTTGCTTTAGGAATGACTGGCAATTACCTACTAACAAACCCTCTTCTTCGACCCCACGGCACTAACAACCCCTATAACACATTGCTCGCTGAAACAGTTGTATGTAATGCCCCTTCAGCTCCTGTGTTTAACTCACCAGGTGTGCTTATACTTACGAATACAACTACCTTTCTTTGCTGCTAAACAGAGCTCTGATCTTTACCCTTTTTCTAGAATACTCAAGTTGCCATATATTTATTATTATATCCTTAATTTCTCAATTAAAAAGAATTATGGTATTGCCCATGCCAGGCTTCTAAAACTGCACTATATTATAGTATAGTAAAAATTCAGTCATGATAGTATTTACAAATAATTATCCATGTTTTTGACACAGGTGGCATAAATCTTAATATATTATTACAGGACTGACATCACATGGTCCGAGAGCCCATCTTCAAGATTTATATCATTTAGAGGTATCCTATCTATGTAATATACTATTCAGTTGACTCTAAAGCTTGCTGAGAGAGTTTGTTTCTGGCATGACTTAGCTAATAATTTGGATGCCTAGGTATAGAAAACTGCATCCAGCATTATCAATCTAACCAAACTATAGTATAGTGCAGCTTTATGGTAGTTTTTCTTTTTTTCTTAAAAAACTTTGAGAATAAAGTTAATATTAGTTAGTTTCTATCTGTAGTTATTTTGGGGGGAGGAGGAGAGATTGTCACTAACCCATCCTGTATTTTATTATGTTTTCTAATAGCTTATTTATTTTAAAAATATATTTAATATTAACAGAATTTGCAAGATTTGGGGGAAAGTTATTACATAATTACTATTAGCATAAAATTTTTATTTGTAATTGATATTTGTCACTAAATTAAACACAGAACTTCGTTTCCATTTTTTTCTTGAAATTCTTTTTTAACGTAACTGCAGCTTCTCTTTTCATTCTCTTGTTTTTCTTACTTTCCTTATGCTTTCCTCTAGCAACCTACAGAGAGACAAGTATGGGAGTAAAACTTAACTTTGCCTATCAAATGTAAATTTTTTCAGCATGATTTTTAACCGGCACAATTAAAACATAAGTAGCAGTCATGAAGTAGACTCAGCGGGCAAGTGGTTCACAATTTGCAACTCACATGTTTCCAAATTCAAACAGTACATTTACATTTACTGCCTTTTGTCAGTAATAGAGGTCTGTAGCAAATGCTGTTCATACTTAAGTACATGCAATGCTGAAATAATTTGCTTCTTAAAGCCTGAGGTACTGTCAACCCGAATGCTGAATAATTGACTTATCATTTCTGCATTCCCACAGTAATCTTGCTACAGGCTGTGGAAAGTCTTCCAGTGAATTACCTGAACTTGGGCAGAAAAAGTTGCCTCTTCAAAACCAGCCAAAGATGTGCTTAGATCTGCAGTATATCGTAGAAAACACCTTATGGATTATCCAGTATATATTCTTAAATTTATTAAACAACAATACAAAGAAAGAAAAATGACAAGATCATACCTCTATGGAGGAAACAAATGCTAGTGACCGATCCTGTGTCACTGTAATTTAAAACATCAGATGATTCCTAGTAATAGATCTTCTAAAATTTGTGGCACATATATGAATTTATAAAGCTAGTGAATCATGTCAACCAGGCTGAAGGAAGCCTTGCAAAGAATTGTCATTACTTCATTTTGTTATATGTGCCACGGAGCATAATACGAACCGAATTGTCAATTTCTCAAATGTAGAAGTTGGATCAGAATTTTTAAAATAGCATGAGTCAACAATATGATCCCTCCTATTTTCTTATTTTCTGCTAATGATAATTAATTGAGCAATTATGAATTATTTATTGGTTGTGACAATGAGTTTTCTAGGATAATCTGCAGCTTCATAAGTGGAGTAAGCACTAAAAAGGGAAATTTCCTATTTTTTCCAAGAATTATTTTTTTTTTCCTAAACTCCTCCAAGCCTTGCATACAATGCAGCAGCCTCACAGTGGTCAGTTTCATTTCAATAACATCATTTCATTCTTTTTTTTTTCAGACCTATCTGTAGACAAGTGATTTTTTTCTCTAGGATTTTGAGAATGAATAACCTAACTTTCCATGGTACAGACCATTTAATTTTCTCTTAAACTTTTTTTTTTCATCTGCCTGAGAAGCACTGTGATGTCTTAGTTTACATGTTTATGTGTCTAGAAAAATACAAAGAGAGCATGTTATCATATTTTTTTTCCTCCTGAACCTCTTTTCATATCTTCAGCAGATGTATCCAATCTTTCATTCCTTTAGAGATAAAAATATATTAGCCAAGGCTGACACCCTTTTCCCATTCCACAGTTAATACTTATTCTTGGTTTAATTTCTGTGACCCATATTTAAGAAATCTCCTAACATTTCTGCGTTTAACCTCCATGCCCATGGTGTCTGTGGGCCAGTCTCGTACAGTAGACTCTGCTGGTTCATTAGAAGCTGTCACTGTGACTGATGCAGACTGCAGGGCTGCAGGCAAACTTTGACCATTAGAAGCCTGGGGCCATTGCTATTAGAGTATTAGTACCAAAACAAAAGTTCAAAATCATAAGAAATATTCAATGAAAAAGCAAAAGGCTGCTATTGCTGGTAATCTAATTTGTTGAACCCTTGCTCTGACTAAGTTGCTGAGAAGCTCAGAAATTCTTCATCATGTTACAATAAATCATTTTACTTTTTTTTGTATATCAGCTACTCTTAGGCCAGATAGCCTGAGCAGACAGACATGATGTGAGTTGTCCAAAGTGAGTCATTCCACCTGCTGTCTATCGTGTTGTTGGATGGTGCTTGTGGGCCCCTGGTCCAGTCAGTGTGAGAGATGGCTATCTTTGTTTAACACGAAATCTTTGTGTCTGTCCATTTTTTCATTATTTTTTTTTTTACTTCATCTCCAGAAAAAGGAAATGTTAGAATGTTGTTTAAAGAGTTGCTTGCCAGTTTTGTGGGTTTATGTTGTACATTTGCCTTCAGTTTTTGTATGTGACTTATTCCCTTTTAATTTAGTGTTGTTTAGGACAAATTCTGTTAATTTTATTTTTATAAACCATAGTCTCGTACTTTAAAATGTAAATGTCACTAATGAATTGCTTTGCATTAACTATGCAAGGGCATGGAGTGAAGTCTTCTTTGTAAGAGTGTCAGAGATTTGACCAAAAATCAATTGATAAATACCGTCTCCTCAAAATTGATAAATCAACATTCTGTATGCCCTCTTCCCTCCCCAGAAAACAGTATTATTTTTTCACACTTGTTCCTGTTATCTAAGGGGTTGCAACTGTTTACAGTTGGGAACGCGGGAAAGCCTGACACTTCCCAAGTGTTAGCTTTCGAATACAACTTTGTCCTGAACGACATTAAAAAGTTTTGTTCTAAAGAAGTAACAATCCTCTCATCAGGAACAGAGACAGTAATGGGATCCCTCCCTTTTCTGTTTCAGGACATTCACTGAACAATGCCAGGGATACAAGTGCCATGGATACTCTACCGCTAAATGGTAATTTTAACAACAGCTACTCACTGCGCAAGGGGGACTATAATGACAGTGTGCAGGTTGTGGACTGTGGACTAAGTCTGAATGATACTGCTTTTGAGAAGATGATCATTTCAGAATTAGTGCACAACAACCTACGGGGCAGCAGCAAGGCTCACAACCTCGAGCTCACACTACCAGTCAAGCCTGTGATTGGAGGGAGCAGCAGCGAAGATGATGCTATTGTGGCAGATGCTTCATCTCTCATGCATGGTGACAATCCTGGACTGGAGCTCCATCACAAAGAACTCGAGGCCCCGCTCATCCCTCAGAGGACTCACTCCCTTCTGTACCAACCCCAGAAGAAAGCAAAGCCCGAGGGGACTGACAGCTACGTATCCCAGCTGACAGCCGAGGCCGAGGACCATCTCCAGTCCCCCAACAGAGACTCTCTGTACACAAGTATGCCTAACCTTAGGGACTCTCCCTATCAGGAGAGCAGCCCCGACATGGAAGAAGACCTGTCTCCGTCCCGGAGGAGTGAGAATGAGGACATCTACTATAAGAGCATGCCAAACCTTGGAGCTGGCCACCAGCTTCAGATGTGCTACCAGATCAGCAGGGGCAATAGCGATGGTTACATAATCCCCATTAACAAAGAAGGGTGTATTCCAGAAGGAGATGTCAGAGAAGGACAAATGCAGCTGGTGACAAGTCTCTAATAGTGCCACTAAGGAATTCCAGAGGCCACATGCAAGTAATGAATACAGACAGACTCCACTGGCCCTATGCAGCTCCCTCAAACTCCGCTTGAAGAGATGGCCCTGTTGACCTGTGGTTCTCCAGTGTAAAAAAAAAAGATGACTGAACCGTGCAGTTCTGTGAATTTTTATAAAACATAAAAAAACTTTGTATATACACAGAGTATACTAAAATGAATTATTTGTTACAAAGAAAAGAGATGCCAACCAGGTATTTTAAGATTCTGCTGCTGTTTAGAGAAATTGTGAAACAAGCAAAACAGAACTTTCCAGCCATTTTACTGCAGCAGTTTGTGAACTAAATTTGTAAATATGGCTGCACCATTTTTGTAGGCCTGCATTGTATTATATACAAGACGTAGGCTTTAAAATCCTGTGGGACAAATTTACTGTACCTTACTGTTCCTGACAAGACTTGGAAAAGCAGGAGAGATATTCTGCAGCAGTTTGCAGTTGACTGCAAACCTTTTACATTAAGGCAAAGATTGAAAACATGTTTAACCACTAGCAATCAAGCCACAGGCCTTATTTCATATGTTTCCTCAACTGTACAATGAACTCTTCAAAAATGGCTAAAGAAATTATATTTTGTTCTATTGCTAGGGTAAAATAAATACATTTGTGTCCAACTGAAATAGAATTGTCATTAAAAATAATTTTAAAGAGTTTGAAGAAAATATTGTGAAAAGCTCTTGGTTGCACATATGTTATGAAATGTTTTTCCTTACACTTTGTCATGGTAAGTTCTTCCCATTTTCACTTATTTTCCACTGTATACAGTGTTCTGCTTTGACATGTTAGTCCTTATTCTTACATTTAAATTTCTTATTGCCAAAAGAGCGTGTTTTATGGGGGAAAAAACTCTTTGAAGCCAGTTATGCCATGCCTTGCACAAATGTGGTGAAATCTAGAAAAGGTTGTGTGTCACCCCTCTGTTTGTTCTTGAACAGGGGGCAGCGAGGGCACTGGGCACTTCTCACAAACTTTCTAGTGAACAAAAGGTGCCTATTCTTTTTTAAAAAATGAAATAAAACATAAATATTACTCTTCCATATTCCTTCTGCCTATATTTAGTAATTAATTTATTTTATGATAAAGTTCTAATGAAATGTAAATTGTTTCAGCAAAATTCTGCCTTTCTTTTCATCCCTTTGTGTAAACCTGTTAATAATGAGCCCATCACTAATATCCAGTGTAAAGTTTAACACGGTTTGACAGTAAATAAATGTGAATTTTTTCAAGTAGCTAATGTGCCCTTTTATGTATGACATATAATTGGCTTTAATATATGAATACTTTGCCACCCAGCTCACCTTGGGTATACTAGGTCCTTTCACAGTATAACCCACAAATATGCAAAAGAATATACTTCCACTGCCTGATGGCTCTATGTGCTGAAAAGAATATATTTGTATTCTAATTGCCAATTACCAATGCACAAAATCTGGCAGATAGGTTTCAATAGGGAAGTATACTGAAAGTACTTGTGTTTGTTGCATTGCAACAGAGCCAAAACAAATAAAAATGAAAAAAGATGCATTGGAAATTCTCCAAATCTTTAAAAAAACAAAACAAAAACTTTTCAGCAGTATTGAGAAGAAAATTCTAAAACATACTTTTAGAGTTTGAAGATTATAAGTATTCCTATAGGCAGCTACAGATGACGATGTTTTTTATCGTGGGAAGGTTCAAAAATCATATAATTGAATCTCATCAAATAGATTTTTCCTGTCTACATCATCAGCATTTATACCAAATTCTTCTAAACCTTATTGGTTCTCTCAAGTGCTTCCACCAACTTAGAAATCACTTTATTTCATGTGGACACACTTAGTCATGCCTATTTAAAAAGAGTAATAAGAAAAACATTTTAAAGTATTCTTATCTAAATGTGAATGTAGTAAGGTAGATACTATGTAATAAAATATTATCAGTATTTAGTAGGGTCACAATGGAGGAGTGTATTCACATACGGTTAATTCCTAACAAGTTGGAAATTGACCATAAAAATGATATTAATATTCAAACAGATTTAACAGTCCTCTGAGAAGGGTATTCATAGTTCCTTGGGTAAAATTTTACAGGAATTTATAAACCTTTATCTGCTAGAAGAGGACATTATATAATCAAGCATTTTAATTTTCTGCTTTGCTATATATTATCCTGTGCAAATGTGAAATTTTACAATGTAATATGATCTGTACTTCCTAGTATAAAGACCAACTATGGTTAGGTTGGTTCAGTGATGAGTTGCCAAAAAAAAAAAAGGCAGCACTGATCATTCAATTCATAGTATTTCTCTTGAGGCTGTTCTAAAACTGGTATGACGTGAACTAGTGCAGAAGTACTTGGTACCTAAATGGTTAATGTTCTCTTCAGCATAGTTAATTTACAAGTTTTCATATTAGAGAATACAATTTGGAAGCTATCATTCATCTTTCCTGCTGAAAGAATCTCTTTAAAATGAATTTTATTTTAAAAATATATAAATGTTGCCTTAAATTCTATCCATGATTCCCCCATACAGATTAATTTCTTAGGTTTAAAATTATTAAATTATTGACTGATGTATTATCAACCCAGTAGTTTCTTTGGGTCTGCCCAGACTTCACCTGGATATACAATTTCCACATTCTTAATTGTTTCTCTTTGTGGTAGTAAAAACCGTGAATTTTTATAAAGTTACATTATTATACCTTATCTCAGGGACAGTTACTCAACTGGCCTATTAATAATAAGGAATGGTTTTTATTTATTTTAGATTTGGCTTAATAAATGTTAGTCCAGATTGATCGCTTTTATTTTAAAATAAAGGCTTGTGTTTGTTCTCTTCACCAATAGAAAAAAATTATTGCTTATACATCTGTATGTATTCATCATATAGACTTTCAAAATTATTTATGTGGAAGACAATCCCTTAAAAGCCCATAAATGAGTTAAATATGTCAGCAGCTCAACTCATCCACATTCATTTGAGCGTAATTATATATATTAACCAGAAAAACAAGAGCAATAATTATTTGACAGAAAGTTACTGTCACTGTGGTTTCCCCTTGGAAGAAGCATCAGACACAAGTTCACTGCCCAATATTAAGAGAAAAATTCGTGTGCGCTTGTTATATGGGTGTATTCAGGATGCCTGATTTATGTATGTATTTAAATGATAAATGAGAAAATGTAATTTTCCATCAATTCAATTTTGAACCTCACGCTTAAGGCTGACCTTTAAGATGTTCTTGTGGAATAGAGTGTTTTGTAAAAAACTTCAACTTAGTAAAATTTTTATTGCAGTTATACCCTTCTAAGTAGAAAAACTTAAAAGAATGCATACAAGTTGAATTTCTGAAATGAAACAGCTCTTCATATTTTATTGATACTGAAATTTTCTTTAAAGGCAATAATCCCTGCAGTGTTTTAAAAATAAAACTTAGTACCAAGATTTCACATGGTTCTGCGTTCCACATATTTCTCTTTCCATGAAATTGTTGTGTTAAATCTCAAACAGTATGGAAGGTTGAATATAGATGAACATTGCTTCACTGGGTAATACAATTAGTATGCTTCCTGCTAGTGAGTATCACGTTGATTGTGAATAGTCCTTTGATAGCATGTGTTGACAGCCTGGAGCATTAGTGCTCAAGGATGAGTGAATACTAGTGGGTTTGGAGGTTAACTTATGACCATCCTAATTATCATTTGAAATGCAAATTTTCTGTCATGTCACTCTGAGTCTTTCTCCAAACGATCGTAGAGACACATTATGTTAGCTAAATGCACCAAACACAAAAACTTGAATGTTTAAAGATACCACATTTTTGACCACCATGTATTTTGTGTACTTTACTAGTTCAGTTCAGTTCAGTTCAGTCACTCAGTCGTGTCCGACTCTCTGCGACCCCATGAATCGCAGCATGCCAGGCCTCCCTGTCCATCACCAACTCCCGGAGTTCACTCAGACTCACGTCCATCAAGTCAGTGATGCCATCCAGCCACCTCATCCTCTGTTGTCCCCTTCTCCTCCTGACCCCAATCCCTCCCAGCATCAGAGTCTTCCAGTGAGTCAACTCTTCGCATGAGGTGGCCAAAGTACTTTACTAGTACTTTGTTCCAAAATGTATGGGGACTAATGGAAATTCCTGGACATTATCCAAGTTCATTTCAAGGCGCTATGGGCACTGAGCTTTCAAGGCCATATATCTCTATCAGAGGGCATTAAGAAGCTGTAAGTGCACCATGTAATCAGACTAATTAAATATACTGTAAGTGTTTCTCAAATATTGGCAATAGACCACCCCTCATCTCTTAATAAGGCTTTTTTTTTTAGTCTCCATCCTTCTCCTGGTGGCGTTACTGTTTACTGAGTGTGAAGTTTCTCAGAAAGAAGCCTTCAGATGTCAGTTTGACTTTTAAAGCCTATTGTTTTAACTTGTATATTTTTTTCTGAATTCATGCATTGTGAAATGCTGTTAGGTATGCTGGCACTAACATTATAAATCACTCTATGAAATAAGAAACAACAGAACAGGTAACTCAGTATAACAGAGCTAACCAAACCCTTTACTATGGGGAAAAAATTGCCCCATGAGTCTTTCACACGTTTTTCTACTACGTGTTTATTAAAGCTCTTAGAAATGTGTAAAAGGCATAGTTAAGTAAACCAATGTTGGGTGAGAATAAGAGACTAGTGATGAACAATCAATTTTTGAGTGGTTTACTGAATATATTTTTCATAAGCATTTTTATATTGTGTGTCAGAACTAAGCTTTTAAAAAGCATGTTGGCAGTCACAGCAACATGGCTTTTTTTGTTTGATTTTATTAGGCAAAAAATGACTAATCTTTTGTTCTTTTCTTAGAAAACTGACAGCTACTACATAGAACACCCAGGAACAATGATAGGTATCAGAGATATTGATTAGATGAAAGACTCATTTATGTTTCTCTCCTGAAATATCAATCTTAATAAACAGATGGCTTTTAACCAAAACATGGCAGTAGTGCATAGTAAAGCCTTTTAACACTGTAATAAAGAAGCTACAAAACAAAATTGCTTCCTAATTTTTAAAGATATCTCAGACTCAATGATTTTGTCCCATTTAATACTTTTCATAATATTGCAACAAGATTAAAAGTACTAGCACCTACCATTTAATAAATGCTTCATACATGCCACACTCTGAACTAAATACTTTAAATACTAAATACTTTATTGCAGTTAATCCTCTTAACAATCCTCTGAGAAGGGTGCTCATTATCCACTTTTGCAAAAGAAAAGTAATTTGCTCAAGGCCTTGCGCTAGCATCTGTTTGGCTCCAGAGTTTGAGCATTTAACCAACATGTACCACCTCTGGTTTCACTCAGGGTCCCAAGCATATCTCTTGCACCTCGTGGACTGTTTCTCTGCTGGTAGAGAAGTTTGTTTGTTTTGAATCCATAGAGTTATAAAAGAAATGCAGTTAAAAAAAAAAAAGTCAGTTTAAATAGGTCAAAGAGTTTCAGAGGAAGATATCCCTGCTAAAAGATAATTATTTACCTCAGATTTTAGAAGTGGGGCTGTTAGCTGGGTAGTAGTCAGATGTAGTTTATTAGTTACTGATTTGCTCCCTGTGGAACTAACTTAAAAGACAGTCATGAAGCAGTTGTAGTAGGGAAAAAAAAAATCACAAGATTTTGAGTCAGGATGTTACATTTTTAATCCTTACCTGACCAAGAAAATAATACTGGTTTACCTAGTCAATCTGATCAATAACCACAAAAAATGAGAAACAATTTATTCATCTACATGCTTTTTATTTGTTTCACAACTGAGCCATAACTATAATGGAAAAGGCATGTGAAAATCACAATATTTGATTTCTCTTCAATTCTTTTAAAAATTAATAGTTGTTTTAAGTAGTGTGTGTGTTTGAGAGAGAGAGGATGCGTATGTGTGCATTTCAAACAGGACGTTTCAAGTTCATAGTCTAACTTTGTCTTTAACATTTGGCCAGAGACCTTTCCTGTGAACAGTGAAGTGTTTGGACTAAAATAGTGTGTATATATATATATATATTTTTTTTTTTTTTTTTTCCCCAAAAAAGTGTTCTGCAGAGCCTTGGAATTAAGTGTGTCGAGCTCAGAAGGACAAGCAGATTAGGGATTCTCTGTGAGTTAAGTTGTTCACTGTCCTGGGATTCTCTGTGAGTTAAGTTGTTCACTGTCTAAAGACAGGCATTATACTGAGCTTTATGATTTATTGCATTTGTTCTCACAGCTATGGAGGGTAAGTGTTTTTATAAGTGAAGAAGCTGAGCCCCTACGTACGTCACCTTAACCGACTGCACAGCTGTGGGTGAGAATTAGACCTTAGCTGGGTGCCCAAGCCAGGCTCCTCTGGATTCTGCCTCTGGGGAGTGCCTGGCCCACCCAAGTTGCCTGGGGCTCTCCAACAGTCGGGGCCACAAAGGTGTGTGTTCCCACTTTCTAAGGAACTGCACATTACCTAGCTGGCTCTGGGTGATGGTGATAAGGGGGACAGGAGACCTTGTGCTGTGGGTTCCTACCCCTTGCCCTCGCCGCTGCAGCTGAGGACTGTCTGTCTGCACAGCCTTGCTGGGCCTTACTCCTGTCCCTGGCTCCTTCCTGTCCCCCTTTATTTTTTTTTCTTCTCTGTTTCTTTCCTCAAGTGTTTTGGTTTTAATTTTCCCCTGCTTTTTTTGTGTGTGTTATTTACTTGATTTAAAAACATTTTATCTACTTTTATTTAACGTCATTTCATAGATTTTAGCCTTTTTTCTTACTAGAATGTATTTTAGTCTGGATTTCCTCTTTCATCACATTGTCTTCTGGTTCTTTTAAAAATCTGGCTTTTTAAAAATATCCCATGTGTTTTATATTATTTTTTAGTCTTAACCATTACTCTTTATTGGAATATAAGGTCATTTACATTCAAATTTCTCCTCAATTTTACTTTTCAGTTTCCTTCTGGTTTTCCTCTTACACTTCACATTCTTTAAAAATTTTGAAAATCTTTCTTTTTAATTTTTCTTTCTTTCCTTTTTTCTTTTTTAATAGTTAGCAAGAGTTATAACCACAAAGATAGTAGCATTGAAAAAGCCTCCAGTATTTCAGTCTTACTTGTTATTCTTACATATTTATCCCAATTTTAGTGTTCATTTTATATGGTAAGATATTCATATAAATAATTTAATGAAGTAGAGGTATTAACGGTTATGGAAACTTTGGATTCACACAGACATAGGTTTAAGCCTTTGCTCTCTCTTGGGCAAGTTACTTAACCTCTCTCAAATTGTTTCCTCCTCCGTAAAATTGGAATCAGCCTACCTTGCCAAGGGTTGCTGTGCGGATTAGAAGTAATGTATGTAAAGTGCCTTAGCACAGCTCCTGGCATGTGATAGGCACTCAATAGATCGTAGCTTTTTTTTTTTTTTCTTTCAGAAGATACTGTGAGTAGCATAAACATCTCCTGACTTTGAGTTTTGTAAAAGTAATCAGTCATCAGGACTTCAACTGGATTGTCATTATCTGCCTCAAGCCATGTGGACAGGATGTATCAGTAACACTTTCATGAACAATGCAGATACAGCCACTAGGCTTCCTGCTCTAGGGGATGAATGACTGTAAGGAGCACTCAGGGGCTGCAGGGATCCAGGTTGATGAGAGCCAAGGGAATGAGTCTCTTGGAATATTATTATAGTTTAGTTAATTAAGAAATATTTATCTTATGCAAAGAAGTTTATCATTCAGTTTTTCTACTTCTCCACTTTCTCTTTTGTCATTCTTTCTTACAAAGTAATAGACAAGTCTCTTGCTTTTCCTTAATAAATACTGATTAAGTATTTACTACATGTTCATGCATAAAAGTAAGTGGTAGAACACAGAAGTGAAGGATGTCCCTGCCCTTAAATTAATGATGTTGATAACTAGTATATATTGATCTGTACGTACTGTTTGCAAAGTTCTGAATTTAAACCCTTCATGAATATTATTTCATTTAAAATAGTAATTTTTATAATAATTCCATGACATAAAAACTATTATTGTCTACATTTTATAAGTGAATAAAGTGAGGCTTAGTATAATGAAGTAACATACTTCAAAATTAAAGGGATATTTAAAAGGATAATTACAACACAATAAGATAAAGATATAACTATTGTGTACTGAGAAAAGCTTTGTTGAAGAGATAGTACTGGAGGTGTGTTTAGAAGGATTAAGTAGAGTTTGCTAAGAGAACATAGTAGAAAGTGTTCTAGATGGATGGAAAATTATGAAAGGCCAACAGGTTTGAAAAGGCAGGAGATGATTTGAGTGAGAAGTCCAGTGAGGCTGGAAAAGTATGACGTTGTGTACCAAAAGTCTGGGATGATAGATTAAGGCCAGATTGAGAGGGGCCTGGAATACCCTGTGGGTGCTTAACCTGATGTCTGCTATTTTATGCCCATGTTGAAAGAGGGAACAGGGATTGGTACTAGTGTACAGTGAGTTCTCCTATGTGCTTTATTATATTATTTTATGCCTTATTTATTATACGGTATTTCACTTAATTTTCACAATCATACAGGGAAGTAGTCCATTGTTACTATCATCATCTTTACTTAAAATATACAAATTACAATGGTAGCTCTTTCCAAATTTTCACAAAATGAGCACATCAGTGTAATTAATGCCCAGAACAGAAAACAGTATGGAAGAGCAGAAGCTGCCTTGTTTCCTTAGGGCATGAACCCCCTAAGAGTAATGCTACCTGACTTCTCACACCATCGATTAACCTGGACAGTTTTTAAGTGTTATAAAGTGGAATGTTGCAATATATAATATTTTACGTGGTTTCCTTTGTTCAACATGATGCTTGCAAAGTACATTCATGCAGCTGTAGTCCATTCCTTTTCATTGCTGCATAATGTTCCCTTGATGACTACATCATAAATTATTCATCCAGCTTAAGAGTAGTTATTTTTATCGGTCTTTCACAAATTATAAAACTTGGAAAGTTAAGCAATGAGTTTAAAATCACAGAGCTAGAGAGTGCCAGAACTAAGAATTGGATCCAGTATCATCTTATTCTAAAGCCCAAAAGGCAATGAAATATGGAATTTGAAACATCCAATCTCTAGGCAACAATAATTGATTGAGTGCATTACACAATAATTTATCATTTTCCAGGTGCTTTTCTAGCTGCTGAGGGCATAGTAAGGAGCAGAGCAGACTCCATCCTAATAAACTCTTAAAGCAGAACATACGTCAGCTACCAAAAAGTACTATGAAGAAGATAAACAAATATAGAATGCTGAGTATCTGTATAGCAGTCCCTGTACTAGGCATTTTGCCTGTATTACTTCATGCAATTTCAAAACACATTCAAGAGTTAGGTACCATAGGTGTTCTCATGACCCTAATTTTACAGATGAGGATGCTGAAGCCTGGGCTTCCCAGTGGCTCTGTAGTAAAGAATCCTCCTGTCAATACAGGAGACATGGGTTCCATCCCTGGGTCCGGAAAATCCCCTGGAGGAGGGCATGGCAACCCATTCCAGTATTCTTGTCTGGGAAATCCCATGGACAAAGAAGCCTGGAAGGCTATAGTCCATGAGGTCACAAAAAGATCAGACATGACTTAGCAACTAAACAACAACAATGCTGAAGCATGGAGAGACCACGTACCCTGTCTGTACCCCAAGTTAGTAAACAGAGGAATCAGGGTTCAAATCCAGACAGTTTGGCTCCAGAGCTTGTGCACATAACACAGTGATCTGAAGGGTGAATGACAGAGAACTCTACAGCAAGAAGGTGGGGAGAGGGAGGGTGCTGGGAAAGGCTCCCTGTGAAGGCCCTCCCAATATGAAGACCTGGCTGGTGAGGAGAGGTATTCAGTTGAAGATCTTGAGAGAGATGATCTCACACATAGGAGCAGCAAGTCAAAAGGTTCTGAATGAGGGATGCGCGTGGAGTGTTTAAGTTCAAAAAGGAGGAAAATGAAGGGAACTGAGATCCTGGCCAATTCCAGGCTGGGAACTATAGAGACGTGGGTTGAAATATCACCTTCACATTTTTGTAGGTGTTGTTTTTCTATGTTGCTGTTTCCTAATCAACTGCATTGGTCTCTCCTGAAGAATAAATCTAGTGAGTTCAGTTCAGTCGCTCAGTCATGTCTGAGTCTTTGTGACCCCATGAATTACAGCACGCCAGGCCTCCCTGTCCATCACCAACTCCTGGAGTTCACCCAAACTCATGTCCATCGAGTCGGTGATGCCATCCAGCCATCTCATCCTCTGTCGTCCCCTTCTCCTCCTGCCCCCAATCCCTCCCAGCATCAGGGTATTTTCCAATGAGTCAACTCTTCGCATGAGGTGGCCAAAGTACTGGAGTTTCAGCTTTAGCATCAGTCCTTCCAATGAACACCCAGGACTGATCTCCTTGAGGATGCACTGGTTGGACCTCCTTGCAGTCCAAGGGACTCTCAAGATTCTTCTCCAACACCACAGTTCAAAAACATCAATTCCTCGGCGTTCAGCTTTCTTCACAGTCCAACTCTCACATCCATACATGACCACTGGAAAAACCATACCCTTGACTAGACGGACCTTTGTTGGCAAAGTAATATCTCTGCTTTTTAATATGCTATCTAGGTTGGTCATTACTTTCCTTCCAAGGAGTAAGCGTCTTTTAATTTCATGGCTGCAATCACCATCTGCAGTGATTTTGGAGCCCCCCAAAATAAAATCTGACATGGTTTCCACTATTTCCCCATCTATTTGCCATGAAGTGATGGGACCAGATGCCATGATCTTAGTATTCTGAATGTTGAGCTTTAAGCCAACTTTTTCACTCTCCTCTTTCACTTTCATCAAGAGGCTTTTTAATTCCTCTTCAATTACTGCCATAAGGGTGGTGGCATCTGCATATCTGAGGTTATTGATATTTCTCCCAGCAATCTTAATTCCAGCTTGTGCCTCTTCCAGCCCAGCATTTCTCATGATGTACACTGCATATAAGTTAAATAAGCACGGTAACAATATACAGTCTTGATGTACTCCTTTTCCTATTTGGAACC
>NW_011494954.1:54704-68137 GCF_000754665.1 Bison bison bison | reverse complement strand
CAAGAGGCAGGTCAGGTGGTCTGGTATTCCCATCTCTTTCAGAATTTTCCGCAGTTTGTTGTGATCCACACAGTCAAAGGCTTTGGCATAGTCAATAAAGCAGAAATAAATCTTTTTCTGGAACTCTCTTGCTTTTTCAATGATCCAGCGGATGTTCGCAATTTGATCTCTGGTTCCTCTGCCTTTTCTAAAACCAGCTTGAACATCTGGAAGTTCACGGTTCATGTATTGCTGAAGCCTGGCTTGGAGAATTTTGAGCATTACTTTACTAGCGTGTGAGATGAGTGCAATTGTGCGGTAGTTTGAGCATTCTTTGGCATTGCCTTTCTTTGGGATTGGAATGAAAACTGATCTTTTCCAGTCCTGTGGCCACTGCTGAGTTTTCCAAATTTGCTGGCATATTGACTGCAGCACTTTCACATCATCTTTCAGGATTCGAAATAGCTGAACTGGAATTCCATCACCTCCACTAGCTTCATTCGTAGTGATGCTTTCTAAGGCCCACTTGCCTTCACATTCCAGGATGTCTTCGTGAAGATCTTTTTTGTAGAAGTTCTTCTGTGTATTCTTTCCACCTCTTCTTAATATCTTCTGCTTCTGTTAGGTCCATACCATTTCTGTCCTTTATCGAGCCCAGCTTTGCATGAAATGTTCCCTTGGTATCTTTAATTTTCTTGAAGAGATCTCTAGTCTTTCCCATTCTGTTGTTTTCCTCTATTTCTTTGCATTGATCCCTGAGGAAGGTTTTCTTATCTCTCCTTGATATTCTTTGGAACTCTGCATTCAGATGCTTATATCTTTCCTTTTCTCCCTTGCTTTTTGCTTCTCTTCTTTTCATAGCTATTTGTAAGGCCTCCGCAGACAACCATTTTGCTTTTTTGCATTTTTTTTCCATGGGGATGGTCTTGATCCCTGTCTCCTGTACAATATCACGAACCAAACCTCCATCCATAGTTCATCAGGCACTATATCTTAAATCTATTTCTCACTTTTAATGTATAATCATAAGAAATTTGATTTAGGTCATATCTGAATGTTCTAGTAGTTTTCCCTACTTTCTTCGATTTAAGTCTGAATTTGGCAATAAGAAGTTCATGATCTGAGCCACAGTCAGCTCCTGGTCTTGTTTTTGCTGACTGTATAGAGCTTCTCCATCTTTGGCTGCAAAGAATATAATCAATCTGATTTCGGTGTTGGCCATCTGGTGATGTCCATGTGTAGAGTCTTCTCTTGTGTTGTTGGAAGAGGGTGTTTGCTATGACCGTTACATTCTCTTGGCAAAATTCTGTTAGGCTTTGCCCTGCTTCATTCTGTATTCCAAGGCCAAATTTGCCTGTTACGCCAGGTGTCTTGACTTCCTACTTTTGCATTCCAGTCCCCTATAATGAAAGACATCTTTTTTGGGTGTTAGTTCTAAAAGGTCTTTTAGGTCTTCATAGAACCGTTCAACTTCAGCTTCTTCAGCATTACTGGTTGGGGCATAGACTTGGATTACCGTGATATTGAATGGTTTGCTTTGGAAACAGAGAGCATTCTGTCGTTTTTGAGATTGCATCCAAGTACTGCATTTTGGACTCTTTTGTTGACCGTGATGGCTACTCCATTTCTTCTGAGGGATTCCTGCCCACAGTAGTAGATACAATGGTCATCTGAGTTAAATTCACCCATTCCAGTCCATTTCAGTTCGCTGATTCCTAGAATGTCAACATTCAGTCTTGCCATCTCTTGTTTGACCACTTCCAATTTGCCTTGATTCATGGACCTGCTTTCTAGGTTCCTATGCAATATTGCTCTTTACAGCATTGGACCTTGCTTCTATCACCAGTCACATCCACAACTGGGTATTGTTTTTGCTTTGGCTCCATCCCTTCATTCTTTCTGGAGTTATTTCTCCACTGATCTCCAGTAGCATATTGGGCACCTACTGACCTGGGGAGTTCCTCTTTCAGTATCCTATCATTTTGCCTTTTCATACTGTTCATGGGGTTCTCAAGGCAAGAATACTGAAGTGGTTTGCCATTCCCTTCTCTATTGGACCACATTCTGTCAGACCTCTCCACCATGACCCGCCCGTCTTGGGTGGCCCCACAGGGCATGGCTTAGTTTCATTGAGTTAGACAAGGCTGTGGTCCGTGTGATTAGATTGACTAGTTTTCTGTGATTATGGTTTGTGTGTCTGCCATCTGATGCCTCTTGCAACACTGACCATCTTACTTAGGTTTCTCTGACCTTGGATGTGGGGTATCGCTTCTCGACTGCTCCAGGAAAGCGCAGCCACTGCTCCTTACCTTGGATGAGGGGTATCTCCTCACTGCCACCACCCCTGACCTCGGGCGTGGGGTAACTCCTCACGGCTGCCGCCCCTGACCTTGGGCAAGTGGTAACTCCTCTCAGCCACACCTCTGCGTGGTCCGTCGCAGCCAGCGTGCTCCTGCCGCGCGGTAGTAAGACACAAGTAGGAAAGGCAGGTTCTTATATTTAATCTCAGTCAGTCATTTGCTTAAAGCAATCCAATGACCCATCAATTATTAAAACCTTTGATAAAACAAGTCATAGTCATGGATTCTCTGCTATTTGCTATAGAATTACCTGGAATTATCAAGAAAGAATATCTTTGATGAGGTAAATGTTGAACCGTCATATAAAAACTTAGAAGTCTGACAAGACAAGTAGTAAGTGTTCAAAACTTTGTTTTTTCTTGTCCTTGCTCTCCCATGGAAAACAAGAACAGACATTTCTATGCCTACAGAGATGTGCAACCAAGAACTGCTGGATATGTCAATAGCTTGTGAAAGAATGTGACTGACTCATATTTTCTAGGAATTCCCTGCCTGCTCTTTGTCATTACTGATTGCAAAGCACCAACTGGTATTTGCATTATCACAAAGGGCATCTCAGTTCAGAATCCTTTCCACCTTCAGGTAGCAGATGTGACAAGGGTCAGAAAGAAAGGAGAGGAGGACAGAAAGAGCAGGAGGCCCAGTGAATCTTTACCAGGACAGGTCTGAAGCCCCAAATTGCTAGGAGTCTGTCTGGATGTGTTTCAAAGGAGAATACTGCCTCTGTTTGGGAGTTCTTACTTTTGAGACAGGATGCACTGTTTCAAGGTGAGACAATGTTATGTGCTGTTCTTTGGGTGAACCTGTTCTAATTATATGCCTCCTTGATTGTTGTTCGGCAGGTTGATTAGAATCATATTCAAGACATTTGTAGATCATAGTTCCTGGACACTTCTGTAAGTTAGCAAATCAAGTGTGATTTATCCCTGGAATTATTGGTTAGGGATGGTTTCTTTTTTTCAATGTGTGTTCTCTCTAGCTTATAATTTTAATTAGTGCTTGCTCCCAGTTCACACCGAGAATAGGGATGATTGTCAATCCGGCACTGAAGTACAGCCTGAGCTTGTAATGCAGCTTTGACTTTTGCATTCAGATTCCTTAATCAATGCAGGATGTAGGATAAGGGAAACTGCTGAATTAAAGTCCCAGTGCAATAGGAAACTCACTAGCCCTTCTATTTAGGAGGTGAACTAGATTCCTGATAGGCAAAGCTGAATTTTACAATCCAGGTTGTAAAAATTTTACAATCCTTATCTACCAGGCCCAATTCTGGGTAGATCTTCCTCTCCCCACAGTCTAACCTAACTGCATGTGACTAGACCCCCAGAGTGCCCGTGCCACTGGGGAATTCTGCTGTGAGCCTTTTCTGTTGCTTGCAGCTTCCGAAGAAAGTGAATCATGGCCATCACTGGAGCAGCTTTTGCTGCATAGATTGCTTCCTTATCTTTCCACCTGCCACACAGAGACATCACATGTTCTCCCTTTTTTCTTTTACAGTTGGGGAAGCAAGCAGAGCCTTCCTTGGCATTTCTCTTATCTTTTGTGGCAAATGTCTGGGTAAGAGGGAAGTACAATTTCTTCCTGAAAATGTAAAATAACTACAGAAAACCTCCTTTGAATTTCTGATTATCCTCTTTCTACTAAAGATAATACCATATTGTTTCTTGAAAGACCTAGTATCTTGAACAAGATAATTATATTCTTCCCAATATTCAAGTAGAATTTTCCCTCTGTGAAATACAAGAGAGCTACCTATTTCAGAAAGATTTAAGTTCAAATTTAATCACTCCGTCTCTTAACTTCAAGTGAAATTTAATTATCATTGCCTCAACATACATCGACTAATATACAAACGGTGCCAATGAAAGCAGAAAAGTGAGAATGTATGCTGAAGAAAAATAAAACAGCTGAGAGGAGTTTGATGGAAGTTTGGAAGTTTCAAGAATGCAATCTGTTTCATTGAGTTCAAGCTCTTTTCTTCCTGAAAATGCAATTGGTATTAAAATATAATATTGCTTGGCAGTGCAAGTATGAATATTTAACGGTTAACAAGTTGATGCACTGTAAATGTTCCTCAACCCAGCTGTAACAGAATTTTGTAAGGAAGACTTTCATGAAATGAAAGATGTTTGAAATGACATAGAATATCCTTGAGGATTTTTAACACCCACTTAATCTTAGAGAAGACTGTTTTATCATAGAGTTGAGCTTTTGATTATCAGAAAACCAGTGTATACTTTTCCCTAAACAAACTGTCCAGGTAAGGAAAGATTTTTTTTCTAACTAAAATGAATGCTTTGATATTTGTTGTATTAGGCAAGCCTCTCCAGAGAAATAGAACCAATAGGATGTGTATATAATATACATAGGAAGATATTTATTTTAAGGGATTAGCTCATATGATTGTTGAGGCTGGAAAATCCAAAATCAACAGGGTGGGCAGGCAACCAGGAGACCCAGGGGAAAGCTGATGCTGCACTTTAAGTCAGAAGGTCATCAGGCTCAAAAATTCCCTCTTGCTCCAGAGAGGTCCATTTTTTGCTCTGTTTGCACCTTCAGCTGACATGGATAGAGCCCACTTCCCTTACTTCTCAGTAACAGCAAAATAAAATTTGAGGGTTAACATTCAAAGGTCTCATGGTCTGACCACTCACCCCAGACAAACTGTTGACATGAGCTCCATGCCTGCCTCCCACTAGTTTCTAACTAAGTTACTCAGTGTCTCATCCTGAGCCCAGAATGCTGCCTCACCCTAAATCCTGCCCACCATCCTACTTCAGAAGGTTCTCTGACTTCCAGACACCATGATCTACAGTTTAATGAACACTCCAACCTACTATTATCTGTGCCAGGGATTTTGTTTCAGTATAAGTGAAAATTAAACACTTTAATATCTGTATTTCTTATTTGTGATTTTTAACTCCAATAGAATATGATTTCCATTAGAGCAAGTAGCTTGCCTACCTTTCCTTCCTGGTATCCAAGTTTCTAGCAGAGTTCTTGATGCAAACTGAACACACATTAAATATTTGTATATAAGGAACATGCATGCTTAGTCACTCAGCCATGTCCAACTCTTTGCAACCCTTTGGGTTGTAGCCTGCCAGGATCCTCTGTCCATGGAATTTTTTTTCAGGCAAGAATACTGGAGTGGGTTGCCATTTCCTCCTCTAAGGGATCTTCCCAACCCTGGGATTGAACTGTGTTTCCTGTGTCTCCTGAATTGCAGGCAGATTCCATACCAGTTGAGCAATTGAGGAAGCCCCATATATGGAACATATGTATTAATAAACTCTGGTCTCTTGCAGTGGAGGTCTAGATATCCTAAGATGTTATCTCACTGAACATAGTTCAAAACACTAAACGAAATATTTAAAAATGCATGAATGAGCTAGCCAGAAAGTAAAGCAAAAAACTAAGAGAAAGAATCTATAGAGATAAACTTATCCAAGCTGAATGCTTAAAACAAGGGCTAATACTGAACCTGGGCCATTCAGTTGTCATGGTACACTGAGGACAGGCATCAGAGGCAATGCCCAGGGACCTCTCCTTAGAACGTATGCCTGCAAGTTTGATCTTATGTAGGTTTGCACCTCAAGCTTTTATTGGGAAATCTCAAGTCTGAAATTATTTTAGAATGGGTGTGAGTATATAAAACAATAATGAAAAGTTAATGCTCCTTAAACATGCATCCCTAAACCACTCAGAACACCAAGGGGCTTATCGTATACTGTTTGGGCCTTGCTTTTGCATGAGGCTTGAGAACTAAATGCACAACTGTTTCTCTTTCCAAATCCATCAAAGAAAGCACATAGCAAAGAAAATATTGAAATGACCAGTACATTGCATTCTGGGAGGTACAATGCATATGTACATAAGTCATGCACTTTTTATAGCCAGAGTCAGGAAGAACCATATCAGTACATCATGGAAGCAGTTATTTTTCATGAATTGCACTGGCTTCCTAGGTGGCGGGAGCTGTAAGAGACATGGCTTCGATTGTGGATCAGGAAGATCTCCTGGAGGAGGGCATGGCAACCCACTCCAATATTCTCGCCTGGAGAATCCCATGGACAGAGAAGCCTGGTGGGCTACAGTCCATGGGGTCACAGAGTTGAACACAACTGAAGTGACTTAGCATGCATGCACCAAGATGAAACAACAAAGGTCCTGGTAGTGCCGAATCTTGCCTCAACTCGGGAGAGTTGTTTCTCAAGAATACATGTAATCATTGGGATTTGGGCTAGGAATTATTTGTATCAACCTGCTCACCAATTGAGGAGCTCAAGAAATGGCTTCTAGAAAGGCAAATGATAGTGGTTGGCAGTCATACATGCCAGTGAGCATATGAGAAGAATAATGTGGCACTATGATAAAATGTTAAAGCAAAAGCAAAAAAACCCCCAAAAAACAAAAAATGGCTTCTCTCTTATTTTCAGGTTTTTAAAAAAAAATAATTTATCTTGGCTGTACTGGGTCTTTGTTGCTGCTCAGGCTTTTCTCTAGTTGTGGCAAGAGGGGCTACTCTCCAGTTGTGGTACATGGGCTTCTCATCACAATGGCTGCATTTGTTGCAGAGAACGGGCTCTAGGGTGCACAGGCTTAAGTAGCTGTGGCACATGGTCTCAATAATTGTGGCTCCCTGGCTCTAGAGCACAAGCTAACAGTTATAGCCCATGAGCGTAGATGATCCACTTCATGTGAGATCTTCCTGACCCAGGGATAGAACCATGTCTGCTGTGTTGACAGATGGATTCTTTACCACTGTGCTACCAGGGAAGCCCCTTATTTTCAGTTTTGGAAGATGAGAAAAGTTCTGGAGATGGATGGTGGTGATGATTGTTCAACAATGTGAATCTACTTAATGCCACTGAACTGTATACTTCAAAATGGTGAAAATGATAAAATTTATGTCATGTATATTTTACCATAATTTTCAGAAGTTCTCTGGACTATGGTTCCATGTTTAATTCCCCATTTATTATAAAATATCAATTATTTAATTAAACATTTACCTGACCTATCTACAAATGATATAAAATAGACTCAGAGACCAATTGAAAGAGTTTTTCCTAAAGCAGACTCTTGGTCTATATAGTACTTTAATGTGTAAAAAATATATTAAAAAACTGTAGGAAATATTTTTACGTTTGGGGGAAAAATGGATAGCATCTCATCTGGGGTGACATGCACAAAACAAACTAAACAAAAGCCTGAACATAAAAGAGTTAAGTACAAAAATTAGGATTTTTTAAGTTTAAAAATGTAGACAAAGAGGTTCAGATATAGAAAGATCTTTTAAGAGTATGGGAAATAGCACATAGCCAAGATGGCATCAGTCAGGCTCTCTTGCCCCATGCTTTCACAACCTCTTACCTCAAACCTGTAAACAATGACTTTGCATGGTTATGTAGCAGCTGAGATCACTTATGGCTGAGAAAAGAAAAGATGCAAAAGGCAAAGGAGAAAAGAAAAGATATACCCATTTGAATTCAGAGTTCCAAAGAATAGCAAGGAGAGATAGGAAAGCCTTCCCCAGTGATCAATGCAAAGAAATAAAGGAAAACAATAGAATGGGAAAGACTAGAGAGCTCTTCAAGAAAATTAGAGATAATAAGGGAATATTTCATGCCAAGATGGGCACAGTAAAGGACAGAAATGGTATGGACCTAATAGAAGCAGAAGATATTAAGAAGAAGTGGCAAGAATACACAAAAGATCTATACAAAAAAGATCTTCATGATCCATATAACCAGGATGGTGTGATCACTCACGTAGAGCCAGACATCCTGGAATGCGAAGTCAAATCGGCCTCAGGAATCATCACTATGAACAAAGGTAGTGGAGCTGATGACATTCCAGTTGAGCTATTTCAAGTCCTAAAAGATGATGCTGTGAGAGTGCTGCACTCAGTATGCCAGCAGCAGTGGCCACAGGACTGGAAAAGGTCAGTTTTCATTCCAACCCCAAAGAAAGACAATGCCAAAGAATGTTCAAACTACTGCACAATTGCACTCATCTCACACGCTAGCAGGAGAAGGCAATGGCACCCCACTCCAGTAGTCGTGCCTGGAGAATCCCATGGACGGAGGAGCCTGGTAGGCTGCAGTCCATGGGGTCGCTAAGAGTCAGACACGACTGGGCGACTTCACTTTCACTTTTCACTTTCATGCATTGGAGAAGGAAATGACAACCGACTCCAGTGTTCTTGCCTGGAGAATCCCAGGGATGGGGGAGGCTGGTGGGCTGCCGTCTCTGGGGTCACACAGAGTCAGATATGACTGAAGCGACTTAGCAGCAGCAGCAGCAGCAGCTTGATGAAACCAGCTCTCATGCTTTGTGCTGAAATAGTCCTGTAATGTTACAGAGTCCACTTACACATGGGACTTGATTTGTTACAAGATCAAGCAAATGGAGCAAGTTATTCTCTCCACCAAAAGAACTCTCTGGGGTATGAAAATTAAGTTTTCTCTCAGAGTTCTTATGTATGCTCATATAAATTAGATTAAATGAAATAACAACATGACAGTGCCTAACCCAGGGCCTGGTCATGGGGGACATCTCAGCAAATAAAACTCGTTATATTAGCAGAACATATAGTTGAGAACTGGGAAATATATACTCTTACATTCAAATATTCAAAGTTGGGCTTACATAGCACTGTTTGTGAATCCTCAGTCGTTCAGTCATGTCCCACTCTTTGTGACAGTAGGGACTCTAACCCTCCAGGCTCCTCTGTCCATAGCGTTTCCCAGCAAGAATACTGAGTGGATTGCCATTTCCTCCGCCAAGGGATCTTCCCGGCCCAGGGATCGAACTCCCATCTCCTGTGTCTCCTGCATTGGCACGTGGATTCTTTACCACTGTGCCACCTGGGAAGCCCCCACATTAGTATTACAAATAAAAATATTTAGAGCTTTAATTCAGATAATGCTAATTACGTGCTGGACACTTATTTACTCCTTCAGTGTTGCTGTAAGGGAGGCGCCATTATTATCCAGTACAAAGATGTAGAAACTAAGGCACAGGAAGATTGTAAGCAATGTGGAATGTGAATAGAAGAGGGGGTGATCCTATTGGAAAACACTCTGAAGACAGATTGTGGGGGATTTAGAACGCTGTAAGAAAAGTTCGTATTTTATTCTACGAAGGACTTTGTGTGTTTCTGAGGTGAGGAATGGCCAACCACAGGTGTTCGTAGAGCCTTGTGTGTAGTTCTTATTCCAGTGGTAAAAAGTGGCAGAGGAGAGAACTTCAGTCTCGAAAGGTTAAAGTGGTTTAGATATTAGGTGGGAGACAGATGAGTGGGAATGAGATTCACAGGATTGGATCTCTAATTGTATGTCCTGGAGAAGCAAAGGGAAGTTGAGGCTAAGTTTCTCTTCATTAATATATATTTTTAAGTAGAAATTTTCATAAATAGTATCCACACATACTTGACCATAAGTTCTGAAGTGAATTGGTTATACACATTATTAACTTTTGTAATTTTAATATTTGTTTAGATTTTAAGATCTTGTCAAAAACCCAGGTCTCTTCAAACATAAAAAACAAAGCCAAGCATATTCTTGAATTTGTGACTAAATGACAAAGATTCAAATAGACTCGGGCAGTTAATCAAATACAGTAGCTCAATAAATGATCCTCAAATGAGCGGGTTAAGCAGGTAAGCTGTCTCTTCCAGACTATTGTGAATTCCTCTAAAGCTGAGGACTTCTTGGCAAATTTTTGAGCTTAATCAAAAGTTCAGACAACAAAAACACTAGTCATAGTGTGTGTACTGTGCTCATAACTGTCAAGAAATTTGAAGAAGAGAAGAAATTGGAGAATCAGTACTTCTAATTAAGCACTCAAGGAAACAGCACCATACAAATAGGTGGTGTGAGCAAAGCAATACAACTCTCAACTTCTTTCATTCATTGTTGTTGTTCTTGGCACCCTCATGCACTCTTCTCTCTCCTCCCATACTAATCTTCTTACCACTCAATTCAGTTTTTCACCCTTCCTTCAGTTCCTGCTCTCCTTCATTCTGGAGATACCTCAATTTTCTTCTAATTGCACACCTTTTTTGCCTTTCCCTCCCTGTGTCTAGAGTGTTTCCCCTGCTTGATCTGCCAAACACTTCCCTACAGCCTTCAAAGATCTCTTTCATTTTCCTTCCTCCTTGTAGCCCATCACAACAATAACTTGTGTGTGATATTGAATCTCTCTTTTATTCTGCTGTGCCACTCACTCCACAAAAACCACAACTGCTGAACTCAAAATATAATGTAATACTTATTTAGAATAGGTATGCTTTTGCTCTAATATCGCCCAGGTTGGATAATTCTATTTTGACCACATTAATATTGTGTGGTCTGAAATGCAGGCATGTAGACAAGAGGAATCAATTCTATTTAATTTGCTTAGAAAAGCATATGCACAGAACAATGGGACTAAATGCACTATTAATAAATGCTGCAGTGGATGGACTTGGAGGCTGTGGTGCTTAGTGAAATGTCAGACAGAGAAAGGCAAATACAGTATGCTATCACTTATCCATGGAATATGAAAAATGAAACAAACTAGTGAATGTAACAAGAGAGAAGCAGACTTGCAGATATAGAGAACAAACTAGTGGTTTCCATTGCAGGGAGAGAGGGGTGAGGCAAGATAGGAGTGAGGATTTAAAGAAGCAAACTACTACATATACATGTGTGTGTTAGTTACTCAGTCATACATGACTCTTTTCAACCCCACGGGCGATAGCCTGCTAGGCACCTCTGTGCATGGAATTCTCTAGGCAAGGATACTGGAGTGGGTTGCCATTTCCTTCTCCAGACATTATATATATTTAAGTACTGCAGTGAATACCATTTGTAACACTAATACTAAGAATCAGATGAAGACTGTATGCTGAACGGCCATGTTCTGACTATGTATATTTGTGTTTCATGGTGTAAGGTTTGGACCAATGGCATAATGATTCTCTTGAATTCAAGGATTGGGGAACAAGTAAAAACAAACAAAAAAAAGATGAAAATCACGTGTATTTTATGAAACTCCTTACAGTAAGTCAGTCTGGTTTCTATCCCGATGGAAATGTGTTAGTTCCGCTACACACTGGCTTCAGTTCAGTTCAGTCAACTCAGTCATGTCTGACTCTTTGCCTCCCCATGGACTGCAGCAAGCCAAGCTTCCCTGTCCATCACCAACTCCCAGAGGTTGCTCAAACTCATGTCCATTGAGTTGGTGATGCCATCCAACCATCTCATCCTCTGTCACACCTTCTCCTCCTGCCTTCAATCTTCCCCAGCATTGGGGTCTTTTCCAATGAGTTAGTTCTTCACATCAGGTGGTCAAAATACACCCTGGCTTGGACTGCTGCTATTATTTCTTCTCACTCAATCCCCCCTCTGCTTCATTAGCTAATCATAGAGCAGGAGTTGTTCCACCCGCATGCACTGTTTCTTCTCACTCTGCAAGTAAAACTAACACTCACTGCTTAATCACTTTTCTCTCAACAGGTAAGGATAATAAAACAGTGAGAAAAATGACAAAATTTAGTGCGCCATTTTCAGTGTTAGGAGTCATGTACTAACTTTTTCTCTGACATTCAATCACTTATGGTAGCACAGCGAGAAACTCACACAGGTGGGACCTCAGTGTCCTCAGTCTTGAAATAGGAATCGGCAGGATCTTACAGTTCAAACTGCACTTGCAGTGCCGGCAGAACTGCCTGCAAGATGGCAGTAGAGGTCCAACCAAAACTCCTTGGACCATCTCTTCTGTAGGACTTCCATAGTCCACAGTGCAACCAAGGCAAATACTATGAAATGGAGATCTGGAAGGGACACTTATCAATGGCAACTACTTCAGGGTCTTGTTTATAGTTTAAGGAACCAAGGCCCTTGAGTAGATGTGGCTTGCCCAAGTGACTTTGGAAATTGAGTAAAAATGGGAATTGAGTAACTGACTTCTATGCTAGATTGCTGGGTTAAGTAGCATCAGTGAACTCCAATAAACATTTCAGGTTTTGGTTTATTTTATCCCTATACACACTTTTTTTGCCACATAAAATGTTGACAATCAGTAGCTACTTCATATGTGCAAATTAGAATAGATTAGACATTACCAGTGTTTTTGAATATGAAATTCTCTTCTCTTCCAAAGACCACTGAATACTACCCTTCTTGCAGTTGAGTGAAACAAGAAGTCCTGTGTGTCTCTTCTGACATCGGGCAGTGAACATGTGCACGGTTTTTCTATCACACACACTCTCTCTCCCCTCATTGTTTAAGGGGAGGCAGTGAGTTGAGGTGGCTGAGCCACAGGACTGAAGCAACTGGGATTCTTTAGTCACCATGTGGGTTATTAGCTACTCTGGAGAATTGTCTGAAGATGAAAAAAGTTGTTTTAAGGAACTGAGATTTTAGAATGGTCTGTTCCTGCAATCCACCCACAGTATTCTTGCTTGGGAAATATCATGGACAGAGGAGCCTGACGGGATACAGTCCATGGGGTCGCCAAGAGGCACATTTTGTATATAATGTCCCTAGCATAGGGCCTGGCACAAACTAACTGATAGTTGGAGGTTAAAAATAAATGTGGTATACATGTACCCTATGCTAGGGACATTATATACAAAATGTGCCTCTTGGCGACCCCATGGACTGTATCCCGTCAGGCTCCTCTGTCCATGATATTTCCCAAGCAAGAATACTGTGGGTGGATTGCAGGAACAGACCATTCTAAAATCTCAGTTCCTTAAAACAACTTTTTTCATCTTCAGACAATTCTCCAGAGTAGCTAATAACCCACATGGTGACTAAAGAATCCCAGTTGCTTCAGTCCTGTGGCTCAGCCACCTCAACTCACTGCCTCCCCTTAAACAATGAGGGGAGAGAGAGTGTGTGTGATAGAAAAACCGTGCACATGTTCACTGCCCGATGTCAGAAGAGACACACAGGACTTCTTGTTTCACTCAACTGCAAGAAGGGTAGTATTCACCTATGGCGGATTCATT
Organism: Bison bison bison; assembly: GCF_000754665.1. Classification (NCBI taxonomy): domain Eukaryota; kingdom Metazoa; phylum Chordata; class Mammalia; order Artiodactyla; family Bovidae; genus Bison; species Bison bison. The sequence goes on along the minus strand of NW_011494954.1, from coordinate 54,793 downwards.
TTGATATTTGGCAAAACTAATACAATTATGTAAAGTTTAAAAATAAAATAAAATTAGAGGAAAAAAAAAATAAAAAAAAAAAAATAAAT